>NC_071395.1:83840668-84140668 GCF_022682495.2 Desmodus rotundus
TCTTGTCCTCTGAATCAGTAGGGGGCCCACTCAGCTGTCCCATCCATTCCCTATGCCCCGAGGTAGCTCTGGCCACCGTCTCTGAAATGCTGCCAACAAGTACCTCTAGTTCTCCGCCTCCCCAATTTGGATCGACCAGTACCCTCTTCCAAGCTCCTCTGCCCCAAGAGCCTGGCTCAAATACAGGAGTTCTCAGCTTTTCTTCTAGCTCATGAACCCCACTCTTCCTACAGAAGTACACACTTGCCCCCAAAAGTCTTGAGTCCAAGGTGGAGCTTCCCAGTCCCTCTGTAGGCCCAGGTTACGTACGTACCCTTGCTAGTATGAATGAGTTTAGGGCCTGCCTTTGGGTTTCAAGATCAGACGATCTTGGGAAGCTGGGAGGGAAAAGGGGCCCAGGCAGGGGGGACCTGGAGCCGTTTTTTGCCACGTGCCTCTTTTGTCTCTGGGCCGTCCCTGGACAATGGGGTGAGAAGGGAAGCGAGCTCAGCCATGGGCCCTGCCCTCAGCTTGGCCCACCCTGTCTGCAGAGCAGTGTGTCACAATGACATCCTCTTGCAAAGAATCGAACTGTTTTTGTGGAAGGTCAGATCCCAGCAAGCCCATGGCCAGGGGTGGAGGGTAAGGCAACTGTAAAAGAAGCTTCCTGGGCCCCCCTCACATTCTATCAGATGCATGAGACCCGTCCCACTTAGAAACCTGGGAACTGGGGTTCCTTCCTGCTGATGATGACACCATGTCGGTGAAGATGATAAAGAGTTAAATATCACATTCCCATTTCCTTCTAAATCCTTGCAGAGTTGGCTCTTCCGTCATCATCACGTTAGGTCTCTGGAATCAGGAAGCATAACTTCTTTTTTTAAAGACATGAATCCAACCGGCCCTTAATGAGCAGTCAGTACGTGATAGGGACGGTGCTTGTGGGGGTTGGGGTGTCTGGATCTGGAAATCGTGGCTCTGCTCTCTGGGAGGAGCCCTGACCATGAGCCTGGAGGCTAGAGGGCTGTAAGTGGCCAGAGGGGGTGTCCAGACAGCCTGGGGTTGACAGGGACACCATGCCACACAGAGAGGAAAGTTTGGGCAAAAGTGTGGTCATGGGAACAGCCGCCTGTTCAGACAACAGCAGGTCACCTCTGGACCCCAGTTCTAGCTGCCACCAGGGTCCAGGGGAGGGGATGAAAGGAGGGCCGGTGGGTCTGAGCCCAGGAATAAGAGGGCCCAGGCTGTGGGTGGGGGGCTACCAGCTGGGCACTCTGGTCCCTAGGGAAGCTGTGCCCATTCCGGCATGACCGTGGGATGAAGATGGTAGTGTGTAAGCACTGGCTTCGTGGGCTGTGCAAGAAGGGCGACCAGTGCAAGTTTCTGCACCAGTACGATGTCACCAGGATGCCCGAGTGTTACTTCTTCTCCAAGTTCGGTAATGTCCCTCCCTGGCTCCAGCCCTTTCCCCTGGAGGGTGGCAGCAGGGGGCTGTGGGATGGGACATGTGGAGGGACACCCCAAGGAGGCCTTCTGTGTCTCAGGTGGCAGAGTAGGCCTGTCTGAGACGCCTGCATTTCCAACGTCACAGAGAAAGTAGAACTGAACTCTGGTCCCTGTTTATCTGTCCCCATCAGGCTCAGGCGCACACAGCGTACCCCAAGGGAAGGAGAGGGTGCAGTTGGAATCAAAGGCCGAATTGTTTCCCTCCACAGTCCTGGCTAAGTCACACTCACTGTCCAGAAACAGCCTCGAATGGGCTGTCTCTCTCCCCTGGGCTTGGGGAGTGGGGTCCAGGCCGGCCATCCCCTAACAGCAGGGGGCAGTTTTGCAATGATGCTTGTGATTCCCGCAAAGCACCTGTCCCACTGACCTGCATCACCGTCTATTTCAATTGTCTTGCTATTTTAAACTCTTATTTTAGAAGAAAACTTTATATTGCTTCCATAAATGGAAAACTAGCCTCACTTACTGGCCATAAAGGGCAACTGTAAACAAACAACGATGAGCTTCATAAGTATAGCCCCTAAAATTGGCATGTGTGGTCAGGGCTGGGCCAGCGTCTCACCTCTCAAGTCCTTCTCTTGTCATCTAAGGGGCTGCGTACGGAGGCAGGAGCCACGGCCACTTCCTGCCTCACTTAAGCATGAAATCTGTGACTGTGTTTCCATCTCGTCCTTCTCCATACAATGCTACAGCTCAGTGCTTTTCAGAACTGGAAGGAGACTGGAGGATTATCTAGTCCAGTGGTTTTCAAATCGAGTTCCAGAAAGAGTGGCTGGGAGGGGGAGAGGCCTGGGACAGTCTCCAGGGATGCCTCTCATGGAGGTGGCTTGGCTTTGAAACTGAGCCAGCACTGGGGGCAGGTGTTTCTCATTAGTGGGGAGGCGGGGGTCCTGGGTATGGGGTAATAATGCAAAGCACCCCCTAGGTCAGCAAGAGCTCCTTCCAGGCTAGAATCTGTTTCCTGCCTGCTCCTCGGAGTTGAGGGTTGTGGCAGTTTATGAGGGCTGCTGCATGTGTTCCTTGAAGGACAGGACAAAGTTGACTGACACCTGGCTCCCCTTAGTCACCGCCTAACCCTCTTCCACTTTGGAATACCACTTAATTTACTCCTTCAGTAACCCTAGTTGGTTGTCTCTTGGGGACTGAGTACTGTGCTGGACGTGGACACGGGAATAGGACCAGGTCTCCCTCTGCCCTCAAATAACTCCCATTGTGAAGGGCAGACATGGAAATTGGTGATTACAAAACGTATGTTTTTGCTCTTACAGTGAGTGAACGAATATCTCTTTTTAGTCTCATACCAAAGTAATTATCATTCTTCTGGGAAGTAAATTGTTTTACTTTTAAAAATATTGTTGGGGAGTTATAGGAGTGGGAATGGGGCAGTTGAGAGGGGTGAGGAAGCCTGTGGTCTTTGGCCCTGCTCCCGGCTGTTGCCCATTAAAAAACTACCCGGGTGGGGAAGAGGGGTGACTGGCTGGGAACCTCTGGAGGGTGAGGTGTGGGCGCCACCTGCTGGCTGTGAGAGGAATGCAGGGACGTGCGTCCAGGGCAGAAAGGCAACACCTATCAAGCTCTCCCTATACCGCCACCGCCCACCCCCTGCCTCCCGGACCCGCGCCGGCCCACAAGTAGGGGTTGGGCCGTTGCCTCGATCCCTTAGACTTCTCAAGCCCAGAATCAGCTGCACACTGGTGATGAGCAAGCGAATGATGCCTCTTCAGTGTGAGGAGGAAGCCCTGTGAAAATGGACAGGACAGCTCCCCTGCCTGGTCACTGGCATCTTCGTTTGTGAAATGAGACGGCTGGGTTCGGGGGAACCCTTGCAGTGCGGAAGCCCACTGCACAAAACTGACCTCTTTGGAGCCGTTTGAAAACCAATGGCACAGACAGTATGGAGTTCCTTTAGTCTCTGAAAGGCACAGAGTCGTAGACTCTTAAGGAGGATGACACTGGAAACACCAGTTCCTGACTTGAATGAGATAGGAAATGGGCTGTCTTCCCCCATGGTGCCTTCAGAGCCCCTGGGTCCCTGAGAGACATCTAAGAGGGTTCTCACCATCACTCGTGAGTAGTCTATGAAAACAGTGTTCCTTCCAGGGGCCGTGGGTCTTGATCTCTTCCACAGACGCATTACAGCAACCACAGGTGTTCTCTGTGTGGCACCTGTCTTCATCCCTGAAGCAGTGGTCTGCTCTCTGGGCGATTTCACTGAAAAGAGCTGCACCCCCAGGCTCTGGAGGCAGGGTCGGTCTCATTGTGGAGAGGGAGAGTGGGCTTGAGTCACAGCACATGGCACCATCTCCTTTCGGTGTCTTGTGTCTTCCTTGGCCTTTAGCTGCCAGCTGTGGGTGCCCCCTTCCCCGTCTCTCCTGGTTCCTTCTTCCCTGATGGTGTCTAAATGCCTTTGGTTCCAGCCCCCACCTCCCGGATATCTGGCCCTGCCCCAACTTCCTCAAATATGTGACTCACCCCAAGTCCTGCTTAGTGAACATTATTGGGGTCCAGCCTTCTTAGATGGCAGGAAGGATGAGAAATCCTTCCTTACTGTCTTCAAAAGCTGCTGGTGACCACAGGAAGGCAAGTGGCTGCTCTTCGAGGGGCGGGGTCAATTCAGTGTGGGAGGGCAGGCGTGACCGTGAAGATGAGCCTGCTTATATACAAAGAATGCTGGAATTTTCAGGTGAGTGCAGCAACAAGGAATGTCACTTTCTTCACACGAACACAGCTTTCAAGACCCAGGACTGTCCTTGGTATGACCAAGGTTTCTGCAAAGATGGTGAGGCCCTGAAAGAGTGGGAGCAGCGGGGGATGCGGGTGACCAGAATGGGCGGTCTCCCCGTGGGGAGGATGCACGGTGCTGACGAGGCCCCGCTGAGGTGAGGTCTGTCTGCCCCTGGGCCGAAATCCCAACTGAAATCCTCTCCATAGTTCTCATGCTCACTCCCGTGGGACAGCCCTCTGTGACACTGGGACGTGTAGCCTGGCTTACTCAGGTTCTATGGCTTCAGGAGATATCAGCTGCTTGACTTTGGACAAATGACTGAACTGCTTGTTTCCTCACTTATGAAAAGGAGGGACACCTCCCTCCTAGGGCTGCCAGGCCGCTTAGATGCAGTACCCCACAGGGAGCCATTGGCATAGGGCCTGGCCCACAGGGGGCACTCAGTTTACCCAGCTGAGGTGCCACTTAAGCATGTTCCGCCTACCCCAATACAGTCAGCCTGACTTAGGAGACAGGGACCGTGTTAGAGTCCCTGCTCTGAGCATCTGAGTCCTTTCTCTTCCTGAGACTTCAGGTATGTTGTTCTTACTGAGTGCTTGGCAGGGTTGCTTTTGGGGGGCGGTTACCGGGGAGGGGTGCTGAAGGAGGATTAGTGAGATGTGGGGTTGGCCTTGCCTCAGCTGTTCCTTCTGTGGCTAAACAGATAGAGGACGGCAAGTTCCAGTCCACATCTATGCAAGTCCTTCAAGACACAGCGTGTTAGGGCCACTTCCCACCCTACACAGTCCAAGGTTCCCTTTCCCATCTCAGCCACATGGCTAGGAGGCTGGTGCTCCGGGGCAGCATGGAAAGGATGGGACGATACATACCCCTGCAAAGTGGACAGCCTATGACCATCCACGTCCTTTCCAGCGAGCTTTGTCACGTGTTTTCTCCTCTTTGCTAAAGCAGATTATTTTGGCTGGTTTCTCTTTCCCCGGCAGGTCCCCTGTGTAAATACCGCCATGTCCATAAGACAATGTGTATTAACTACTTAGCTGGCTTCTGCCCCGAGGGACCCAAGTGCCAATATGCACAGTAAGTACGATCCCACCCAGTGCTGGACCCCTCCTCTGGCTTCCAGATCTAGATCCTTCCATAGCCTCACTGGGCCAAGCTGGTAAATGAAGGGTCTGGCAAGCACCTGCCCAGTGTTCTCCGTGCATTGCTCCCCGACACCCACCCCTCTGCAGTGCTGTTGGCTGCACTGAACTCTGACCCATGCTGCTGGTGTATGTTCCTGCCGGGGATGGGCAGGTAGCTCTTCACAAACTGTTCTAGAAATAACAGTGGAAACGTTTAACTCCCAAATCCTCTGCAGCTCTGCCTCACTGCCTGGATAGAGTTCAGGCTCCTTCCTGGGGTTCTGGAACATGAAATCTGCTGCTGCTGGTGCAGCCCATCAGAGAGCAGGCGATGGGTGGGTTAGGGAGCCTGGCTGTAATCGTCTCTCTCTACTTCCTCAGTCCCAAGATGAATCTTTTATTCAACCCAAGTTACATGAAGGTGAGTGCAGGCAGGGAGGGGCCAATGCGTCTCATGCAGTTTAATGCCTGTGTTCCCTGGGGAACTTGGAGTCCCTAGCATGGCACTGTCTCCAACCGCTGTCACTCTCACACGATTGGCTCTATGTCCCAGTTCTGGGGAAGGCACATATGTGTGTGTGGTTGTTCCTCCCTGACCCCTCCAGCCTCTATAATCTCTGCTTCAGATACGACTTCTCAGCTTTCTGCCCCCAAGGCCTCCCCTTCTCCTTAGCTGGCTGACACATGGCCGGTTTTGTTAAAGAACACAGGCTCAGCTCAGCACTTGCTGTCCAAAGTTGTTAGGTGAGCCAGGGCCATCCTGGTTGTGTTGGGTCCCTGGGGGAACAGAACTCTTCCTACCGATACCAGGACTGATGACAACCTCTGGCAGGGTCAGCAAACTGCAGCCTGTGGGCCAAAACTGCCCCCACCCCGCTTTTGTACAGTCTGGGCCCTGACAATGACTGTAGCTGAACTCTTGTTAATTAGCCATCCCGTGTGCAGTGGATTGCAAGAGGGCCCAGGCCAGGCTGGGATGACGATGACGCGGGGGGAGGGCGACCCCTGCCGGTGCTGTGTGGCATCTCCGCTGAAGGTGGGACGCCATCTTCTGTAACTGGGGAATTCCTAGGCCCACCGCTAACTTCCATCAAAAGGTATGCTTTCGGCAATTAAAGCACATGATAAAAAGGGCATTTCAAAACCTGGCTCTGCCCGACCGCCTGGCCAGAGCCCCTGCCCGTGGCATGAGATCGCCATGTCTGCACAGAAGGAATGTCTGCAGTGTCTCTGCTTCCTCACGCAGTCCCTGTATCTACAGTTCAACAGGCCACGGGGGTCAGCACCTCCAGCCTCTACCTGGGGACCTCGCAAGCCCCCTCTCCCAACAGACTGGCTGCCTCTCTCTGCCCTGATGAGGCCCCAGGAGCAGCTGGTCCCCTACTGCCTGGGGCTCAAGGCACAGGAGCGGGGCCTGTGCTACAGGGTGAGTAGGAGCTGAGGGGTACGGGCTGTTTTCTGTTGACGGCTGGGGGGGTGGATTGGAGTGGGGAGGGGGCACTAGCTGCAGAACCTGTGACTCCTTTCCCACCACAGATAGGAAAACAGTACTTGGGTTACGGGAAGGAGGGGATATACTGGTAAACCAAATGTTGACTGGTCTCAACAATCCAGTCTTATTTTTACCTCCTGTCAGACAAGACTTTATTTCTTTAAAAGGCTACTAAGTTAAATGTCCTTCACATTTTATTTTGCTGCCTACTAATTCTCTGCAGTTATTTATATATATCATCCTCCAGATTCAGGGGGGAGGTTGGGAGGGCGGGCATGCAGCACCTCTGTTTTCTTTTTTGCTATCTTTCGGTTTATCGGGACATCATGTTTGATCACACCTTAATGAGACAGCCTCTGAATTGTCCCAAGCCCTGACTTCTCTCTTCTGCCAGAGACAGTCCTGTCAGGATGAGAGGTAAGGGCAGACCCTTGCTTTCCTCACACACTTATTAGCCTTTGAGTGCCCAGAGCCCTGTTCTCTGGGATGGTGAGGTCCGGCTTGAAGCTCAAGGCCTCGAGATGGGGCTTCATTTATGACAAGCCACCAAATTCCTTAGAAAGCCAGCTACTTTCTCCTCTGGTTCCCCAGACAATTTAGGATTTTTCCTTTGGAGTCTGAATTTTCAAAAACTCACGCCACTAACCGTTCCTCTTTCAGTGTTGAAAATGGGCCAGTGTGCCCCTCACTTCAGTGAGACTGAATGGGAAGAGCTACCAAAACCACCCCCCCAGCGTGTCTGCAGGAGTGGAAGACCTGCCCGTGGGGACCTCCTCGGCCACTCTGTGGGCCTCCCTGTTCCCAATGTCCCTGGGCGCCCGCTGTTGGCCTGAACAGGATGAGGAGTAACCTGCTGCATTTAGTTTATTTGCTCTTATTCTGTAAGTGAACGAGCTACTAAAAATACAACAGGCTCGGAGGCAGACTGTGACAGGACGAGTTAAATGGGGGAGCAAAAGGCAAAAAAGCTCGAGTTTACAGACACAGTCGACCTGCTCTGCTCAGCCCGTGCACTTGCAGGCAAGTCGGGGCCGCACGCAGCAGTTCTGTGCACACAGGGAGGCGGCTACAAACTGGCAATTAAACTAAGTGGTGTTCTTTAGCACAACTGCGGCTTCCCTGTGTGGCTTAATTTAAGGCTGTAGTCTGTGCTTGCCAGGTGCAGGGAATTACAGGGAGATAGATGGTACAGAAAAGGCTCATCCTGGGAGGCAGGATGCGACGGGAGACATTTAGGGCTGTACTGTGTATGCCGCTGGAGAAGTGAACACTGAGGCGTGTAATCCCCTGGGAGACAGGTGGGGCAGTAAGATGTGCCTTTCGGGGAAACGGAGGGAAGGGCTCCTAGACAAGGTGTGCGGTAAGCCTAGCTCCCTCGCTTTGGCAGGTGGAGACAGCTCCCTACCTGCCAGAACTGGAGGGTAAGGCAGCCTGAAAGAATGCTGGCCCAGGGGACAGGTTTGGGGGGTCTGAATGCCAGCTCCACCTGGGGCCGCTTTGTGACAAATGCCACACAGCTTTGTAGGCACACTACTTACCCTCCTCAAACCTCAGTCTCCTCATTCTGGAAAACAGCACAACAGTACCCGCCTCACAGGGTGGGTGGAGGACGAGAGAAGGCACACGAAGAACTCTGCACAGCACTTGGGGCCGACAAAGCAAGCACCCCAACAGTAGCTGGGGTTCGTGAGGACTGTGGTGGTCTCTCAGCTTGGTTCAAGTTTGCAATCTGAGTACTCACCAGGTTTAGAAGAGCTGTTATCTTAATTCCTACTGTCAGACCTTGCTGGAACTCAGAGGTGAGAGACTTAATCTCACCAAATCTCTGTAGGTTAGGGCTTTACGGTCCAGACCAAGGAGGCTCCAAGAAGGGAGGTAACTCACCCAAGGACACAGGCCAGGGTCTGGAAGAGGCAAATGATCAGAACTGAGGGTTGTTTTTTATTTAAAGATTTTTTTAGAGAGAGAATGGTGGTAGTACTCTAGGAGGAACATAGGGTGGGAGCAGGTATGGAGAGTTCATTGGGAAAATCTGTAAATCAAGATAAAAAGGACGGATAAGAACAGTGGCAGCGATAGGGTTCCCCATTAAGTGTAAAGCACCCTACTGACAGTAAGACAAAACGGCTTTATTTTTAATAGCTAAAATTTTAATGTGCATTAGAAAAAGTGTACTTTTCCAGTAAACTCAGTATGTCAGACATTAAATTGAGGATTAAACCCAAGTAGGCAGCACCAGGGATAATCTACTTCACACAGACCATGGGTTGCCGCCAGGGTTCAGGCACGCCGGTGAATACTTGAGACCTTTAGTTGCGGGACCTTCCCAGAAGGCTTCCCCAGGCTGGCGAGGGACCTGGGCGTCACCATCTGCGGGACGGGTAGGAAGGTGGAGGGGGATTACTCAGGTGGACTCAGGCTGGTTTTCTGTGCACGGTGCCAAGACTTGGTCTGGACTTCAGGTTGCTGCTCAGCTAGGGAAGCTCTTGCCAATTCCACGGAAGATGTGGAGCATGAGTTTGAGACAAAACTCAGGAGGCTGTTTAAAATGGCAAACCATGTAAAGAGCACTCTTCTTCTCTGACTTTGCAAAGATAGTTACTCCTGCCTCCGATCTGAAGCTCACTGGCTTTTCCATGTGGCGGTCTCGCTCACCTACAACTCGTTCTGAAAAGACCATAGCCCTTCTGGATGAAGCTTTTACTCTGCCAGATCACATACTTTAGGGACTGGCGTGGAAACGAACTGATCTTGCAGGGGCATTTGCATATAAGAACAATGAACGTATCCTGACTCAAAAGGCAAGTTAATACCAATACTGTGAAGTAGAGCTATGAAGTGTAGTCCTTCATCATTGAGTTTAGATCTCAGTCAAGGGAGAAACGTGATTATACATTGACCTCAACACCTTCCTTCAACTATTTTGGACATTATGAAGAAATCCTTACAAGATTTGCTAAAAGGTCAAGTATCTTCCCACCTCAGACAGCAGCAATGAGTAGATGGGGAGCCCGTTCCATCCGCTAACTTTGAACACGACCAAGTAACTCGAGAGTCTGGAGAGCCTGCGGATGGCTTCTTCAAAGTCACTGCCATCGTTTTAAGACTCAGTGCTCAGTCTAATTCTAAGGAATCAGCTAAGATCTGCCCTCTCCTGCTGGATTCTTGGTACTGACCACGTCACACTAAAAACCCTCTCGTTATTGGAGGATCTTTTTCTGAAACTTGGGCAGATGAAGCAGACAGCCCTTGAGGACTGATGGGTTATTTTGTAGTCCCTCCTTCTCATTAAGGGAATTGTTTCCAGGGATATGTAAACTACTTGCTGTGGCGTAACTAACTTGAACCTTTCCATTGTTTTCACATTCTGATTATGACAAGCGACCCTAGTTTATTTACAATAGTGACACAAAGGTTCTTGATAAAACCCTTGGGGGGCTTCCAGCTACCCCTCAGTGCTACCACCGCACTTAATGTGTTGTGGGTAGTTCAGGGGACCACACTAGGGCACTAAGTTACTAGGTCAAGAAAGGCTTCTGCTTTAACGTTTGCTAACCCTAAATGATGCAAAGCAGCAACCCCATCTCCACCATTCCCACACGGAGACCGAGAGCCATCCCATTCCTCTAGGGCAGGAGTCGGCACATTGTTCTGTAAAGGGTCAGACAGCTGAGTACTTTCAGGTTGGCGGGCCACACGGTTTCTGTTGTAACCACTGCCACTGCAGGGAGAGCGGCCACCTAACCACACGGGCAGGGCTGTGCTCCAGGAAGGCTTGATGGAGACCGGCAGTGGGCGGCGGTCGTCGGAGGAACTGAGAAAGCGGGCACCGTCGACTGGCTGCCCTGAGTTTCTGATCCAGAGTGAGGACAAAGTGGGAGGCCTAGGGAGACTGAGTGTCTGCTAAGGGCATTTACTAAGAATGGGCACAAAGCCCTTCCAAATGAAAAGGGAGTTTCTGCAGTTCCAATTAAATTCTTAGTAATACTGAACTAAAATAAGGAAACGTAGTATTCCTTCCCTCAACCACGAACTTTTCCTTATGGAGAACTCTAGTATACCGTTCCTTAAACAGAAGTTGATGCAGCATTAAATTATTCCCACTGGGGATAATTCAAGAGGAAGACAGAAACAGAGGGTTGGTATAGAGAAGGCAGATTAAGCAGAAGATCGAGCCAGAATGCAAGTTCTGAGAAGGGATGTGCAAGGAAATAAATGCTGGCCTTCGAACAGCACACCTGCGTTTGGGGATGTGAAGGAGCTAGGACAGAGGGCCTGACTCACGTATTCTGGCTCGAGGATAACACACCAAAAAGATACGCGCACGCACACAGGGGCGGGCAAAAGTAGGTCAAACAGGAAGTGTAATAATTACAATAGTACAAGCATGAACTCTGTTTCTCATACTCACAGCCGTGAACTCTCCCCCACCCATGTGTGTGTGTGTGTGTGTGTGTATTTATATATAAAATCTTTAGACAGAGGCATATCTGTATGTGATACGGAATCAACCCCCTGTGCTAGAAAAGGGGTTGAAGAAACAGTTGTCCACCAGTTTTGGATATTTACAGATAGGTATTTTTAATCTCTAAATATCCAAGTTACTCTCTAGGGGCCAAAGCAGAAGTCATAAAATTAGAAAACTTAGAAAAACATGGAATCTCTTGAAGGGGGAAAGAGTCACAGAAAATCCACCAGCCTGAAACAACCCTAACAAAGGGAAAGGAGCGTGAGTGTCGCCCTTAAAGTTCTGAGGAGGGCCAAGGGCAGCGTCCGGAGCAGTTTCCAGGAAGAGACGACAAGCTGGAACCACCTGCTCACCGCTGCAGTCCCTGAAGATGCACAAAAGGTGATCTGACACTGTGTCAGGCACATGCAGCTCTGATCTAGTACAGACGGACAGTAATGCACCAAGGTTTAGGGAATGTTAGGGAGAAAGATTTAAAATGGAGACGTCAGTTTGTACTGAGAATAGGGAAATCACTACAAGTTTTAAACAACATGTTGTCATCGTCACGCCCCCCTGAGTAACATCAGCCTTTATGATAAAACAAAGTGGTGTTTTTTCCAGTAACTTCCAGCCACTTTTGAAAGCAAACCAAGAAATATACACACAGAACTAGATCTGTCCACATTAAAAAGCATACTTCCTAAATAACTGCTTTAGATTCAATAATTTATTTTTTCCCCTCCCTCTTCCTGCCCCCAGAAGAACTGGAGGTTGTAAAACGGTCCCACAGTTGTCTCTGCAGCCCACGCTCCTTGGCACTCCAGGGTGTTCTTAAGTGGCGTCGAGGTCACCATTACTAACGCCAGCGAGGCAGCTCTTTGGATAAACAGAGATAAATGTAAGGATTCAAGAGGCCACTTCAATCGACTTTTTATCTCTTGCCTCTACAGATCATGCTGTTACATTGAGAAATAAAGTCTTAGCCAACAATGAGAAGATTCAGCTTCATTTTCTGCAGCCTCAATTCACAGGTGTGAAAAATAACCTCAGGTGTCCCTTTCATACAGGTAAAGATTGATGGTCTGCATTAATGAGGGGACGGTCAGAAAAGAATTCCTCTTTCTCACCGATGCCCAGGTGTGTTAGACTGGCCCTGCCCAGCGCTACCAGTCACCGGAGCACAGGAGGAGCTTCAGTCTCATCTCTGCCACTTGGCCTGCCCTCCGACTGACTGGCACTGGATCAGCCAAAAGGTCCGACGTTTTGTAAGTTCATGAATTCGACTGGCCGTTATTAGTGTTAATGGTTACCTTGCATTTTCACACCAAAAGTTTTCATCTGAAAGTGTTGGGGCTCTTTTAATATCTTTCTATATGTCTTTTTAAACTTTTAACTGTATTTTTATACAATACATTAAAAAATGAGCCAAAGGCATCGTGAACTAAAAGAAATGAAATCCAGGCATTTACCTCCTAGCTAGAAGGGTGTTTTTTAATTGCTAAAAGTAGATCAGCTCTGACAGCTATAAGCTGATGAGTGACAGGTGTATTCTGCTTCTCTTCTCTTTTGGGGTAGAAAGCTGGTTTCAATCTAAAAGAGAAGTTCTTAGGAAGGAATTAAAAAGTCACCAAGGAGAAGAGCCCCAGTCTTCCAGGAGGCAAACAGATCTCCAGAGACAACCTTAAATGGAGCAAAAGAGCACCTGTGTAAACTCTCGTCAAGTCTTACAAAGGCCATTATAACCAAAAACCTCTTAATAAAAAGAATCCCAGTGCCTCGGGCACTAGCTCACTCACTAGCGGCACTAAACTGTGCCAAACTGTAAAGCTATAAAAAGAAGTTCAGAGAATCCCTTGGAGGTCCCTATAATGGGATGTGACCTGTAATTGAGGCTGAAAATATAGAAAGGCTTACTCAGATGCCTGAAACTCCAGCTACAACAGAGAATGAAGTATCCAGTAAAGAGCATCGTGACGCCACCAACTCCACTCTTCACCGAGGTGCTGCACTTGATCCAGCCTGTCGAAAAAGGAACAGTGTAGCTGTGAGCTGTGCCTGAGGCTTACCCGCGAGTCATCCCAGTTAGCTTGGGCGATGGAACTGTAATTCAAAGAATGTATATAGTGCCAAGCCTATGTTTAAACAGATGAAAAGGCCAAAGTCTAGAAGACCTTCATTTGAAGAAACTTAAATTACTTTTGTTTTTGGCAGTTTGGTGAAAACCTTTAATGGGGAGGAGACAGATATGACTGACTGGTCAACCTAAGGTTCAGTGTCTTCCTGGCTTTGGGACAATCCCTGTGAGCCAGGGAGAGATGGGTGTGGGTAGCAGAGCGGGGGGTAGGTATTGACAACTGAAAGTTGTTCAATAAATGGCAGCTGCTATTTTATTAACTTGGGTGCTTCCAATGATGTCCGTCTCCAGAGTGAAATCAAACAGAAGAGCAGGAAGACCACCTCGCATTTATCTTCTCCTTAGCCGCGCAGCAACAGTCACGACTAACCCAATGCTTGGAACCAGCAACAGAACCCAACAAGCAATGCTTGCAGCCTCACCTTTCTGCACAGCTCCCAAGAGCCTCATCAGAGAGACGCTGGAGGTGGCAGGCCTGGTCGGGGGTTCCCTACTCCACAGAGCAGTTGACCTTCTTTCCAGCAGGGGAACTGTGGTTCCAAACAGAAGTCACAGTGACAGTTCATCTGAATCCACCCTCTTCCCCAACACTCAGTGCCCCAGGTTCCCAGGGCTGGGCCTCAGGAGGAGCATATTCCCCAGCTGCGCACGGGGCTGCTGCTGCTCCAAGTGCCCAGAGTCAGAGCAGTCCAGCACAGGTCAAAAGAAAGCTCTTCAAAGGGTGGAGGGAGCCCTGGGTCAGGGCCTGGACACGCTTCTGACCTGATGAACATTCTGCCCAGGTGATCTGTGTGCACATGCTTAGTGAAGTGAACTGTTCTTTTTTCCTATCATCTGCTAAAAAATCTTAGTGAGAAGCATGACTTCCACTATAGCTACTTGTCATTGTATCTGTAATCAAATGTCTGTTCTAGCACCCCATCACTACGGCTGACCAGCAAGCACTTCTTATTCATGTTCAACACACAGCTAACTAGAACCAGAAAGGAGGGTTTGTGCTACGTATTTAATTTTTCCTGTACCTGTTTTTCTCTATGTTTAATGGTAGGTGGGGAATCTCTTCTACTGCTGGTTCTCTGGTCTTGGTTTGGTTCATCAGGATAAAGGATAAATTAAGCAAATATTTATGACAGATTTAGCAGGTGTGGTAAAAGTGGCTGTGGATGTAAAAATACTAGCCAAATGACTATCACTACATTAAGTAGCAATGAAAAGAACCGTGCTGGCTTCTGAGAAATTACACAGAATTCTCTTGAAAGGTGAAGATCAGGCTCTTAAAAAAATAAAGCATGATTTAACCCATTCATCTCGGAAAACATCTGAAGGAAAAGATGGGGTGAAGCAAATTCATGAAAATCGCAATCGTACAACTTTCTCAGCAGCATCGGGAACTGGGTGGCTCCTTGACTCTGTTCTTCCCCACCCAGCTGAGCCTATTTCCTTCCTTATAGGTTGTCAGAATTCCGGGCACGACATCAGTTCAGGCCCTGACCTGGGATGCAGAACCCACAGTCCTATTAGTTTTTCCAACGTCTTCTAGCTGCCCAGCTACTCTGGGTTCCGATTTCCATCCTTTGGGGCCTGGGGCCTCTGACTCCCACTGCCATCTCATCTCCCAGACATTGTCGCCTGACACCTGACAGTGTCCATGTCCTAACATTTAAACTCAACACGCATGGCTAACCCTCCAGTGACCCTGGCCCCACTCTCTAACACAGCTGCTGAAAACCCTCAGCCACCCCCTAGACCTCTACCACTTCCTATCATCGCTCTGGAATCCCCAGCCCTTGATCTGACGTACCCCTCAAGTCTCTGGCTATTGGTTATGCACATGCTCCTTTATCTAAAACAACGCCTTTCACGAACTGTCTGGCCAACAGGGGACCTAATCTTGGCCTGTCATATTCCTGCTTAAGTCTGATCCTGACTCCCCTAAGCCCTTCCCCATGTTCCCCATCTCAGACATCTCACATGGATACCCTGTTGATGGAAAGGCTGTTTGAAGATTAGAAAAGAGACTTTATTTAGCTGTGTTTCCTCTCTCTATCTGGTTTTCTCACTTTACCTTCTGGTCTCCTCATCAGCCAAGTTTTGCTTTTAGTAGTTACACAAATTATGTTTCTCTCCAACCACCCTCCCCCTCCCCAACCACCTGTTGGAGACCATTCCCCTGCTGGGCCCCACATCAGCAGTTCTCTATCTTGGCTGCTCTTCAACACTTAGGAGATGCCTGACAACATGAATTCTAGGCCTTCACTTCAGAATCAGTCTCAGGATATGATGCCTAGGAATATCTAAGCACCCCGAATTCTGCGAAGGCTTGGCCAAGTGCTCCCAGCTGGACATTCTCCAAGCTACGGGGTCTCTGAAATCTTTCCTTTGAACAACGGAAACTAGTTCCTATGGCCAAGGACTCACAGACAGTTGTACTTGTTGAGTCTTTTGAGATTTAAACCTTGTACTTAAAAAATCTACTTTCTTCCAGGCCAGAGAAACTACTAATTTTTGTAAGTCCATGAAAATCCTCACTGAGCCTCAAAAGATGCCTCCTGATGCCGCTGAACTCCTAAGTCAAATTCTCACTCTTGACTTACTAAAACCCTGTGGCACCCTCAGAACTACTGGTCTGCACTGGGATCTCCCAGCCTAGGCACCAAAGTGCATCCACTTTCCGTCGGTCATGAGAGCTTTGGTTCCGTGTTGTTTGAACAAAATGACAAGGTAGTCTTTTATGCTTCTCCAGACCCAGGGTACCTTTCATCTGGTGGACTCGCTTTACATTTTTACTCAGGTGTCCTGTGTATAAGGACTAGCTGCTGCTACAGGTCTCCCTATGGAGGAAAGCATACCTGACATCATCTTGAAGCCCACGTTCCAACAGAAGAAACACTGCCCAGAAAAGCTTGGCAAAGGCTATCAGGCAATGTAAGATGCCATTAACTGAAACTTGATGTTGGGCAGGTTACTGATCCTCTCTGAAACTCAGGTACCTCATCTATAAGAGGGCTGAGGACAAGTATTCTGGGATTGGTAGATACGCAGGCATCACAGCTGACATACAGTTAACTCAGTAATTGTTAGCTCACTGGCCCCGCCTGTATCAATGAAACAAGTTGGCTTCCTGACATAAAGGCTGAATGGTAGACCAAAGGTCTTGCCTGAGCAAGGGAGTACAGTCCATGCTCTTCTGCAAAGATTCCATGAAAATTCGATTTTAATTTGCAGTCACTGGAGGTAGCCATTGCCTGGTGAAATGACAAAGCTGAGTTGCCACACTGCCTTTTAATCCTTGTGGACTTAGATGACTTTGAAGTCCTTGGTCAACTGAGCAATCAGGTCAAGACCTGGGATCCTAGGGTCTCATTCAGTGAGAGCATCCAAGTCTGAACATGAATCGTGGAACTAAGTGCTATAGTTTCAGTTCAGAACAGAAGTAGAGGCCCTGGGATGGCGACACAATGACAGAAGGCATGCTAACCAATTATTGTGGATGGGACCCGAAAGGAGGGAACATAACAGTTTCTAACTGCCACTGTGGAGGAACTTACTGCTGAAGGAAAGATTGTTATTTCTCCCTCATATTCAATCTCGTGAGACCAGTGATTTGGTGACATATCACTGCTATCTCTTACCTTATTATTGCTATGTTCTTGGGACCCATTAAAGTGAGTGTGTCAACTAATAACTTACATCGACCACGATACTGACCACTAAGTGCCCCAAAGAGCAGCCTGAGGCAGTGTAAAGACCACGGGTGTACAAGTCAGATGGACCTGGATTTCAATCCTGACTGCCACTTACTATAGGAACACAGGCGAGTCACTTAATGGCTGAGGCTCAGATTCCTCACCTGTGAAAAAGGGTGGGTCAGCGACATCACTTCAGAGTTGTTATAAGGGAGAAGTGACATCATAATGTAATGTATCAAGAACAATGAAACGGTCATCATGTGACAAATGCCAAGTCCCTCCCCTTTTCTTCCAAAAAAGAAGAGGGGATGTATCAGGGACACTCCTTAGCACTATAAAAGATAGCTCAGAAAGTAAAGAAGTCCTTCTCTGTGCTGGAGAGATTTGCTATGGGCTGTGTGATCACGCAACTGAAAATCGGACAAGTACAGAGATATGACAAACTTCTACATTTCTAGTTAGGGCATGTTTTCTACACCATGGTTTCACGGAAAGGATTAAACCAGGCCTCAGGAGACCGGGTTCTACTTGCAACCCTACCGTTTATTGGCAGCATGACCTTGGACAGATCACTTTCCCCTCTGTGCCTATTTCATCATCTGCAAAACAGGTACAATCACTCTGCCCACCTCTCACTCAGAATGGTGAGGTCAACACAGGAAAACAGGCAGAAGCACTCTGAAACCCACAGAGCAACACCAATGTTAATAACCATTCTGTGGTTAATATTGGGAAGGGGCTTGAGACAACTTTGTAAAGAGAGCCTAGATGTTTGTACGAAAACCAGTAAGTGCTGAGGCAGTTGAAGAAAATGGAGATCTGGCCAACACTCTTTACCTAATACACTTCCATTCTGAAATCTTTAGAAAGGGATAATTACAATACAAAAGAAAACGCCTGAGACCAAATTGGTGTTTAGTGAATATGTGATCATTTATAGAATATACCAGAGGGGGAAATATGTCCTTTTAGGAAGAGACAATACAAGTTTCTCAGGCGCAAACCTGTTCTGAGTTGCTATAGGTCTCCTGTCAAAATAAACCTGAAGGACCAAAAACACTACTTGCGCTGTGCCCCACCCCCCAAAAAAGATGGATGCTATTTAACATTTAATTATGCCCCTAGAAAACTTAAAAACGGGGAGGGGGGGAAATCCAAACCTTCCTGATGAGGAAAATAAAGAAACTTTATGTACTGCAGAAGAGAGGGAGTCCGACACCTGAAGATGACAATCAGGAAAAACCAAGGATATCTGAACTGACTGCCAGGAACCTGGATGGGCTCCTACGTGGGCCTAAGTCCCCCCCACTAGTTAATCTATTGCAGGCATCAGGAAGGAGTATCTAGAAAGCTTCTGAAGAGACTGACGCACAGTCCAGATGTTTCAAAGTCCAGTCGATGTCCCCCCAGCTACCCTAACCACTCGGCTCAAGGCTGAATCTCTGGTTCCACTCTTGGGTCCTGTTCTCCATGGACTAATTTTTCGAGTGCACGGACTTCCACACCTTTCTTGCCACACCCTCTACTCCTGAACCTCCACCTCCACTTACCTACTTGAACTGGTGTGCGTCCCTGGACAGTTTTAATCCCATCCTGCCCCAAAATCCAAACATAGTGTCTGCTTATACCTTCTTTGCTATTCTAAATTCCCAGATGTTGCATTTGACCTTAAACCTGGAAACTATTTTGTGTAAACCTAGTCCTGATTGAAATCTGAACACAGTACTTGTTCTACTTAGGTGGACCCTGAAGTCTTTTTCTTGAGTCTGTTCAGCTTGAATGCCCACCCAGTTTCTTCTATTGGCCATGCCTCTTTCCAGTGTAGAAATTCAACTATTGGGATTATCACCAGCCAGCCTGGCCTAGCCCAACCTGCAACTATCAGCGGGGAAGGGAGAGTGATAAACCAGTTACCTTGGGGGCAAAAAGGAATGTTTTCAGAACTGTAAGTCCAGTGTACTTAAATGCCTCAGTAAAAAAAAAAAAAAAAAAAAAAAAAAAAAGCGCTAAATGAATGAAAATATTAGTATTCTGAGTCTTATTAATTCAAAAGGCACAGTGTAGTGTGTATGAGCTGGGGGCCCCTTGAAAACGAGCATGCTTACCTTGTGACAGTCTTTCCCCCTCTGGACTGATGGGCTGAGGCCTCTGGGCCACTGAATTCCAATCCTGAGGCTTCCCTGGTAACACCCCTAGTCCAAGATAACCAGGATAGAGCTCTGGAAACCACTCCAGCCCCAGGGAGCTTGGAAGGGTCTTCCTGTCGACAATATCCATCCGCCTGGTGAAGAGGCTTTTAGAAGTATAATGCTTAGGTGGAGGTAAAGACTGCCAGCACTCAGGGTGTGAGGCAGGCGGCCCAAGGCCAGACTTGGGCACCATGGAAGCTTGCTCCTCACTCTCGGTCAGTGCCTTTACATCAGGGACTTGATCATGATCAAAGGCTTCTGTCTTCTCTTCTTGAAGAAATTTTATGGCCAGAGAGGCAAGACTTTGATTACATGACTGTGATATAGGAAGAAACTCATTGCAAGTCGTCTCCCTTGTTGTGAATGGATTTAAACTGGGACCCTCATCTTGAAATTTCTTCTCTGCAGCTGACTCATCTGTGCTGAAGTTCTTAGAGTCATCGCTCATGGAAGAGCATTCCTGCATTTCTGTAGCAGATACGCTTTTCTCTGCATGTCCTTGGCTCCCATGTGCCTCTACTCCCAGGTGAAATCCTTTTCCTGGGTTCTCCTTGAGTTGGATTTTACCTAATGGGCTAACTTTAAAACCTAAACTTTGTGATTCCATGTTCTTGTCCTCATTCTCAGAGTCTCTAACCGAAAGGTGGCCCCTGGCCTTGGAACCTCTTTCATCACTTGAACGTGACGTTCTTACTCTTTTATCGCCATCATTGAGATTCATGGGAGAACTATGATAATCTCCAGTAGGCATTTCTAGTAATTTTACTAGATACTTCTGTCTTGAGGGATCAATTTTGTCCAAGTTTCTATCAGCAGAAGTGGTTTGTACATCATTAGATAAGGCTGAAGAATATTTTCTGTCTTGATTTGACGAAGGTTCCATTGGGCCAAAAGGTAAAGATGCTTTAGTTTCTGAAGGATTACTTCTACTTTCCTGTGATTTAGACAAATCTTTGGCAAGTCCTCTTTTAGGAAGAGTGGTCTTTGATACACAAAACTGAGCCTTTGTTTCTCCCTTGAACAAATCCTTTGGTTCAGGATTTAACATTTTGAGGGAGAGTTGAATTTGCTTCTTGATGTCTTTACCTGCCTTGGTATTACTTGCTTTTTCCAAACCAACAGCTAGTAGTGGAAAGGACTCAACCGTCTGTTCTGGTTTGTCCCTTATCAACTGAGTATTTCTTTTCTCACTCTTTGTCCCCAACTCTTTCCCGTTTGTTTTAATTAAGTCTTTGACTGGACTTTTCATTTTTTTGGCACGTGGGAGTGTAGCCTGCTTGGCCTGACAAACATTTTGGTCAGCAGGTATCGTTGACTGTATCATCTTACAATATGGCAGGTGGGACTTTAATCGTTTAAATGGCTTCTTACAATAAGGACACACTTCCATTCTGGGTGGAATGTCACGCTCCTATTCCTGAAAAAGGTAAATATGAGATTATGAGGAGCACATAATTTATAGAGTGTTGAGAACCGCCCTGCCTGGTCTCAGAGGCTGTAACCCCCCATGGTTAAGGCTAAGTCAGAGTTGGGACCATAAGCCACTAGGGAGACAAAGCCTATCTCCCTGGCAGAAGTGCCACCTCTGCCCACTTCACCCTGCTTGGCCCTGAGCTTGGCCAGCTAGCCAATGACGGGTAAGAATCCTCAAGGGAGGATCAACCTAAGACAGGCTCTGGTCACCAGGGATAAGGTCGCAGGGAAGGACTCGGGGGCTGTGGCAAAAGGGGGTGATGGAACCTTGCCCCTAGGCTTTGAAATAGCCTGAGTCCTCATATCTGTCTGCAAGAAGTCTCCTAATCTCTTGGCTGCTTTACTTCCCTGTCTGACTGGAGCCTGAAGCGATAACAGAGGGTGGTGCAGTCCTGTGCTGGGAGAGGCGGATTCCCTGGGGAATCAGGCCTAAGGAAAATACATACATTCCTGTGAAACCTACTTAATCTGTACCCTCAGCTTAAAAGATAAGGGTCCAGACCTGAGATGAGTCTGGCTTAAAGTTTTATGGCCCTCTAGCTGATCGGCTGTAGCTCAGACCAAGCCCTGGAAGTTCTCTGTAAATCCTGTATTGTTTGACCCTTACTGGCTGACAGTGATTGATGAGCTTTATCTACATTCCTATGCGAATGAACCTAGTAAAAGCCCATGGAGGGAAAGGATCAAGGCCCTTCTCCCTTGAGAGATTGGCCACCTTTCCTCCCCAAGCAGATCATGTCTTGGTAGTCTTTTTCTTCACCCGTGGCGGAACTGGGGGGCTGCGTTAAAGACCCCCGACAATAGAGTAAATGCCAGTATTTAGCTTGTTTTATACCTTTTAAAATTCATTTGGAAACCCCTGGGTTAAAGATGATTTTTAAAAGTTTGTTTTAATCTATTCTTTTTCTTACAGAGGTAGAGAATAGAAGACATAGTTTTATTTTTAGATAAGTACCCCTGGCTCCACTTACACTTGGTATTTTGCCTTAGGAAGTCTTCTAGGAATCAATCATTACAAAAGACCATCAAATCCACCCCCCTGTCTAGGACGTAAGTAAGACCAGTGGAAGGAAAAGATGTCCAAATACCAGTCAGAATAAAAAGTTTGCTATTTAAAATTGTAGCAAGTCAACTGGATATCACATGAGTGTAAACAAATTGTTAAAAACCCTTAAGCACATCATTCCAAAAAAAGAAAAAAACCAAACCAGGATATGATGTGAAAGTGGCTGATTATAGTAATGGTTTCTAAAGTGATATATATAGAAGATTCACTGGGTGCAAGAAGAAACTAGAACTTCCATTATCTAAGCATGAGAAACGAAGCTCCACTAACACTGAACACAGACGTTGCAGAGGCAAGGACACATCTATTCTGTAAACAGCTGTATTCTCAAAACCGAGTACTGAGCCTGGCATGGGATACGTGCTTAATGAATTCCTTCTCTGCATATAAACACCCAAACGCTATTATAAAGCGCTATGTGTATGGGTTTCTTGTGACCACTAAATAGGTCAAAAAGTGAGACTCTGAAACCATTTACAGAACAAATACACATAATCTTGGCCACACCATTTATGAAAGCAGCCAACCCATCTTATCCTGCATGAAGTCAGGCAGAACAAACCTTTTTTGCCAAGAGACTTACAGTGATTACTCTTACCTTGGAGGTACCCCTCTGACAATATAATAAAAGTTACGGGTCGTTTATTTACAAAAACACAACCGAGGCCAGTCCCCGGGCCTAGGCGAATTACTTTTTGAGACCTCTGTTCGACTGTCTGCCTCTACAGTTCTCCATCTTCACACTTAATCTTACCAGCCAATCCCGTTACCCTCACAGGGTAACGTCTTATCGTGGTGCCTGACTGCTTACCTGGCCTTCTCTGTAAGGATGCTAAGTTTGCGGTGGTAGCTCCTGGATCTCCATGCTTCCCGATCGCCGTTCCCGGGTTTGACAGAATGAAACTAGATTTTAATGTCAGCCTGTGCAAGACACAACCAGATAAGTCGACAGTACTGAACAAAATTGAAATGACTGAGTAATCAGCAGAGCAGTTCTCTTTTGGAGCTCCGGACTTCACCAGCCTCCCGGGCACAGGGCCGATCTTAAAGTTAGGTTAATCTTTGCCCTCACCTCCTGCACTCTCCAGCAAACCTTTCCTCCGCCGGCCGCCTGATTTCGCCTGCCCTCCTCCCTTACTTTTCAGAAAGCTGTCTTGCAGCGTCCAGCGGAGAGAGCAGGGACCGCCGGGCAGCTCCGCGGTCCGAGGCGCTGGAGTCGCCGGGACACCAAAGGGGGCTCATTTTGCGACTCCAGGAAGCCCCCGCATCTGGCTCGCCACCTGATCGACTCCCCTCTCGGCTCAGGACAGTCACTTCCAGATCTAGGGCTGGGGCCGTAGAAGAAAAACCCCGCCCGTCAAGACTCACCTAAACCAGAGTCCCCACCTCGCCGGACATAAATGTCCAGGAAGCCCCCGCGACAGGACCCCCAAAGCATTTCACGCGCAGCTGCTCAACTCCCGGTCCCGGGACCCGCGGCAGGCCGTCCTACCTGACTGCCTGATGCCTCTCAGCTATTTTAAAAAAATTTTTACCTCACAAGGACTTAACTCAAATACTTAGATCGTATTGTTATGACATAATTTCATTTCATTTAACTCTTACTTGACTTTTACGCTGTTACCGCTAAGCTGCGAACAGGCAAACGCTCGCGACACTCCAGTGAGGTCCTTTTTCTCCCAGACGTTCCCAGTAGCTCCTCCCCGCCCAAGCCCGCCGTTTCCTGTGGGCGGGGTTACCTATCGGCGCGGACGGGAGCGCGTCACTGCGCAGCCGTGAGAGGGCGGTACCACGGCGGCTGCGACATGGGGGGGCGCGGAGCAGACGCCGGAAGTAGCAGTGGTACGGGTCCCACCAAGGGGTACTCACCACCAGCACAGTCCACCCGAGCCGCGGCGAGAGCCAAGGCCCGAGGGGGTGGGCGTGGCGGCCGCCGAAGCACAACACCCTCTGTTCCCTCTTCTCGCAGTGCGGCTCCGCGTCGCTCTCCTCCACCGGCTGCCATGAGCGAGCGCCTCCGCCCCAGGTGAGACCATAGGGACCCCCCTTTCCTTTCCAACCCCTTGCCTCTGTCTTGAAGGATGGAGTCGATGGGGGCGCACAAAGCGGGATCCGATCAAGCGTGGGCTCTGCGGGTCTTTATCTGGGTGCTCTAGTCCGGGGGAGGAGGGAAGCGAGATGTGAGAATAATCTGGTACCTGATCCCTGAGGGTATTGGTGGAGTGACTCCAGGGTCCAAGTCTCCCCCCAACCTCATCTTTTCCCAACCTCATCCTTCTCGATTTGAGATGAAGTCTGGTTGGTCCCGGAAGAGACTGTGGCTCTAAAGCGTCTCTGTCCTAAATTTAGGAGGGGGGATGGGAAGAATGTCTATAATTTTCGAGTAGGAGCCCCTGGTGCATCTGTGAAGGGGCGGGGAGCTGCCTGCTCCCCAAGGTCAGAAAGAAGGATTGAGCTTAACCCTGCAGCTGGAAGGGATTAGGTTAGACCGAAGAATTTGTGCTCTGAACGGTTGTGAACACAGAAGGGCAGATGACCGGAGTGCCTGGTGGAGTCTCTCTGGTCCTGGCGTTAGAACAGTGGATTCTAAACTGGATGCGGAGCCGTTGCCTTCCTAGGTGGGAGGGAGGGAGGATTGTATCGCGATACAGTACTTTCCCACGGAGCCTGGCCTCAGACCTGGGTTATGGGTTTCAGGCTTGCTTGACATACGTTGAGCAGAGTCCGGACCAACCTGCGATTCTTCCTTCTTAGTTACCTCTGTTACAATGTGGAGAGGAGAAAGTTGGGATTTCGTACCCCAGAATGAAGAGGATCAGCTTTATTTCAAATTAGAAAAATCCATCGTGGAGTTTGAAGTGAAAACATTTAGATCACCAAGTCCAACTCAGTTTTTCTGATGAGAAAACAAATTTAGAGAGCTCAGCTGACATACCTGGGTCTTTCCAGGTTCACTACTCTTTCCTTTATTCCATAATAGTCTCAGTGAGTCCTCAGTGAATAAAATAGTATTGCCTTGACAGATTATACTGTATATTTTCTTGTTCTGTGTTTTCATTGGCTATGAATGTAACTGACAGTCTTTCGATGAGGATCCTGCTCTGGAGGATAGTTAATTCATGGAATTAAAATTCTGGAAAGCTTCCTGAGGTTATTTGGTTTAATAGTGAAAAGCTATGGTTCCTCAAACTTATGCATAGGAACATATTGGGTCATGTAGTGAGTGAGGCATAAAGCCTCTTTATATAGAAAATAAGAGTGGACTAAATTTGACATTAGGGGCCCAATTGCCACTGACATGTCAGAATTAGTAACAAAGTCCTTAAGTGTAGTAAGCCTGATCTGACTGCCATTTTTTTTCCCTTCTCAACCCCAGTTTATAGTGTTCTGATTGTCACAATCTGAAAAGTTAAAATATTTCCTATGAAAATATTCCTTTCATCCAACACTGTATACAAATACTCTGAATATATTTATATTGGTAGCAGGTTCCTTTTCTTTAGTACACAAATAATGTCGACATGTTTATACTGGTAACTTACTACTATAAAAGAGGTCATTTGATTTGGATGGGGGTTTCTTACCTACTTTGCACCCCATGTTTCATGGTGCACAATGGACTAGTTCTGCCAGCTCCAGCTATCTTGGTGTCTCCGAGTTAATTCACTTCTCTGGTGCTGTTTCCTCAGTTTTAAGATGACGAGTTGGTCAAAGATGGTGGCTTTTCAAACTGTTTCATGGTATACTGGGATGATAGCCAGAGAGGAGTGGGTATGTGGAAAGGAAGCCCTTTCTTTACCCAAAACAGATCCTTTATCTCATATCCTGAGGGATTTGGCGGTGGGGGGAGGTAGGGAGAAAGGGTTCTGTTACTTGTTAATAATTTTTTGAAAACCACTAGCTTCTATGCCCAGTCTCTAGGAGACAACAGAAAGATTGCAGAGAAGTGAAATGATGAAGTGATGTAATCAGCTATCCTTAGAAGTAGCAGATGCTAAATAATAATCTGTAACTAGATGGTTAGGGAGAATATAATCAATTATAGGACGCCTGCTAAAATTATAACCTGGTCTATGGCATTAATGTTGAAAGCTATAATCTGACTGATTGTGTGGATAGGCTTGAGCATGAAACCGTAATCTTGCCAATTATTGATGATATTGTTGAAAGTAGAATCTGGGACAGAATCTGCAAAGAGCCTGGAAAAAGGAGAAGTGAAAAACAAGTAGAGCTCATTTTTTATCCCGTTCCATTCAAAAGAGAGGGCCCTTACCAGGCAAAAGAGATAATTCTGGTACTTTGAGAAATCAGCTAATTATGAGGCTGAGATAGTTCATGTGACTTTCCCAGAGTTCAGTTAAAATCTGCAAAATTAGCCTATCCTCTGTTTTCATACTCTTTCTGCCTTGCAGTCTTCTTGACATTTGTATTCATGTCACTGGAAAGACAAGAATAAATAAACGAGGAAATCGGAAAGTTTTGGTCAGGTTTCTGAGTTTGGTAAGAGTGAGTCAGCAGCCCAAAGCACAATCAGCTGTTGTCACTGATAAAAGAAGAGTTTGGGGACCAACATAGTGCCATGTCATGAATTTCTCTTCGGATGTCAGCTGGCCTTCCATTAGACATTGCTCTGTAACTTCTTCCTATTCCCATGAACATTCTCTGCTCACAATAGGATGAAAGCAATTTCTTGGTTCACATCTATGATAATAACATGTACTTAGTGATTATTAAAAACTGGTATTCATCTAGTTTTAGCTTCCAAGTATTTTAAGATAATGTGTAAATACGATCTAATCTGGGAGAAAGGTAGGGAGGAGAAATGATGATTTTATTTTCCAAAATGCTGAGCCTTAGAATGACGTAAATGGAGTAGCCCTCTGCTGGTTGGTTGGTTCATGCTTTATCAGAACTATACACCCAGTATTTATCATTGCAAGCCTAAACTGGATCCAAGCTCATTAATAACGTTAGATGTATCTCAGAATGTTGCTGAGTACAGGGAATTGAGCTCAGGGTGATAAAGTTTCTTCAATATCCAGACCTCACCTCAGGACTTTAGGATTAAGGTCCTGCCCCAATGAGCCACCATACTCACATAGAAGGTATGTAACTGTAGAGAAGATACCATATGCTGAAATTCAGTACTTTCCAAAAAGCTGTTTCTCCCTCCAGCTCTAAAAATGTGAACCTTTCAGAGTTTTCATTTTAGTAGGTTATGTCTCTTTGTGTAAATTGGCCTCTGGGCAATACTGTCCTGTAGCATTTTCTGCAGTGATGGGGACCTCCTGTGTCTATGCTGTTCAGTGCAGTGGCCACTAGCTGACATGTGGCTAGGATGACTAAGGCAGTGGGCTTTAAATTTTATTTAATTTTAATTAATTCAAATTTAATTAGCCACATATGCTAGTGGCTACCCTATTGGACAGCACAGTTCTAGGCAATTTGACTTAAAATAATACCTCCTGTAATTTGTTTTCAGCTGGGGTTTAGAAGTTCTTATGACAACACTTGATTCTTGCATAGGAAACATTCACGTTCTGTCTCTCTTGCACATCTGAGAACACTTGACTGAGAAAGGTGTCTGATTTTTCTCTTTAAAAAATTTTTTTATTTATTTTTAGAGAGAGGAGAAGGGAGGGAGAAGTAGGAAGAGAACCATCAATGTGTGAGAGATACACTGAGCAGTTGCCTCTGGTGCGCCCCCAAGTGGGGACCTGGCCCCCAACCCAGGCATTTGCTTTGACTGGGAATTGAACTGGTAACCTTTTGGTTTGCAGGCTGCCGCTCAGTCCATTGAGCCGCACTAGCCAGGCCTGACTTTTCTTTAAACCTATACGTTTTAAGCAGCTTGTGCTACAGTCTCAAAGAAACAATCTGGGGAAGTAATTTATGTTGTAAGCCTAGGTGCTGTGCGTAGCCAGAATAATCAAATTTGTGTCCAGGAGCAGCTTTTCCAGTGCTTTTGTTTAACATGATAATTGGGAGAAAATCAGGGATGAGGAAAAACTAAAGATTAGCAGCTACCACAAACCTCTGTGGATATTGTTGTGTAGCACCAAAATTTTTATATGGATTTTCAGGGTAAAATAGGCAAAGGCAGCTGTTCCTGTCGTAAGTGTTGTCATGTGGAAGGGAGGAAAATTAACTTGGAATTGTAATTTCAGGAAGTGTAGAAAGATGAAAACCTTAATTAGCTGGAGTCAGAAAGCTTAGTCATTACCTTCCTGCTCTGATTTATTTGTAGTAGGCATTTAAAATTGTCAAGCCTCATTTTTGGAATTAGTCACATTAATTTAAGTTTGACCTTACTGCTACTATTTTATGTTTGCTTTTGTGCCTAGTGATAGTGTACTTCCAATTTTAACCTATTGGGCTATCTGATGAATTACATTTTCTCAAGTGAGGGGCAAGTTTCTATGTACTCATGGTTTACAGTTTGAAGTGTCTAAAAGATGAATTGTTGAATTTGTTTTTTCCTCCTGTGATTTAATTTCAGGAAAAGGAGAAGGAATGGCAATGAGGAAGACCACCACCTTCCCCCACAGACCAAAAGGAGTAGTAGAAACCCTGTCTTCCACGATTCCTGGGACACAGAGGTAGGAAGTGTGGTCAGAGTCTCTGCTGTTTTCACTGCTGGAGCAAATAACCCTGTTCCTTCCATGTAGTTAAAATTACGCTTTGGATAAATAAAAGTGATCTATTTGATTGCAGTGGTTTCAACCTTTTCTTGAACCATGACCCCTTTGAGGAAGCTATGCACCTCTCCCCAGTCCACGCCCCCACCCTAGTCATACATACCACCCCCCCAATTGTTTTTATTAGAAGTTTTATGAACTTTACAAGCCCTTCTTTGAACACCCTAATTGATATTTCAGAAACCAACTTATTTTTAATACTTTATAAACCATTAGTGTCTGTAAGGCAAGCATATTTTGTTGCTTCAATTCACATATTTTTAAGAGAAACTGTAAGCATTCACAATACATACTGTGTATGTACACAGAATCCTGTTTTTACTTTTTCATTATGTTCTAAAAAGGGCTGCTGCAGGAGGCAGAGTAGCAGGCAGAGAGCGTGGAAGGAGGGGGAAGAAAGAGCTCCCAAGGTTTTGGCTTCCTAAGAGTGCATCACAGGCACACTGGAGAGAAATTCTCCGTGCACCCACTCGAAAGGCTGAGCCACAGCGTGGAAGGGAAGCTCACATTAAAGTGGTGCTACTATTAAATTAGGTGCCGTAACAAGGAAGCTCCTCAGTGGCAAAGATGCCTAAGCTCTAGGCTCATAACTTCAAGCAGAATTCTGTATATCACAATTCTTGCACAACAGGATAATTTGTAATTTAATTAGTTCTTGATAATAGAGACTGACCTATATCTAGTCTTTGCCAGAAATCCAAAGTAACTCCCTCTGGGGTGGGGGATCAGTAACTCTCGTGTGGGTAAGACTTCCCGAGGAACAATTAATAAAAAGCGCAAGTAGGTCCTTTTATGTGGAGACTTGAGTTTCTGTAGCTTTTATCCCTCTTTTAAAAATCTTCCTATAACACTTTTTATTCCTTTTAAGAAAAATGATTAACAGAAAAATTACTGAGCTTTGTTTAATGTGGTGATTGGGGAGTCTCACGGATAAAAGAAAACCAAAGATTAGAGGCTACCACGAGCATCCAGTGCTAAAGTTGTGACATACTTGAGTCTCCATTACTCTTTTGAATTACAAGGCTATTCTTTAAACGTGTGTACAGTGAGTGCCTGCTTTGAATATTTCTTTACTTGTATCTGTATGTAAATTTTGCTATATGATACTCACATTCGAAGGTATAGTAGTAGTGGGTCTAATTCTTCGTATTGGTCTTTTTCCCTGTATGTATAGTTTTCTCCACCCTCCACCCCCGCTTTTTAAAAAGATTTTATGTACCTATTTTTAAAAAGAGGGGAAGGAGGGAAGAACAAGAGGGAGAGAAACATCAATCGGCCACCTCTCACATGTCCCCAACCAGGGCCCTGGCCAGCCACCTCTCACATGTCCCCAGCCAGGGCCCTGGCCGGCAGCCCAAGCATGTGCCCTGACCGGATGCCCAATCCACTGAGCCATATCAGTCAGGGCCTGTATGTATAGTTTTGATGCCTGAGAACAGGAATATAAATTGTCATATTTAAAATATTAAACATTTCTGATCTCTGTTTTTAGTCTTAGTTCTTGTTCTGTTTTAATTACTGTTTGTGGAAAATGACCTTCACGCCCTTTCTAAAACTTGTTCATTGCTATCACAGAAGAAAACAAGGTGTTGTTACTCAGCCTGGAGGTTCGTGAGTCTTGTTCTTACTTGTCCAAAGAAAGTCAGTGGTTGAACCACTCTGCCAGGCTTTAGTCTGGGGAGGACTAGATCACGTTCGTGATCACTCACGGTCGGCCAGGCACTCTTTATCTGCCGTGGTAACCTGAACGCTCCTGCGGCCCTCTGTGTCAGCCTTGCCGCCGAGCCTTTACCAGCCATCTGAGCAAATGGCCTCTGGTGCTTTGCTTCCCCAGTGGTGGCATTAACCAGTAATGAGGCCCAGTGAACCCAGGCAGAGCCAGAGAAGCAAAAGGCGGGGAAAGTCTTTAAAATGGAAAGTTAAGCCCTAAATAATTGAATTGTCACCACTGGCCCCGGTCATTATGCTCACAGCACAGAAATAGCAAGGTTGGGGCATTTGGCTGCTTTTTGACAATTGTATATAAAAGGGGAAATACTAAAGTGATTTATTATAAATGGATTATTAATTTTATTAGTTTATATAACAAGTTATTGTATTAGTGAAAATGTTACCTTTTAGTTCTAAGGTAGGGAAGAGGCAAGTTTCCTTAAGACTAACTCATTTAGAGAAACTTACCTTTGTCCTTCCTGAAATACTTAAATCATTTTAGAATTCTTTTTCTTGCAACTTGAAGAACTTTCATTTGGAAGGAACTTGATTTAATTCTAAGATTTAAATTTCCCAAAAGTTATATTTTTTAATGTAATAATATTGGCAAGTACTGGGAATGGGAAGTAAGATGTGAGCTGTTTGGTTTCTGTTAAACTGTTAAACCATGCCACAAGTAAATCATAATTACCTGAAAATGGACATAGTACATGCCTCTTTTTTCTTAGATACTATGAAGATAAAGAACGTGAACTGACTTGCTAGATGAGTTATGTAGAAAGAGACTTTTACTCTACTTGGGCATTTTCTTCCTGTCAGTTTAATAGGTATCATTATTTCTACTTTTCAGATAGAAAAATTGGGGCACAGAAAAATAAAGTCATTTGTGCAAGGATACACAGCTAGTAAGAGGCAGGGTCAGCATGCCCGAGAACATGAGTGTTGAGCAGCTTGGTCGGCACTAGGGTGCGTGCTGTCTCCCAGAAGACAGGGTGGGGGTTCTGAGACACCGTGGGGTGCTAACCCTAACAAGGGCCAGCCGGGTCCTCGGCTGCTCTGGAGCCATAGAAACAGAAGAGCAGCTGGAAAGTGGTTTCCCAGTTCAGTGCTATGATACGGAATTAGCTAGAAAGCCATTTTCGATTTCTATCTAGAAAAAGTGAGGACTTTGGGGTCTAGTGTTTCCCCCCCAAAAAATCTAATTGGTGTTTGAAGACCTTGAATTCCAGTGTCTTAGATTTAATGACTTGTGAGACTTAGGATGATATTGTTTAAATTGACATTTAAATTACTAGTGTAGGAGTAAAACTTTTTTGGTAAAAGCCATTCTGTATGAATCACGTTAGTTACTAAGTCTGGCTTGTTTTTCTCTCGGTGAGCAAAAAGCGAAATGATATATCAATTTGTGTCTTCCTGTCGGGTCCTGTACAATGGTAGTGACATTTCCTGATCTTGGATAATTATTTGGATGGGTAAAAAGTAGCTCGATTTAACTTACAAATTTGTTCTTTTAGGGGCTGGCCTTTTTGGTTTGAATTGTGTCTTGTAGGAGTAATACTCTTTGCCTTCAGTTTTAATACCTTTATCTACGAAGTACACTAGATGTTTCCATGTAAATCCGGCCTCTGGGACCTAGGTGGATGCCTTATAAAAAGTGCTGCTGCCTGAGTAAATGAAAGTAGAACCTTCTTACAAGACCCCAATTTTTGTACTCTAACTTACCAAGACCATCTTGATTTTTCAGATCACTGTGAAGTAACTAGTAGAGGGTGAGGAAGAGCGGAGATAAAACAGAAGTGGCTTACCTAGAACAGCCTCTGCCTTTTTCTTGTCTCTACTGGAAGGGGAATGTTTTTGATGTCATAATCCTAAAATCCCAAGGGTATTCCTATGGGAATGTAGAGGCGTGACATATTAAAAAATAACAGAACCGGGGAGTCCATGTATTGTTAAAATTAGGATTCTATAAATCTATTCATTTTAAGAACTAGATGGAGCTGAATGTCAGGCGTTTTTTTTTTAATAGGGTGAATTTAGATGACAATGGAATATTTAGCATTATTTCTCAAAGGTATCCTAAGGCTCTTAGGTTTTGTCCATTCTCATTTTTACTCCATTATAGGGTGGTAGGCATATCCCGGGAAGTGTTTTAGGTAAAACTGTCAGGGTATGTGCTGAAAACCCTGCAGCAAATTAAGTCTGAAATTAGTGTCTAAAAAGGTCCGTTCACAATGGAGGAGCCGTCCTCTCAAAAAGTTAGTCTGATTTGTACTGTATATTTTAAGAAACTTTGTTCACAGTTTTAAGTCCTTGAAATGTTTGTCTACATCACATCGAATCCCGGTATCCAAAGCTGCCACAAGCAGTTTCATACTGAAACTGAATGTTAAGTCTGTAATGTTAAGTAATGAGGGTCCGTGCATGCACGTGTTTTTGTCCAGGACAGATTAGTTTTTTGGCCTCTTGAAATTCAAACAAAATGAAGTGGTAGGTCATAGAATATTTTAGTTACAAAGAAACTTAAAACTCATTATACGGTTCAACGTTATAAGTATTGACAGAGAAAGTGACCGCCTGCATTTTCTAGCCCTGCATCTTTAAGAAAGCGGTGTAAGTAACCCACTGACGTCATTTGGAATCTCACTGTCTCGCGGGTATAAGTGGACCGGGAGTGCTCTTACATAACTGGGCACCTCGGAGGCACAGGATTTCACACTCGATGTTCCAGTCGACTTGCCTAGGACCATCTTTTGCACTTAATCCAGATTCCACAGCAGCTTTAGAATGAACTTCATTATGACTCCAGGGATATAGTGTATAGAGTGAGTGAGACTTCTTTTTTCTTTTGAGGCTCACGTAAACTAAAAGCACCAGTGAAGGGGGAGATGGATATGAGGGAAAGCTGCGGCTTGAAAGAAAATCAAATGCGCTGGTGATCTGCTTTTCTAGTTAAGGAGAGAAAGCAATACAGCTTTAGGTAATAAATATACACATTCATTCTGATTCTGTTTTTATGGAGCAGCGAGACTCGATAATTAACATTCCTGCTGGGGGGGGGGGGTGCTTTCTAAAGGTTATTAGCAGGAGTAGTCTTTAGAGGTGATTGACTTCTACCATGGGTATTTACTCCAGTTATCTCTTACCCTGACTTCATGCCTTGGGAACATAAAGGTAGGCATAGCTGAGGGACCAAGAGTTCTTTCCCTGTGGTGTATAGAGGGAGCCCTAAGGACTAAGAAAATGAACTTCCTCAACTTCCCAATCTCTGCATCACGATGTCCATATCTTCTTGTAGGAGTAATACTTTCTGCCAAAGAGAAGGAAGTGTCCCTCTGCCTTTCTTCATCTGCTCTACATTCTAGCAAGGATCCCGAAAGCCGCTTCTAGTATGTCGCCTTCCTCTGCATCTCTTCAGTCTCCTGAAGCAGCCACTGCTTCTTTCACTAGTGCTCCCGTGTTCTTTCCCTTCCCTGATTTTCCCGTCGCTCACTGCTGCCTTCTCTTTCCTGCTCACTGCCAGCCTCTCCCTTCTCTGCAGCGGCTGCCAGTGCTTCCTGTCTGCCCACCTGTCCTCTCTGGGTCCTGGCTTCCTCCTGACACCACAGAACTTTTCCCGAGGCTCACTGACACTTTCCATTCATCATCTGTGTATTGAGCACCCGGTGCACTTGGCCCTTGAACAACATGCATTTGAACTGTGCGGGTCCGTTTAAGTGTGCACTTGTTAAAATACAGACGTACCGTACTGTGAGTGCATTTTCTCTTCCTTACAGTTTTTACATCTTTTCTTTAGCTTGCTTTATTATACGGATACAGTGTGTATAATGTACAAAGTATGTGTTAATTGGCCGTTGGTGCTATTGGTAAGTCTCCCAGTCAGCAGCGGGCTATGAGTAGTGAAGTGCTGGGGGAGTCAGAAGTCAGACGTGGATTTTTGACTGCACAGGGGTCAGCGTCCCTAGCGAACCCCCTCGTGGTTCACGCGTCAGCTGTATTTGGCAAGTGTCTAAGGTGTGTGGTGTCAATTTGGATGTCTCTCTTTCTGAATCCCTTCCATCTCCCTCTGGGGTGTGAGACACACCCCTTCATTGACATTGCCACGCTCCTCACGGCGGCCTGCTCTGCTGCTTGGTGTTCTAGAAAACTTCCCTGTCGGCCTCTGCTCGGTCTCCCCAATCTCACTCATCTCAGTAGGTCCCTAGCACCCTCACTCCCAAGTATGGCTCTGAACGCATCCTACACACTTGGAAACGGTTCCTGCAGGCTTTGGGCACTTATCATCCAGGGCCTCGCATGCACGAGTACTGTTGGCTCACTGATGCTCCCTGGAGTGGGCACAGCCACACCGCACCATTAGCTCTGCCTCCCCAGGACACTCCTGCTTTTGCTCATTGTTTCCCAGGTTGTTCCGCCCTCCTTATGAAGATTCTTCCTCATCCACCAGGCCCAGTTCAAACACCATCCATTTTAAGGAGCCTCTCCTAGCTCACTCCGTCCATGCTGTTTGCTAGGTTCCTGTCACTGCATTGGCCATGCACTGTACTTCTCAGTGACTGTGTTGCCACCATATTCTTGATGAAGCTCGGTAAATACATGACTAGGGAGCCTTAGTGCAGTGTCTCCCGGTACACAGCTGGGGCCCACGTGTGTTTGGACACTGACTGGGCATCAGAATAATCTGCCCCCTTGAGCCAGGTTTTCCTGAGGTGGGACCCTGGGCTGTACACTGCTGAAAAAACCTCCAGGGGGCTCTAAAGTAGTCTGCATTCTTCTGGGTCTCACCCAGGCGTCTGCAGTTCCCAGGGCACACAGGTGGATTTTATTATTGCCTGCGGTAACTTGGAGTCCTCCCTTTTCACACAGATCTTTGCCGTGGGATTCTTATGAGTTGCCTTTGTACATTTAGAGAGAGACTCAGTCAGAATCTTCATAAATTTAACCCTATGGTGGTTGTATACCTGGGTTCACAAGGGGTTGTCATTTCACAGACCACGACCTTATTCTCTTTTACTACGAAGCTGTCATTGAGAACACCCTGGTCAGTGTCAGCACTCAGCCCACATTGCAAGTTCAGAGAAAAGAAATGCTCTAACTGCAGATTTGGGTAAACTGCGTGATGAGGAGTGTCTAAGGAGGCGGGAGCCTGGGGACAGGGTTCCTAGTGGAGGGATCATGCTCAGTCCCAGGGCTTCTGGACTCCTTCAGTAAGAGAACTGGTGCAGGTCTCTTTAAGAACAGGAATGGGAACCAGGTAAACACTCTGTGCCAAGTCTCAACACCAAGCAGTCAGGGAGTGCCCCCTCCTCCCCGACAGATTTGAAACTTAAAGTCCCACTCTGTGCGGAACAAGACTGTGTTTTTTCCTGTTTCAAGTTTTTGGTTTTATAAGACAAAATGATTTACTTCTGTGTGTATCTTAAAGCACTGATAGAGTTAAAAATTTGATTTTGTGCCTTTAGGGTTAAAAGTATATAATGAGTATTCTTTATCCCATAAAGTAGACCACTTTGATGGCCAACAGTGTTAGTGAGACTGGTTACAATGACTTTCCAACATTTCTGACCCTGTTTCACAGAAATGTTTTATACTGTGACCCAGTAGATACCAAATATATTTGTGAATAATTGAAAAAACATTGCACAGAACAATCACTATGTTGCACTGGGTTTTTTTGTTTATTTTTATGCTGCTTACTACCCACCAAATAGGTTTCCCCCGTCCTTTGAAAACACTGGGCAGTCTTTGTGAGGTTACTCTCAAAAGCCTCCCTCACAGTGAGAAGACTTGAATTGGCAGAAAATAGAGCCAAAGCATCTTGGAAGAGATGTGTTATTTTTACCTTTGATAACAGTAGTGTATATCTAATGCTTCCAGATCCCATCCTGGCTCTCTGTAGCCGTCTTTTATCAGTTTGAAAGTGTCATTGGCCTCCTCAATGCAAGTGCATACAACTCAGGATCCATTTTTTCCCTCAAAATATATTTTATTATATACTTTTATAATATTTTTTTTTGTAGAAGCTACTTCTACTAAAAAAATAGAAGGTCCAATAGAAGGCCCAAATTCTAAATATTTAGGCATATATATCCTTCCAGATTATTTTTGGTGTACATATATGTCTACACTAAAAAACATTTTAAAACCATCTGGCATACATACTGTTTTGCAACCTGTAAAAAAGATGTTAAAGACTTCTTTCTGTCTTGGTGTGTGTGTATGTTATTAATAGCTGAATAGAATTTCATTGTTATGAATTATAAGGTATGCATTACACTTTATATACATATATTATAATTACCGGTTTCTCTATTGTTAGACGTTTTGGTTGTGTGCAGTTTCTAGCTGTTACAAACAAGGCCACAGTAAACATTTTTATATGTGTCTTTATAAGGTTACAAGATTTTTGAAATGGACTAGAAATTGCTAGTGTATTTGTGTCCCCTCCCACTTTTTAATGATCATTGTACAGAACTCTTTTCTAACCTGTTTATTTTAAATAACTCTTTCCTCAGAATAATGTCACCTTCGCTGTTATATTGTGAAATAAATATAATTTGAGATAGAAACTTGACTTTACTAGAAACTGATTCTAGTTCTTGCCTTAATTTTCAGACAGTACCTGTAACGAAAAACAAAGAAAACAGACTAAGAGGAAACAAAGTTTTCTGCGCGGTGGGTTTCTTATCTAGTGTAGTAACCTGCTCGTTAAATATTCACAGCCTCACCAGGTGTACCCGCGGCAGTTCTGGGTGGTTACACACTCTAGGTCAGGGGAGGCTTTTAATCAGTTTTTGCTTTTGAATTGGCTTTGACATCTTAAGTCTTTAAGTACATGTAATTATTGCTGCTAACCCTGCCATCTGATGCCACTCAGCCCCTTTATAATGCATTCATGAATTTTTTTTATTGGTAGAAAGATAGATAGGTTGTCACCCACTAGCTACAGGCAATAGGATATGTGACCCTATATCAGGTAGCTCCAAATGACCAAGGGACCGCTACTGTTCCTGGTTTAAGCCTTGTTAATAATGGATGCCTTTTATGAACATCCTTCCTTTGCTGTTTTTGGCATTTACGTACAGACAGGGTGCAGCACAAGTAGGTTCACAGTTGTTAGTGCACAAAACACAGGGTTTATTCTTTTTTTATTATTTGTTATTGTATTATTTTTCCATATGAACAACTGTAAACCTGCTTTTGCCCCACCCTGTACTTTTAAGTAGTAAAATCAACTTAGGCCTCAACCCAATGTCCCTTTATAAATTACAACATAATTGCTCTGAGCCTGCTGCATTGTAAAAGGGCTCATGTGATTCCCATATACCTGTGTGGATTATAATATATGTATTATTAGGTGTGTAACTTTTGGTATTTTAAAAATCATTTTTAAAGTATCTATCTTAAAACAATTTATTTTACGTATACATTTATTTTGATAATGCAAATACGTAATAACCACATTGCAAAAAATTTATAGTAAAGAGTAGAAAAAATGAGCATCTATAATCCCTCCATTTTAACATAACTACCATGGGTTCTTTTCAGTCTTTTTTCTTACGTGTAGATTTTACATTGTTGTAAGCAGACATTTCAAAACATCGGCATCTTTGTCTAAGGGAATATAAACTTAGATGTATCAAAGGGCTAATGACTCACACAAAATTTACACCAGATCATTAATTACTCGAATTCTAACTTCCTCTTGTATTGATTCCTTCAAGTACAATTTTGTATTGAGTTCTAAACAGAGAAGAATGGTTGGGCTGTCAGTTCTTAGAAGTCAAAATTGTGCAGTACCATAATTCTGAAAGGGTCCTTACTGTTGCCTTCTCTTTTGAGGCTCCTACTATGGGGAAGGTTTCTGCATGATTTCTTATTAGGGATTTCTAAGTAGCTTCTTCAAGATGACTAAGACACTTAAGTCGTTAGTTGCATTAAAAAAAATTAGACAAATTCACACACACACACACACACACACGCATATTGAACTGCAAAAACGCTACTATAATGAATGGCAAAGGCAGGCAGAGGAGTCATGTAAAGGAGGTAAGGTGTAGTTGAAGGGATTTTCAGCAGGCAGCCCATGCTTGAATATGGCCCGTCACTTCTTAGGGATGTGTAATGGGTACAGTAACCCCACTCGACTGTAATAACGTAGTTGTGAGGACAGAGTAAAATGTCTGGGTGAATGTACTTTGTAAACTATAAAGCTCAGTATATGTTTTGATGCTGGTACTCCTGAAGCCAGGGAGGGAGAGTATTCTTAAATGGGGCACCATAAATTAAACTACAGCAGAGTTCTTAAGAGACAAAACAGCTGAGTCATGAAACTGTTCTTTTCTTTCCAGTCTTCAAGCAGTGACAGTGGCGGGAGCAGCAGCGGCAGCAGCAGCAGCAGCATCAACAGCCCAGACAGGGCCAGTGGGCCCGAGAGCAGCTTAAACCATGTCGTCACAGGGTCCAGCCCCAACACCCCCCAGCCCGTGCCCGAGCAGTCCACACTGTGCCAAGGCCTGTACTTCCACATCAACCAGACCCTGAAGGAGGCCCACTTCCACAGCCTACAGCACCGAGGACGGCCTCCCACATGATGGGCGGGCGGTTTCTTGCCTTCTGTGAAGGGACAGCGCTGTGCAGATTTGATATTTCATCTTACGATGTTTCAAAAATTGCACAAAAAAATGCCTGTTGGCTTTTCAGTCTATATTTGAAATAACAGGTTAACAGGCCGTTGTTTACTTGTGGTTTTGCTGCACTATTGCAATTTTAAAGGGGCTTTGAAGCAATTTTTTATAGGATTCTTTTGAGGGTGGGTATCAAATCCATGTCAAGGTAATGGTATGAGGACACTTCATCTGCGTGTTGAATCCATAGTTTGTCCAATTCAGACTGATTTCCAAATCTGTCAATTAGAAATTCATGTAAAAAGGCCTTTTAAAAGTGCGGGATCTTCAATTTTTTAAATTCAATAAACTAGTGAAGAGTATAGTTTCCATGAAAAAGCATACATTTTTCCAAAACATAGCTTGATTCAGTCGTGCACTGAAATTGCCATACTACCTCTTAGTATGTAGACGTCCTGTTACTCTCCTGTGTAACAGAACAGTGCGATCCCAGTGAGACTGTGTAAGTGAGCGCCCTCCCTGGTAACTGTCTGCTCTCTGTTATATATTTGTATTTCCAGAGAGGATGTCTTTCAGACTCTTGTGTACTCAGATCACCTGTCACCGTCATTGCTCCAGAGCCCACATCTCAGACTTGGTACAGAACATTGCAGTTCCAACAGTCAAGAAATACGTAATGATTTTTTGTCTCACTCACAGACTTGTTCTGTTGGCAGCTTATGTAATCTCATTGATAATTCCACCTTGTAGTGTCAAGAATTAAGGCATTGTTGAACGCTGACAAAATGTAAGCTATCCGAACTGATGTCTAAAGTCACAAGTGTCGTGAGACTATTGGCCAAGGGTTCACTCTATGCTTAAACTAACCCCCTAATAGTAACAAGGGGCCACATTCCACCACTGAAACTGGAAAAGACTGGCACGGCTTAGAGACAAACGAGCAGAGGCACCTTTAGTAGAAACGACGCAGTAGTATTTATTTGGAGAGTGATGGATATGTCCCCGTGTTATTTAGTCATACTAGAGAGCCAACCAAGTTTGAATAATGAAGGTGTAGACGAGTCTTCTTCCTCACTGACAAGCTGTCTGAATAAGGAGCCAGGATGCATCGGGTCATCTGCTCGGGAGAGTGCCGGGGGGACAACCTGCCATTGCATGGAGAGGAAAGTGCCTTAGAGTCCACCCAGATGCTCCTGCCTGCCCACGCCCTCTGCTCCACTCGGAGTGCACACCGCACACAGCAGACCTGAGAAGCACGGATAGCTCTAGTTCAGGGGATTTGAAAAGGACGTGGGGACCGCTAAACTTTGAAGACAAGAACTATTGTAGGAAAAGGGTAAATTCAGACCTCCTTTCCATGATCTGTTTTTCTACTATGGACAGAATTTAAAAGGTCAGTGACTTGAAGTAGGAATTTAGAATTGTGGTGGAAAGTTACTGTATAGGCCAGTGCTTATGGAGTGGATGGTTTGTGCAAGAATATTTTTACTACCATCTCCCAAGTTTTAAAACCAGAGATGTTTGACAAGGATGTTGGATCTTAATGGGTTTGATGGCAGGGAATATGGAAAGGATTCATTGCTAATATTTTGTATAGCAGTAAAGCAAGTAACGAAATGCTGTAAGAAGCCAGCATTTGAGCTCTCAAACACACATGTATACAACACAATGCAGAAATACCCAGGATCCTCCTGCAGGCTTAATGGATGGCAGCCTATTGAAACAAAACGTGTATTAACAAGAAACTGTAAAACTTGAGAAAGCAAATTTCCTTTTATTTACCACCCAAGTAAAAGAAATGGAAGATGAAACCTTCACTGAAACAAATCAGTTTTTTTTCCATATTAGTATAACGACTGTACTGGGTTAGCAGTTTACCCTTTTTTCCTACAAAAACCAAGGAATAACCTCCATCGTATCTGCATATTTTCTACAGCCTTGGCAGCCTGAGATCCATATCTGTTGAGGCTACTTGATAATGTAAATGGACATCTTTTAAACCTATCAGCTCAAGCTAGTAAAACCTGTACTTCTATATTGCGCCGCCATTAAAAGCAGCATTAGTGCATTTTGTCCTTCAGTTCTTTCTCAATTCTTTAAAGGGGAGCCAACTGGTGTTTGGTGGGAGATGGGACAGGATTAAAAGGGATGAACCTCTTGGTTTCTGCACTAACCTGGGCTTTTGATTCGATGCTTCTGCTGGTGGATTTGGCCTTTCGAGTGCTTGTCATGCTCAGTGGGAGAAGTCCAAACCTCCAAGACAAGACGAAGGAGTTTCAGTAGCATGAACAGGAAGCCAAGGGCCCAGCAAAAGCCTCGCAGAACCATTACCTGATCTGACTCGATGCCAGCGGTAGTATGTTATGGGGTTCTTGGGAGTTGAATGTACTGCTCCTGGGGGTGAACTGATTCTCTGTCCCAGTGACCAGTCCAAAGAGAACCTGACACGCAAAAAAGAATGTACAAAACGTGCTAGGTTTTTACTATCCAGTTAAAAGAAGATCGTTTCTGTTAGTAATCAGTCACTGCTTTCTGTTCCTAACTGTCCTTTTGGGGAAAGTTTTTTTCAGTGTGTTAATGCTTCAAAATTACTGTTATCACTGCACCAGTCAGAATCTCGGTGTTACATGGCTCTTTTATTCCTCCGAGTCCTTGGAAAAACCTGAATAATCCTTATCCACAACTAAAGGGGTCAGATGGTTGCCTCAGCAAGGGATTTTACCTAATCCTCTTTCAGTTTTTATAACTGAACTCAGCTACCTGTGTCTTACCCTGCTCCCAGCACTGCCCCAGGAGCACTAGTGCTAGAGCAGGTTTATTGTTCTGACTTGACTTACGGAAGTTCGCTGCACCAGGCGATTCAGGTTGCTATTGAGGTGGGGTGTGAAAACATCCAGGTCAAATGGGTCAATGAGTGCTTCCAAATAGTCAATCACTTTCTCAGTTCTGAAGAAAAGACATTAGGATGATGATGATTCTTCACATTTTTTAGAACAAACCCATCTTCTGAGATTTGAATGCTATAGAAGTCCTGGAACTGGATTTATTCTCCTTAATTGCTGGCTTAGTACCACTAGTCACAGATCATTGTGCTTAAGTAAACCCGAGTTTTAAGCTGACCATGATGGCTTAAGTTGAGTCCATTCTTTCCCTAAGATTTTAGGGAGGGCACTTGAGGCTCAAATTATACCCAGCAGTTGGTAGGCTGACTCACAAGAAAGAGGAATGGGAGTCTACTTACTACACTTGACCATGGAATTTATCCAGCAGGTGGTCATTATTTATCTTGCTGGGAATATGAGCACTTACTATTTAAAACAAACACAACTGATGTGCAATAAGGCTCATTCTTAGGTGGCTCCCCAGAGGGGCTATGTGCATTTGGAAGAGGCTGTATTGGGAGAGCTAGGAGCGGGAGGTGGGGGGGCGGGGGGGGGGCGGTGGAGGGATGGGTGAGGATACCTGGAGTCCTGTTTGCTGCGACCACTTTTCACCTCTTCACCCTTGGCTGCCAGAACAATGTTGAGATAACGCAGATCATAAAGCAGCTGCAGTGCCCGATTCTGGGTCATTGGAAATGCACCTTCTTTCTGCAAATGAATTCCCTGACCCCACCCATTAAGGGAGATGACTATATGAGCATAATAAACAGCTTTGTGGCTCGGTTGAGTTACAGCTTGTTGTTTCAGAAGCAGCTTTTTATACTGGTATGGCCAGTTGAATCTCTCAACAACACACCAGGTTAGAAACTTGGTCTTAAAATGAAAAATCCCAAAAACCAGGAGGAGACCCTCCCAGCTCTTACAAAAAGGTTTTTGGTGCTGGAGATGGTTATTTTAAAGGAAAAAAGCTCCTTGCATGAGGCATTGCAAGGAGAGGCACTGTGAGGAAGCTCTGGAGAGAAGACTTCCCTGAATCCTTTCCCCAATCGGGAGGTTGTCCTGTCCTAAAAATGTTACTAATGAAAGGGGAATACACAGCAAGGGCAGAATGCTTCATAGCCATTGAGCTGGGAATGGAGGGTTGGAAGACCGGAACTCCCTTAAACAAGTACCTCGTGTGCCACAGGCTGTGCTTTGGAATCCTTCCAACCTTCTCCAGATGCCCCAAGCAGTTAACATGACCACGTTTGACACCGGTGTTAATGGTTTGCCCCAAGCCCGGTGAGCATGGCTGTGCTGGGTGGGGCAGTGGGCCTTGGTTACTCTTGAGGCTTTCTTCCTCCCACTGTACTGGACGGCCCTTTTATGAAGACCTGCCTGCCCCCTAAAAATGGATGTAATTAAACTTGCAGAGCTGGAAACCACCTAAATAGCCTGGGCTCAGTGACCGGTAACACCTGGAACCCTGGATATGCACTGCCCAAACCCAAGAAAAGCTAAGGTTTTATTTCCGCTTTTAATGGAGAAAACTTCAAACACCTACCTTCATCTGGTTTTCTTCAGAGAGTTTCTCATAGGCAGCTACTACTTGAACCATACAGCTTTTCAGCATCTCCTGCAGCGTCACCTTGGGCAGGGCATGGCCTCCAACCCGATTGATTTCCTGGCACAAGCTGAACAGGAAGGACTGTACATACCAGGACGGCTAAAGGAACAAAGGAGTGTCCAGTCGCCAACGCGCACCAATAAATGAGACGTGGTAAAGAAGGGTGTATTTATCTTGGCTTATATGCCAAGACCTTGACCTCTCCAATCAGCCCCTCTTTCAGACCAGTTAACAGATATGCGTGACATTTGCTGTCATTCCCCTGGTGGCCTGGGGTTGACCTGGCTGGTGGCACTGTTTGATGTTGCTGTGTTCACTTTAGGGTAAGTGGTTTTCTAACTAGCACAGGGCCCGTGCTACAAAAGGAAAGAATCATTAAGTGACTCCTCGAACAGTCTATTTACTTGGCCCTACGTCCACTTTGCCCTCCCCCCCACCCCCTCGCCATTAGAAAGTTATAAATATTCCTTGCAGCTCTTCCTCAGAAGCTGTCAGTTAATGATTTTCTAAAACCTTTTTCCTTTCCCCAGAGCAGGCGGGGGCACTGGCTTACCTGGATAGGGAGTCTGATCTTGGATGTGATGCTGCTGCCAGACTCCGCTTCCTCCTGAATTTCTAGTTCATCCCAGCTGGTAGCCGTGGCCAGGACTGAGCCAGCATCGTCTAAAAGCAGTGCCTGGGCGAAGCCATGAGCCAAAACCTGGTAATAAAAGGCAAATACCCACAGAGGCCACTCAGATCCTGTCGAGTTTGTCTCTAACTACTACGGTAATCTTGAAACCAGCTTCCGTGCTTAGGTCACGTGCGGGATGGAAAGTGGCAAACATCACACTTCCTTTGGCAAATTACTGACACAGGCAATGGGAATTTTGTTGCTAACTACTCTACAAATAAGACAGCAGTAGAGAATATCATATCTAGGTTGAGGAGCAGGAAATACAGACTCCTGTCCAGAAAGAGTGTCCTTCTCATCAGATGGAAGGGAAAAAGTCGTGTTTCTATCTATAAAATCCTGCTAGATATGAATGGAAGAGTTTTGACGTTTGCTCCATGTGGCAGCGGTAAGTGAAAGTAACTATATGAAATAAAAATTGTCATTCCCTTATATTAAAAAACCTTATCAAAGTTGGCAAGACTGGACCATGACAAAAGGGAGACCAAATGAGGGTGACCCGGTGAGCATGGAAAAAACACGTGCAACATCACTCACTTTCACGACTGCTGAGCTCCAGACCCGGTAGCCCATCACACTCTGCTGCAGGAGGAGTTCCTTAACCTCCTGCCACTGGGTCTGCGTAGGCAGGACGTTCTGCGCTTTCCCCTTCCCCTGTTTTTTTAGAGCCCTAGAATCCCTTGCTGGTTTTTTGGAGCTCCCAGATTTTCCCAAGATGCACTGCTTCAGGTGAGGACACAATTCTCCCAGTGACTGGCAGAGCCTCGCCATGAAAAGGGCCGCATGCAGCTTGACCCCACTGAGGGCATCCTGCTGGCCTTGCACAACTTCTTCGATGCTCTGCAGCTCTGCCTGGATGCAGTCTGTGATGTGCTTGATGCAGGCCACTGAGTGAGTCCGCAGCATCTCCTGCACAGTCTCAGCATCGGCATACCTGTCAAAGGCACAGTTCTTGGCTTGCACAGGGGAGATGTCCTTGGACAGTGACGAGTCATCAGAGGGAAGGTAAGCAAGGAGATCATCCAATTTCACCTTCAGTTTAGAATCTAGGGCAGCACAGAAGTTCTGGACGCAAGGGCTGACAGCTTGAGCTTTCATGGAGAGCCCACTGCCAGCAAACTGATCCCGGTTTGCCACACTGACCCAGGCGGCATCGGAAGGCAGGTCATTGGGACTCTCGGACCAGAGGAAGAGAGACATGTTATGCTCAAAGTGGATGTGCTTGTTTGAAGTGGACTTGCTGGTGCTGCTCTCAAGCTCCTGCAGAGCGGAAATGAGGAGCTCTCTGGAGCTAGTGGAGATGGAGGCAAAGCCCTCTTTTGTCAGCGACTGAAAGAGAATGAGAAAAGAGTTCTAATCACAGTTCCTCTCAGGAAGTCTCAAAGCGAGAGCTCCAAATGGCCATCTATCCCAGCATTCAGAATGGTCTCCTCTAGGCTCGGAAAGATGACAGGATGTTTGCAGAGGACAAAGTCATCCTTGATGGACGTGGACATGATCCCAACCACCTGACAGAGGCCTGGTCTCCTTTTCAGCACCAGTCTGGATCTCCGTTCATATCCAGGAGAGACACCACTGGAAGGTGTGCTATGGGGCTCCTTGGAGTACCAGGCAAAGAATATACTTACGAAGTGACGGGTGTTAACCCAGACAGTCAGAAGATCACACTAAGATTGGCCAAAACAGACAGATGGACCACGTGACTGCCCACGTTACCTGTAATCGGTCAAGGAACAGCTGCTGCATCAAATCCTCCCAGAACAAGAATGGCTTCTCCAGAAGCCGCCGGCATACCACATCCCAGCTGTGACTGGTGGACTCGTTGGTAAGTAATTCCCACACAGCATCCCGGATGCCTGCCAGGCCTTTCATGCTCTTCACAAACATAAGCAGGTTGGTGATTCCGTTTTTAATGTCTTCATTGCACCTGCAACAAAAATCATTTTCCTTGGGCCTCATTAGATTCATGGACCCACACCTTTATTAAGAAAAGAGCAGGTATCCATTTGAAAACCTCTTACGTGGGTCCCAACATATAAATCTACTGACCTCAGAGCAGTTAAAAACATGTATAAACACAGCGTTTCTAGCTGGATTGGGGGGTGAGAGCCTGTAGTCTGTTCACCAGACCCACCCTTGCTAACCTGCCATGAAGGTAGTGATGGGCGGCTGAGTGAGCAGCTGATATGACCTAGTAGGCAGTGTGCAGAGCATCATCTAAGAGATCAGGCTTGTCCCTCATTCGTCACTGGCCCTTGTATGGCCCCAAACAAGGCTATCTGGGTGGTGCCTGCCAGCCTCGGGAAAGTTCTGGCTACTTACATGTGGATCCATTTCTGCAGCGTATCTGTCAGGTACTCCTGGCTGATGGGATGTGCAAGGGTCCGGAGAGCTGGCTGGAACTCAACAATGGATGCGGGCAGGTGCTTGAACCAGCTGCAGAGCTTCATTTCTTCTTGTAGAACACCAATGCCCTTTTCTAAAGAGAAGGCCAAGTGAGAAGGAATTGGGGCCACCCTCCGAATAGCATATTAAAAAATGGACCAGGCTGGAGCCCTGAAAAAGGGGGGAAAAGCAAGTATGGAATATGTCCAGGGCCTTTGGCATCAGGCAGCTAGCAGCTTCCCTCTGACTCTGGTCATCCTATCGGCTGAGAAGAAGGCAAGGAAAGCGAGGAAAGGAATGGGGAAAAGAGAGAAAGGCGACCTGGGTGTGCGCAGTCCTTGACATTTGCAAAGTAGAACTCAAGCTGTCAAAAAACAGGTGATGTTTCCCTCTCTTCACTGTCTTCTTACCTCCCCTGAGGACCTACAGGAAAACTCAATGACCACCCATCCTGCTCAGTGAGTGAGTGGTTGTAGCTCTTCAGAGATGACCTCTCCACAAGGGCACAAGCCACACTGTGCAACTCTGGGATGCCCACTCATGGTATTCTGTGTGCAAGTATCCTCTAGAGTTTGAATGGGTCCTTCTGAGGTCCCTTGCCTTTGCCCGCCAATGCCACACATGATGAAGTAACCAATAAACACCTTTCAGAGGAGGGAAAATGTACTAAGTGTAAGTACCTGGAGGGAGACCAAGGCCTCAGGAAGTGGTAACCTAGTTGAAAGGCAAAGTAAGCCAGGAGTGAGACTATAACACACATCTCTGAAAATGCCCACATGGCTATCACCACACTGCACTTGTTTCTCTTCTATCTTTGGCTGTCTCTTCCATCTGACTTATGAGTTCTAGAGGTTCCTGAGACACAGTCCTCTGTCATCCTCTTTTCTTACTGATGATGTTGCTTATCCCTGTGGCTTTAAACAACAGCCATATGCAGAGTGCCACTGATGTGTGTCTCTGGCCAGAGGTCCGGCTCTGTTCTGGACCCACAATCGCCTGCCCACTCGCATTCCCATTCCAAGGTGTCAATCGTCCCCAGTGCAGTACTTTCAAGAATGAACTCATCATCTGACACCTCCCTTCCACCCCTGCATGGTCAATCCATCACCAAATCATCTCCTAAACAGATGTATGAGTTGTCCAATGAGCTCCATTCCCTACTTCCCCATCATCTGTCACCTGGGTCGCAATGACAGCCTCTAACTAAGCTCTCAGCATCCACTCCAGCCCCATGGGGATCCACCGCCACATAAAAGCCAATTGCATTTAATTCCAACTGGGAGAAATCCTACCAAATAAAAATACAGGATGCATGGGTACGTATAATGGAAGGACCACCAAGGCTGGAAGGTCCTAGAAGGCTCTCCGTTGTCCTCCAAATAAAGTCCAAGCTCCCTAACATGGCCCACACAGCTCTGTATTACCCGGTCACATCTGATGGCCTGGCCACATCTCTTCTCATCCTGTTCTTCCTGGCATCACCCGAAACCCCTTAAACCCACCTACTCTCTTTCAGTTCCTCAATATACTAATATCCTCTGTGCCTCCGTGCCTTTGCACATTCTCTTCCCTTTGCTTGGAACTCTCTTCCTTGCCTTCTTCACCTAAGTCTTACTCAACTGTTAGGTTTCAGTTTAAATATCACTTCTTCAGTAAAAATAACATTGGTGAGGTCCTTCCATTCGATGCTCCCAAGCCAACCTGTACTTCACCTTTAGGGGAATGGCCAATGTTGATGTTAAACAGGTATGTGTATATTTGAGTTCAAGGCCTGCCGCTACCACTAGACTGTGACTTCTATGAAGGTGCAGTCCATATTTGTCCAGTTCACTGCTGTATCCCCAGAGCCTAGCACAGTAGCCAGCAGATGGTAGATGCTCAATAAAAATCAGCAGAATGAACCAGAAAATAAACAAGGTTGGCTTGGAGCTTACCGGTAGGATGCTGGCCTGTGATGGTCTCCAGAGTTGAGAAGAGCAAGCCACATGGCAGGGAGGGATCTGGCAGCAGACCTTCTGGTAAAGTGTAGAAAAGAGCATGAGCTTGGTTCAAAGTGGTGGCCAGCAACTCCACTATCGAGCAAATCTGAGCCTTGATGCCAGCACCTATGAGAAGAAGCCAGCCTTTTACACAATTTCCTTCAGTAAAGTTAAAAACAAAACTGTGGATGCTTCAGTCTCCCTCAGCTCAGCCTTCTCCATTCCCATGTTTCTGGACCAAATTTTGGGAAGAAGCCACACCCACCATGGTGCGGTTGGTTGAGAAGTTTCTGAATAGCTGCCTTTCTGGCCAACAGGAAGTCCGTCAGGGCTTGGCGAGGAGAACTCTCTTCTAAGAGCATTATAGAGCACAGGGCCTCAGCTACAGCTTGGTCCGACACCGCTTGGCATTTGAGCAGCATCTTGCTTTCATGCAGAATGGTTGACCTAGAATGATGACAGAGGTCACCAGGGAATTTTTTATATCGTGGGAGAAGAGCCATGGTGCATCAGGAAAGAAGACATCCTCCATAAAAAACTGTAGTGGTGAAGCGTGGCCCTCACCAGAGACCTGTATGCTGGATCCACTTACCGGAAATGGCTGGCTGCTGCCACCTGCCGGATGAGTATGGGGAATCGGGAGAGAATGGGGCTGTAACGGGAGCCAGAAGAATCCAACTGGAGCAGGCTGTGCAGGTGGCAGCAGAGCAGGTAGAGCTGTGTGGCGTGGAGATACTGAGAGGCTTCCATCGCACTCCAGATCTTCTCAGGAATTTCTAAGAGGAGTTTGATCTGGGCAGCCATGCTGTAGAACTTCTGCTGGGATGGCTGTGGCTACAGGCAAAGGCACACAAGTCAGAAGAACAAACACAAGCAAGGTCAATGTCTGGCAGGCCTGGGGAGAAGGGTGGGGGTATCTAAGGGTTCAAAGCTTTTATTTAGTCTGATTCAGTGCCATTCACCTGGGCATCGAAGTGTGGTGCCATAGAATTGCTGGAGTCAGAAGTGCTGTACAATCCCGCTGACTTTTCCTACCTATTGGTGCACCGTGGCTGGGTCCCATGGAGAGGCAGGCTTAATCCAGTCACCTCACAGTCTGGTTATCAGTGGTCCTGTTATGCCTCAATAGCACCGAGCCCTACGGAACTCCATGGGACCCCTTGAGTGAGCTTTCTCCTTCCCTTTTCTGATGTTCAGCCTTCCCACATTTTCTCCTGCTTCTTCGAGTGCATCAGAGACTTCCTTGCTGGCTGTCCCTTTTCACCAGCTTTCCACCAAATCTTCACCTGGTTCAGTCCTCCACTCTTCTCAGTCTGTCTGTCCTGTCACTTCAGGAGTCTCTTCACTTAAGCATCACCACTAAGCAGCCACTACCGACCCATCTTTATTCTCAGTCCCCACCACTCCCCCGAATCCCAGCCCAGCCTTTTCTGCTGCTGCCTGGTAAGTTGCACTGCCATTCCATAATCTGCATCCTTAAAACTAAATTCATCTCCCTAACAAAAACCTTAGCCGTCTCCTCCCTGTCTACCCTAGCACATACCACCACTCTGCTGCTAAGTGCCCAGGAAACTCCTGTCCTTCTGATGGGTTCTCTTGATATCTCTACTATTTAAGTTTCTGGGACCCCTTCCGTGATTCTAATACAGGTAATCATCATCTCACACTTAGATTCATCCAAAAACATTTCGCTTGTGCTGTGTTCACTCATTACTCCCTCCCATCTATCCTTTTCTTTTGCCGTCAAATTTACTTTCTTCAAAGGCCACTCAGATATTATCTTTGCTTGGTTCCAAAAGGCTCCTCACTGCTTAGTATCAGCTCAGCCCGGTGGTCAGGGGGTTCCTGTCCTCCATTACTTTCTTCCAGGTTTCCAGGTGTGGGGTAGAGGGGTGATTCCATCTCCCCTGGAACTTCTGGCCGTATGTGGAGACATTTTTGATTCTCACAGTGGGCGAGTGGGGAGGGAGGTACAAGCACCCAGCGGAAGAGGCCAGGGATGTTTTTAAACAACCTGCAATGCACAGGACAGTTGCTGCCTCAGAGAATGACCCAGCCCCAAATGTCAGTAGCGCCAAGGCGGAGAAACTCTGCCTTAATCAAACTGATACGAGTTTTCAATTGTCGTTACATATTTCAGACCCACATTCCAAGTCTCATCTGTCCTTAAGGCCCCTCTTTACTGAGAAGGACCCAAGTCTGAAGCGACTTCCTTCAGAAATCTCATGGTAAATGTGCACAATTATTTAGGGAACCAACCACCATTATCCTGGACTGTTTTCTACTGCTCTTGTAAATTTCCCATATTTTTCCTATCAGCTTTCCATGGATTTAATTCCCAAATAGACTGTAAGCTCTGTCAGAGCAGGGACAGGGCCTTCTGGGTCTTTGCGCCTTGAAGAAGCAGCCTTGAAGCACGACTCAGTTATGGCAAAGGCTGGCCGTGCAAGCGCAACACGCACCGCGTGTGCCGCATGCACCGCTTCCGGAGGGTGAGGCCGCTCACGTGGGGAAGTAGCAATTTCTAGCCTTCTACGATTCCACCCTGTGAGCCCAGCCTGCTGGCCTGAGTTCCTCTAAAACCCAGGCTGTCTTAAAAACGTCCAAAATGAGGCTAAATTGTACTCTCGCAATTTCTCTTTGCATGAGGCTGTAAGGTTGTTCCCCCAAGTTGCTAGGAACAAATTCCTTGTTTACCTTTCCTGCCCTCCCAGCCCTTTCACTGTGTGGGTGCCCCCAAGTCAATGCCCTTTCGGATCACAAAGTGCTGTGGGGGAGAAGAATGCTTGGGACAACGTGATCTGAAGAGTCTTAGTTCTCTGCATGAAAATGTTCTGCTGATAAAAGGTGACGGCTTGGCCCTGGCTGGTGTGGCTCAGGGGCCCGAGCGGGCCTGCGAACTGAAAGGTCGCGGTTGGATTCCCAGTCAGAGCTCGTGCCTGGGGTGCGGGCCAGGTCTTCACTGCGGGGGGTGTGAGAGGCAACCGGTGGCTGAATCTCTCACACATCGATTCTCTCCCTCTCGTTCTCCCTCCCTCCCCTTCTCACTAAAAATAAATAAATAAATAAAATTTATTTTAAAAGGTGATGGCTTGACGCTGGTACCATCTCCCAACAACGGGTAGAATAGCTATTTGGCATTGTGGACGTTATTCTTGGGAATGGGGTGGAGGTGGAGGAAGACTGGGATGAGGAATGAATGACTGGGGGGCTGGGGGACACGGTGTCAACATAAAGGAGAAATCTGTTCTAAGAATAACGCCAGGAAATGTCATATAGAGAATGAACGGAGCCGCCAGGCGAGGGAGACCCCTGGCATTTTCCTCTAACGTCGGAGGAGAGCGCCCAGGGAACCCACGAGTGAGGCGAGGGAATCAAGGCCCGGAAGTCGGGGAAGGCTCCTGAAGAAAGGGTCGAATGACTTGGGGGACGGATCAGCAGCCAGGTGAAGGACCGCCGGCCGTGTCCCCTAGGCAGAGGAGCTCCTAAAGTAGCGGCAGTTTCCTCTCAAATGCAGGTGAGAAGCGGTGGGGCGGGAAGAACCTGCGGGAACTGCAGGGTTGTGGGGCGGGGCTCCGGGGTTCAGGACTGACCTGCGGGTCTCGCGGCGGCCGGGTGGCAGCCGAGCCCGCTTGGCGGAGACGGGCGCAGTACTGGTCGGTGGCCTGCACGGCGTCCACCAGCCCCTCGGCGCAGCGGCGCATCTGGCCGATGGTGTCGGCCGCCTCGATCAGGTCGCGGTACCGCTCGCCTACCATCTGCCGCAGCTCCTCTTTCTTGTGCTCAATCTCGGCCCGAACCTGGCGCTCCAGTCCTCGGATCTCTTCTGTCCCGTGTGTCTCGAAAAGCGCCGCGGGGTCTCGCAGGTCCAGCCGCTTCAGCGCGGTGGAGGTGGCCGCGGCCGCCATGGTGGCCCGTCAGCCACCCGACAGGTCACTTCCGTCCTGCGGCCCCGCCGCGGGGGTGCCATCTTGGTTAGGGGCGGAAGTAGTTCCGCCCCTCTGCTAGCCAGGCTCCTTCCGGCGGGCGACGGACAGCTGGCCCCCGGCGCGGCATTTTAAAAAAGAGAGACCATGGTTAAATTAGATCGCTAAGGCTGGCAGTCTGCCGGGCCAGCCTCACGGGCATCTGAAGCCCTTCCCCGCGCAGGTGGAGCCTTTACTTGTGGGAATTAATTATCGTCATCCAGCTCCCTCCTGCTGATTGTAAAGACTCCTCAGGATGCTCGTGGCCCTTCCTAGGCCAATCAGGACCCCGGACAGTGGTCTTACCCCTGCTACAAGGGGTTGACACTCTCGGTACGTCCCCTTACCTTCGGAATTCTGCAGCCTCCGGATGTCGCGGGCTGACCGCTGATGCTGGACTGCAGCTGGGATACAACTCGAATACGCGCTACCTGCGCTACCTGCTCGCACGTGGCATGCAGCCTTCTGTGGCGTCTTTGTTAGTCTTTATTATCAGTGGTCCTTAGCCGAATGCAAAGCCAGGAAACGAGAAGTTTGGGTCCGTTTTTATTCACTGGAAAGAGTATTTTCACACTTGGAGCGCTGGAGCAGGCTGCCCTCCGTATGGGGTGTGTGCGCATTCGTTTCGCTTGCTTTTCTCCTATTGATTAGTACTCCGGGTTACTTCTCTGGGGTTTTCGTTTGAATTTCAAACCAGTGGTTTGCCAGTGTAGATGTTTTCCATGATACAGCTTGCATTGGAGGCAGTCCGGGGAGGAGAGAGAAAAGACCGCAATCCTAAGAAAACAACGCCTGAGGGATGAGGGCGGTGAGGGTAGTGAGGGTGGGGGTGACTCCTCACCCGGTCTCAATAGTAAAATTCTAGATCTTTACAAGACACTTTATTTAACAAACAAACACAAAATTTATTGAAGTTTTTATACTTGTACTAATGTAGAGAGAATGGTATAATGTGCCCACTATGTAGGTATTATAACTCCGCTCAGTCTTATTTATATTGCTGCCCACTTCCTTTCTCACCCACCACCTCCGTAGTTTTGATGCAAATCCCAGACATCAAAGAATTTCAGACTGTGTACAAGTCATTTGTTTATAACATTCTCGGTTAGCTCACAATAACCCTGCAATGTAGGGAATATTCTCATTTTACAAATGGATAACCTGAGAAACAAACGGACTTACTCAGTAATAGTACAACTTTCAAAGCATGTTCACAAAATAACCTGATCTACACATCAGCCCTGCAAGGCAGGTAGGGATAATTATTCTATGCATGACAAAAACCCAGAAAGCTTATTTATACCTGCCAAGTCACATAGCTAATGAGTGACAGAATCAGCACTTGGACCTAGAATTTTGAATTCCTGGCTCTTCCCTTTTCTACTCTGTCTCACAACTTCCCACAAACTCAACAAACACTCCTGGTGGTGGGTCTGCAATTTGCTGTCACTGCCGTCCTATTTGGTAGGGGACACTTGTCTACTTTTGGCTCCCCAGCATCTGCAGAATCTCTTTTCCGATCTGGGGAAGTCGCCTCTGTATAGCAAGATTTTTTCCCCTTAGAGCCACTCTGTTATCAGCCAGTCAGACAGAACTGCCTAGGAGTTTAAATGGTGAGCTAGGGATGTCAGGAAGAAGCAGGGTCAGTGGAGGTTTGATGGGTGGCTGATGTACCTGTAGCATCCACTCTCTGAGGCAGCAGGGAATGGAATCCAGCTGCCAGTGCTGGGGAGCAGCTCTGTGTGACCACAATGATACTCTCACCAGAATGGCCCAGTGGCATGCTTTGCCTGGGTTCTGAGTGGGCTTAGTTTTCTTTTGTTCCTATCTGTCCCCTGAGCCTGATTCCCTAGCTTTCCCAGAGATTCCATGAGCTATCCGATACCTTGCTGACAAATTTCATTTCTTTGAAATATCCAGTTGGTTGCTTGCCCTAGAGACTTTAAACTGATACACACTCCCTGAGTTTCCAGCTGTATGAGAGTTTGCCTGATGTCTCTCTAACAGCCGGAGGGAGGAATGTCAACACGTCCGTTAGGGTGTGGGGACCTCCGGGTTTGTTTAAGGTGGCTCGCACTTGTGCCTGTCATTACAGGTGTGCAGAGAAGAGGCAGCTGACGTCTGCCCTGTGGGCGTGTTTTGAAGGCAGTGCTCTCCCTAACCTTCCTTTCTGCTTCCCCGGCCAAGTTCACCTGGCTGCCCTGTAGATGCCACTGTTGCTCTTCTGCCTGCAGAACACAGTGCCTAATAGGCTGTTACCAAAGCTTCTTGCCTGGGCACTGGAAGAGCTCCGGGGGCTGGAGGAAATGTGTCTTTAACCCTACTCTCCTGTTTCCTTTCTAATTCTCCCTACACAGAGCCAGCAGCCCCTTCCTCTTCTGCCTTCTGCTTTCTCGCCCTATGAAAACCAGGTCTGGGCAAAGAGCTCAGCTTCAGCACCTGGACTGGGGACAGAGGGGCAGAGATGAGAACTAGTCTCCTTTCCTCAGGGTGGCGTGTGAGTAAATGGCTCCTCCTAGTTTTATATCCATGACCTTGTTTCAGTTTAGGGATAAGTGTGTGTGTGTGTGCGCGCGTGTGTGTGTGTGTGTGTAGTGTGGTGACTCTTGAGGTCAAGTTTTCTTTTCATCTTAAATCTTTAAGGGTAGACTTTTAAACACCCAATGTTTAAGTTCAAGAGATTGTATTTAGATCATCCTGGGTCCCTGAAATCAAACCTAGGCATTCTGCCATTATAGTAGCTGTAAGTTTGAGCACTACCTAGACACTTTGCATATATTATCTTTAACTCTCTGCAATAATCTTTAATTATCTTTAATTGTGCTGCAATCATCCTGCAGCAACGGTGGCCTGACACCAGTCTGATCAGTAAAACACGGTTCAGGAGGAACAAGCAACCTGTCTGAGATGGTCGATGGGCGGGCCTGTCTTTGGACTCCAGTGAGTCCGACTCTCAACATCCTCGATCTTTCTACCTTGTCACCTTATTAGCTTCAGAGATAATTTCGGAACATCAAGAGACAGATGGGCCAACAATTCTGAGCAACATTCAGATGCATTCACACTGCTCCCTACCCTTTGCTCAAAGGGGGGTCTCTGCAACTGCATGGCAGTTTGGGGACTCAAGCTGGGGCAGCTCCCTGGCCTGGGGGCAGATGGTCCATGGGGTGGCTACGCTATTAGCTGAGTGTCTGCACATTGGAGGGCTGTCTTTCAAAAGTAGGAACATATTTTGACATTTTTATTTCTTCTAGGCCCATGGGAACTCTCATTTCATTCTGAACATTGAGAAGGCAGGCTTCTCCTTACTTTTTAATAGGAATATAGAAGCCAAGCCAGCATAGTGCCTAAAATAGAAGGGTTTTCCACAGGTTTTTGCAGCCACCAGATGTTCTCTACCTTTATGTGATATGTGGTCTAGCGTCTGGGAGAGCGCCCCCTGGGCCTTGGTTCCTGAACTGAATGATTCCATAAATATTTGCCAAGTGAGTGAATGCTGACCTGCATGCAGCTGCTCAAAGGGTGCACCAAAAAAGGCGAAAAGGTCTTTTGCCATCAATTGCATAGGACCTGAAATACTAAACGCAGTAGGACAGTTCTCCGTCACACCACACTCATTTCAGTGCCTGGTTTCATGGAAGGCAGCGGCGTTTTAGGCACGTCACTGTTCAAGATGGAGAGTGACGATGATGCTGGAGTGGGGGCTGTGTTCTCACAGGGTAAGGATGGAATGGGGACCGGGCGCATGGGAGAAGAGTTAACCCATGGCAAGGCAAAATTATCCAGGAACATTAAAATGAGAAATTGAACTCTGCTAAGCTAGGAGAAATGGAAAAGGAGAAAACAAGAAGGAAGAAAAAGAGAGTAATTGGACAGCAAATGACCAGAGAGTGAAGAAAAGAAAGGGACATCTGAGCTGGTGAAGGACAGGCTGTGTCAATAAAGGAGTGTCGGGGGCTGGACAGAAGGCTGAACTCCATATTGCTGCCTGGTGGGATTCAGACATTTGGTGTTTGCTCTTGGCTGAGATGCCAATGAGATAAAGAGAGCTAATGCAGTCGTCTTGACATCTTATCTTTATGGCAATGTTTATCGGCCTGTGTCCACTGGAGGTGACATTTGTAGTAGAAGGGGTGGTTATTTGACTTAACTGTTTGCAGATACCTGAGCCTCTGCCCTCAACAAATAGCCAGGCTGGCATCAGAGCTGATGAAGGGGACCTGGACGTCTGGGCTCCACACCTTCCCAACACCTTTACAGAAAAGGTGATGGTGAAGCTCATGCTCCAAACTTCATGTCCTTGACTAGTGTGTAACTGAGTCCTTACTGTGTTAACTAGCTGGATGCTAGGGAGGATACAAAAGATATTTCATTAAAAGTCAATGGCTCTGTACCCAGTTGTCACTTCTTTTCAAGTCTCCTCCCTTGCCTTTTTTCCCTCCCTGCCCTTCCACCCTAGCTGACGAACCTTTCTCATGTAAGTGGAGAAAACAGAAGTAATCAGGCAGGAATGTCCTCATTTCAGATCTTCTGTATCTATCAACCTGCCTGAACATAAGCTCACGCCCTCTACCTTCTCTCTTATTGTATGAACACAGTGTTCCTCGTCCTGTAACCTCTGCACTTGACCTCTGGATCTCACCCCTCTCACCTCTCAATGACCTTACTTCCTTCTCCTACATCATTTTCTCCCTCTCGGCTGCATCATTCCCATTATTAATGTTTTCTAGTGCAAAAATGCTCCTTTGTCTACATGTTTCCTTCCAGCCCCTGCCCATGTCTCCTTATCACAATGAAATGTTGTGGCCTTTTGCTGTCTCCACAAGTCATCTCCCATTGTCTTCCTCAACTCCATCCATCAGGGCTTCTTGCGCCACCACTCTGCCCATTGAAAGGCCTCCCTCTCCATCTTGCCAGTTTCAGTAGTGACTTCTCAGTGTCTGGACCTTTCAGCTGTGTCGGCATCGCTGACCTGTCCCTCACTGACCCTGTTTCTCTAGACTTCTGTGACACGTTCCACTTTCTCTTACCTCACTAGGCTCTTCTTCTCAGTTACATCTGCTTGTTCTTCCTTTGCTTGACCTCTCGCCGTTGCACGGGCCCAAGCTCAAGCTTTAGCCCTGGTCTGTTTTAGTCCACATTCCCTGTCCATCCTGCCTTGCAGCCTGTGATATTTGTTTGTGATATTTGTTTGTTTTTTTTGTGTTTTGTTTAAGTTCTACCAGGTAAATGAGAAACATCAATCCCGCTTGGCCCAAGACTGGGTGATAAAATACTCTGAATCTTTACCTTATGTGAAAATTTCTAGTTTGGGTATTTGCAAATATACTTTGGGAGCAAATTCAGTCAATTGACTAAAATGTATTGAATAGCCAGTTGGTTTCTTAATATGCCTTTGGTATTGGTGGGGGTGGTGGAAGAGTATACTCCTTGACCTTTGAATGTACAGATGAGTTTACATCTTGCAGAGAGAGAGAGAGAGAGAGAAGGGGAAAATAAAGTTGTGTCCTGCGATGTCAGTGCCCCAAACAGAGTGGGATCTTTGGGTGGGGTGTTGACCACCTAGAATACTATGTGACTGGGTGGAACTCTGGCCCTTCATCCCTTTTGCAGCTCCCAAGCTGTCCAATAGTTATTTTCTGAAGTCCAGTTTATCCTCTTAGGATTTAGAGAATGCTTCTACTGTTGGAAGGCCCCAGGAACCCTTCCGTTGTGCCTTCACCTGGGTGGAAGTTTGAATGAACTCTAGCTATTCCAGTAGGCCGTGGGCAGCTCAGAGGGCTGGGGCCCTGAGATGGGAGGTATCCCACGCACCCAGGTGCTGGTGGTTGTCCACCTGCCCCCTCCTGCCACCTCATCCATTCTGTAGCCCTCTCTGGAGGCTGACCTCTGTGGACTGCCTCTCGTGGCTTTCTTGCCCTGTGGTTCTGGTTGAGTTCAGCTATGGGAGGAGATCAAAGATATCAACTCTGATTCTGGCCCTGTCCACATCTGTGGAGTGTCACCTTCCCCATGGCTCTCACTGGGCTCCCACAACATCATCCCCTCCCTGGCCCCACCTTTACCTAGTCCCCAGGTGAAGGCTTCCACTTTTACCTAGTCCCCAGGCCCCTCATCCTTTTCCTGCTATTCCCTTATGCCTCCCCACACCTCTGTCCACAGCGCCTTCATTACATTCATGTCTGTTAAACCCCTCTGAGTGTGCCTTCTGTTTCCAGCTGGACCCGAAAGTGATACAGATGGTTACAGACCCAGGATTAGCAGCTTGATCCTCCCCCTCTGGTTAGCACCAGGCCTCAGGCCAACCATGGCCTCACTCTGGAGGAAGAACAAAGGACTCAGCAATTTGTAATGTGCTAAGTCTCCAGAATGCGTTGGCAGGTCGAGGCTCTGTTTAGGGTGGTGAGAAGTTAGGTGCTGGTCCATTCTGGTGGAGACTGAAGTGCAGTTAGGCTTAGCCAAGGAGGACAGTCCTCTGGCCAGGATGGAAGGCTCTGTGTAGACCAAAAGCGGGTAGACACACAATGCATTTGCTGGTCTGCAAGGGAGTTGCTTTCTTCTGCTGTCATGTGGGTTGGATTGGAACACCAGCTAAGCTTTCCACTAATGGCAGGGTTGGAAGCCAGGGTTTCTTACTAGCCAGTTTGGAAAATGGTCAGTTGATTAACAACCAAAACACTTCTGGTCTTCTTTTGCTGTGATTAAAGGTGAGGGAGCCCTGACATTTACTGCACCTGATAATGTGATCAGTTATGGAAAATATTTTTTTTCATCCAATCTTTACACAGTTGTGTAGGGGACATGGAATTATGCCTGCTTTTTAGACAAGGCAGTATGGGCTCGGACTGTCAGACATTGGCATGGTCCCACATCCCACAGGGAGAAGGGCTGGTGGCAAAGTGTTCCTGGGCAAGAGACACGAGTATGGGTTGTCCGCCCCAGTTTTCTCACCTGCACCATGGGGGGCACAGCAGTACCTGCTTCACAGCACTCCCGTGGGAATTGAGATGAGAGGACGCACATATATAAAGCGCTTCAAACAGGGCCTGGTGCATCGTGAGCACTGAAAAACATGCCCATTTTCTTTTCGGGTTTTACCAGTTGAATTTGTAGTTAAGACTCTGTTTTAAGCAGCTAGGCATTTTTGTTATGTTTTGATTGTGAGTGAAAGGAAGATAAGATGATAAAGAGTTGTTTTCTTTGACCTACTTTTGAAACTCATGAGAATTTTCCCTGGCCGGTTTTGCCGGCTCCAGACTGAGAGAGCCCTGGGGTCTTCATCAGCCTTACAGTGACTTCGCCAAGCTGCTTAAACTGGGAAGAAACCAGACAGGGCCACTCAAAACCAGTCTGTGGACAAAATGGAACTCACCGGTGGTGGTCAGTTTTTAAGCTTATTTTTTTCTTTTGCTGCCAAACCAATGATTGCTAAGACATCTAGAAAACATCTTGTAGGGCATAAAGTTTTCAAACAAATATGTAAAATTCTGAAGTTTCCAGGTTGGTGGTTTAGGAAACCTGGAAAGTATGGGTTATGTCACCTTGGACTCCGGCCCATTTTCTTGAACATGTGGGGTCTTTTTCAGAGGCGGTCAGGGACGAAGGTGAGTTCACGTAGCTGGGCTAATGAACAAATTTCAGGCTGGAGTGTATAAAACAGGACGCTTGCAAAAAAAAAAGTCACTGAAATATTTGCTTTTTCAGTGACTTTGCTTGCTTCTCAGTATATGCAATCAATTATAGCAGCAAAGATAGAGGTACATTTATTTACCTGACACAGAAACATGCATCATCACAAAGGCAGTTGCAGCTTATTCTAAAGCAAAAGCAGTTTTAGCTACTTTTTTTTCTAAAGACCGACATTTAGGAATGACATTAACAAGAGTAATTGCATTCGAAATACCATAAGAATAATAAAAACATCAAGCTTATGTGCACACCTATTCTTGACATATTAAAACCATCAGTCACACCACATAATTGAAACTGTTTCTGCAGTTGGGGCTGCTGAAGGCTTTTTCTGGATGTCCCAGGTTTCCTGGTGGCCACAGAGCATGGAAGGGGAAAGGAAACTCCATAAAACCTCCAAAGATGGGTGGGGAGGAGCCCAAAGGCTCCCATTTCATGATCTCAACCACCTTTAGAAAGGGGCAGGGGGTGGGCATGAGGGATGGGTGAAATGCCATTTGAGAGAGAATGGGAGGGAGGGAGGGAGAGAGAGGAGTTTTCAGTTTCCTTTGATAATGATTGATCTACTGTTTGCAAAAACCTGCTGTTGCTTAGCCATGAGTGACAGCTGGAGAATGATGGGTAGATCATGAAACAAGTGAGTGTTCTTTGGGGAAAATGCACTGTACGTGTTAAAGCTATCTGTAAATACGTTCCAGAAGTCAGCTCCGCACACTCCGCACCCTGACCTTTCCTAGTGAGATGGTTCTCAGGCTCTGGGGAACTCGGATGGTAGCTTTTGAACGACTCTGGGTAGTTGAATTGTCTGCCATTACTTTTGTTCACCATAAATCGGATGAGCTGGGTGGCTGCTGGTGGCACTTCTTTGTGTGGCTGAGTGTGACGCCACAAGTGTGTCACCAGCAAGCAGTGTCCGTGGCGTTGTGGCTGAGACAAGACAAATTCACTCCAAGGACTACCAAGTACTGTGGAGGAAAAGGGATGGCATGGCCACTCTCTCAAGAGGAGAGCCTGAAGACTCTTGCCTTGACAGGTTTTATTCGCTTAATTTGCATAGGAATACAGGGTGTATATGGAAAGCTCATCAGTTATTGTCAGGCAGTAATAATTAAATAGTTAACATTCAAAGAACTCTGAGGGCTTATTTTGAGTCAGGGTCAGATAGCTAAAGGGCCATAAAACTTTGGGGAACAAACTCATTTCATGCTTGGACACTTATCATTTAAATTGAGGGTATTTGCACAGTAGGTTTCATAGGATTTTATGCTTTCTTTCTTAGGCCTGATTGCACCAAGGAACCCGCCCTCTCCCACACAGGGTCACACCCACCTCTGACATTGTTTCAGGCTTAAGTCAGGCAGGGGAAGTAAGGCAGCCAAGAGATTAGGAGACTTCTTGCAGACAGAATGACTCAGGCTATGTCAAAGCTGAGGGTCCATCACCCCCTTTTTCTATAGCCCCCCAAGTCCTTCCCTGAGGGCCCCTTCACAACTGTGCCTGTCTTAGGTCGTCCCTCCTTTGAGGAATCTTACCCGTCATTGGCTAACCAGTCATCTGCCAGGGGCCAAGCAGGGTGAGGTGAAAGAGGGCAGAGGCAGTGCCCCTAAAAGGAAGTAAACGTTGTCTCCTAAGTGGCTTATGGTCCCAAGGTCTCTTTACGCAGCCTTAGCCATGGGGTTTACAGTTTCTAAAACCAGGCAGAGCGGTTCCCAACATGGGTGGCTCATTTCCTCTTGCAAGCGAATGGAAACCAGTCTTCATGAGCTGGCTGTTCTAAATGGGAGCCTTTTTCTCCCGCTCAGCTACAGATTAAACTCCTGTCCCGGGCCACACAGTGACCCAAAGAAGGGAGAGACAGTGAAGAAGAGTGAGGCCTGGCTCTGGGCCGCGCACTGCAGGACCACATGCCTCTGCTGCTGTTTCCTTTCACACTGGTTCCCAACCTGATTTTATGAAAACTGCGTCCCTTTCTGCTGTTCCAAGATGGGCATTGTGGAATTCTCAGAAAGAGAAGGCATTTCTAAAATTTCAAACACTAACTCTAAATACGAGAGAACCTGTTTTGAAAGATAGATCGAGGGTATTGTTAAAGGGAGCAAACTCTGATATGGGTTAAATTAAAAAAACAGGAGACTCGCTGCTCAAAGACAGCATCCCCCGTCCTGACTCCACCACAGTATCAGGGCCTCCGCTGACCTCGGTGCTCTTAAAGGGGACACCAGCCTCCAACCACAGCCTTTACTCCTAAAGTGACTGTCACTTCAGTGCTTCGCTTTGGTTCTTTTCTAGCAATTAGGGTTTCTTTCATCAGTCTTGGAGGGAGGGATCCTCGAAATCCCAAACCTCCTAAATACCCATTTCCACCTTGGCTCATCAGCCCAGAACCATGTTGCTGACGGCTGCTCAGCTGGACTAGGAATGTTCCGTGTAAGATCTAGGAGGAGTGTGTTTCCTTGGCTGTCAACACAGCCCCTAGTATAGGCTCTCTGTGGGTGAGGATGTGATTCTGCCACCTTCTAGTTGGCAGGCCCTTAGAGCCAGGAGGGAAAAAAAGGTGCATGAAGGTGTGGAGGAGAAGGGTGAAACAGCCATGGTCTGCCACATCCTGGAGCGAGCCTGCGGTCACTAACACAGCGCCACCTACCTGGGAGTTTGGAAGAGACATTTAGGAGACCAATGTCATCTGCCAGAAAGCATTAAGCTGAAGCCAAACACGGTGAGTCTTCATCCAGTTGGAGCCTTTGCTCCAGAAGTGTCTACACGCCAGGTTAGCAGCACAGCTGGGACTACGTGAACTTTAGTTAATCTTGAGAATGAAACTGGAGTATCGGACTCTGCTCATCAAAGAAAAGATACAGTGCTCTCTTTCCCATCATGTACTGGCAGGTACTCCAAGAGCACAGGGTGAGCTTATGTAGCTATATACCCAGCCACGGACTGGAGCGGGATGGTCGACAAGGGGCGGACCTGGTTTATGTTGAAGAAGACGCTTTGGAGGTGTGATCATGGCTGAGGGAGAAAAGCACTGCTCATTTTCTTGGTGACCGAGCACCTCCGCCTCCCCCAAAGTGTTCACCCTCAGATTTGTACTGGGGAGCTTGGGGGGAGGAGACCTCTATCATAATACTGCCCTTGATGAGAATCAACTTGAAAATAATTTTGGGTGATTTTTCTGCAAATATTGTATTGTTTTTCTTATCAACAAATGTATTGCTGTTAGCAGAATGTGTGCTTTAAGTTGGTTGACTAGTGGGCATGGTTTGTAGTAAACCGCTCGTGCCCTTTTACCAACTCTATTTCTTTAAAATTAAGTTGAGGGGGCCTGTTATGGCAGGGACAGCTGGCTGGGGCAAGGCGCAGAGTCTGTGATCTGGCATGGACCCACTGGGTGAGAAATTAGCTCCTGCACAATGTCCCCTGCCCCTATCTAGAAAAAAGTGACTGGGTGTCCCTAGACTTCGAGTGGGTTAACCAGGCATAGTTCTCTCCCTCCTTGGAGGATCTGCCTTGAGGTCTTGCGCAAACAGAGTAGAAGGTGTACTGTGTGTGTCACATGTGTGCCGCACGTGTGTGCATGCAATCACATCCACAGGGCACACCCACATGTGTGCTACACCTGGGCCCTGTCGCCTCGCCCGTGTGCCCTGCGCCACACATGTGTGTTTGAGAGCACTGACTATAGTGACAGTCAGGAACTGGACGACTTGGAGGACTGCCCACTTCTCCGGAACCATGCTGTGCTGGCTCATCTTAAGAAAACTAAGCCTGGGTTATGTTATATGAGAACCATTTGGGTTTATTGTTAAAAAATAATACCCATGAGGGAAACACGGACCAAGAAGTCTGACACATGCGTGACTCAGGGGCGCACACGAAAGCTGTGTCGGCCACCCACCAGACCAGTCTTGAAAAAATAATACCCATGAGAAAAAGTACCGGCTTACTCAGTAATCATGGTATGCTGTCGCCTGGGGACAGGAACCCTTGACAGGAACTGGTACCATCTGCCAGGTAAGAGGGGCATTGCCCAGGGGCAACACGCTGCTCCTTGGCGGTACCTGTTGACTTTACAGGTGGTTCCATGAAGCTGACCCTGGGTCTTCACCTACGGAGGTGAGCAGTTTCCCCCCGGGCCTCCCATGCTGGCCATTTTGTAGTCTGTTCTTTGTAAGGACCTGGGACAGTTGTGTCTCCTTCTGGTCCAGGGCCAACCCAGTCTTACTTAGCAGTCCATGGCACGGCCCCTTTCTCTCCTCAGTGACTGTCCCTCAGACACCTTCTCTACTGCTTGAATAGTGGGAGGCCCCAGGCACTGAATCGCTGGCCAGACCGTGGGAAGCTATTTCAGATTTCTTTTGAAGTGGGCCTTGCACCAGGCTCCTCAAGAGGCTTTTCTCAAAGGGTAGGGCAACTTCATCTCTGAGAAGTACATTCCTTTTCTGCCTCCAGTCCTGTCGATGGGATCAGGGTTGGAAGCAAGCCACCCCTCCTGACCTGGTAGAGAGGTCTTCTCACTCTGGTCTGGCCCTTTAATAATGCCAGGAAAGAAGACAGAGATGAAAAACATCAAGCCTCTCCCCTTCTCCATAGAAAATCCCTCCCCACACACCTGAAACTGAGTCTCATGTTTAAAGTCTTTGTCCCAAGGGAGGCAGACGGTCACTGAGCCTCGTGATGAAGCCACAGCATTTCATATAGTGATGTTACCCTCACTTGTAATCTTGGGAGAGTTAGTAATGTTTTATGTTCAGCTCCATTAAGTCTTGGTTAATATTTAGCTCTGGTTTTAGGCACAGTCCGGATACATACAACCTGACATGTCTAAAGAAGAAAACTGTATGATCCACCTGTGTTTGGCCACTGCTGAGTTGAAGGAAGGGGTGGGCAGCCCTGGAGAGGGGCGGTGGGGGGAGGTGTGAAAGCTAGTCCTTGAGGTGTTGCTCTCAACCCCAACGGTCTGCCAACTCCGGTAACAGGGCTCCCACAGCTTTCAGCTGTACGGAGAATGCAGTCCCTCACACCTACTTTCCAGATCAGCTGCTGGGAGAAACATAGAGACTCTGACTGTGGGAATGTTTTCAGAAACTTACTCATTAGAAGCCAAACAACCACTTAGGGAAAGGTTTCCTCTGATGGAGCATTTGATAAGAAATTCCGCGTTTTTGAACCTGGCAAAAATGTGGGTTAGACAAGTGACTGATGGCAAGTCATTACGGATGAGCTCAAATGCTTGGCTTGCCAGCTATTGTGATTCTTGCGATGATACACATGTCAGAAACCCTGTTCGGACCTTCCCAGTCATACAGGAAACTCTGCCATTTCTCTTGCCGTCTTTCATAATAAGGCCAAGGTTCATTGCTGCCCTCCACTGTAACCTGACTGCCTTGGTTGAACAGTCACATTTGGAGCTGACTAGGAACATGTATCTCAACAGCCATTTACTTCCTATCTCAATGACCAGACTGGACACTCCTCCAGCACAGTGCTCCTGTCTAGGGCAGCTGGGGCTGGAAGCTTCGGCAGTCGACACTTGCATTCAGTCACTGCCAGCTATGGAAGTGCCATCCACAAGTCCACGTTTTCTTCTCTGCAGACCACTTATGATACATACATAAATCCATGCCAGAATGAAGGGAAGTGCGATTATAAGGTGAGACTGTAGAAATTGCTACACACACACACACACACACACACACAAACCCTTTCATCTCCTCCTGCCCCTGCTCCTCCTCCTCCTTCATAAAACCAAGCAAAGATTTCAAAGGAAATGCTTTAAATCCAACTTGACCATTATTATAATATGAGGTATTCTAGGGTCTTTGAATAAATGCTGATTTTTACTTAGAGATGGGATTCCAAGGGACCCAGAATAATGGGTAGAAAGAATTTCAAGGCAGATAGATTAATTCTATAACACTCATAGCCCTGTGATCAGAGAAACTGCCTCCAGGGAAGTCAGGGTCCAAAGCAGCCAGCCAAAGTTTCCAAGCGAAACGCATACCCAGCATATGTTGAGTGCTCATCAGCGGGACAATTTCTAAGGCTAAAAGGTGGGGCCTTTAAGATTGAGGCTATAATTCCACCCATCAGGTTTCTACTGTATAACGAGGTATTCTCCACTTTCTGAGATTTCCCTTTCAAGGGTGACTTGCTCTCGGGTTGTTTTCTTGGATCCAAAAGTGGGAATAAACATGTTAAATGAAATGTTAACACAATTTTACTCCAAACATGTAATCTTAGCTTCCTCCTCCACTTCACCCTTAATTGTGAAGATGACTATGCTGGGTGCTGGGAGAGAAGAAAAAAAGACGTGCACTCCACTGGTTTTAGGGTACCGATCACTTGTGCAGGCCACTCCTTCCCTCCAGTTAGCATGGGTAGTGAAGAGCTGATGAACCCTCAGTGGGTTGAGGCAGACAGGAAGGGGAGAGGTAATACAACACTGTGGCCTGTGTTGAATGGTATTCACAGGGAGTTCATTAATATTGGACGTGCAGTTGAAACGTGGGCGGGGTTCATGCCATAGCTTGGGACAATCTAAGAAGACACCAGGAAAGGGACACAGGAGGATGAAAGAACACCGTATTTCCTTTCGTTGCTTTTTTTATAAAGAAGAAGAAAAATGAGGAGGAAGAGGAGGAGTCACTGCCCCTCTGCTGTGGCTGCTGGAAAGCCTGAGCTGAACTGGAAGCTGGCCTATGCTTGCGTAACGGCGTGGGATTTTACTGAGTGGATTTTTGTGTAACAACTTTCCTGATAGTCTCATCTTATGGTTGTACCTCTTTTTACTTTCACATGGATTGATCTATCATAACCTTACTGAGCATATTTTTCTAGGCCACAGTCAGTACTTTTGGGAAGGAGGTGGCATGAATAATACAGGCAGCTGGAATAAAGGCAGCGCATTAACAATGAGAGCCACAGGTGCAGTTCTTCGTCATCCTCACTGTCAAACAGCCCTTGCATAGAGGAGGAAAGCTCACTTTTAAATAGGGTACAATCGCCCTGACTGGTGTGGCTCAGTTGGTTGGGCATCATCCCTGATAGCGAAAGGTCACTGGTTCAATTCCCTGTCAGGGCACAACTGGGTTGTGGGTTCGGTCCCTGGTTGGGGTGTGTACGAGAGGCAACCGGTCAATGTTTCTCTCCCTCTCTTTCTCCCTCCCTTCTCCTCTCTCTAGAAATAAGTAAATAAATCTTTAAATAGGGTATAGTCTGTATGTGAGACACTAAGAGGGAGGTTTTCCTACAAACCCAGAGCTGATGGTGGTGTCCTGACAGACACCCGAGTGCGCATTTCTTCATGCCCTGGAAATGGCGATCAGTCCGTTTCCCATCAGTTGCACACGGGCCCATCTACAGCTTCAGGGGCCAAAAAAAAGCCACTGATTGTGCGACGTGCCTATCTGTGACAGTGCTTGAGAAATGGCTGGGGCCGTGGCGTTGATGGTCAGATGCTCGACATACGCGATGGGCGAGGAAGGTGACGTGGCCGTCCCTGTGAGCATGGGGCCGCCTCCAGCCCTCACACCCACTTACCCTGTAAGGCTGTACAGTGACCCACTGGAAACAATGTCCCCGGGTCCTTAGGAGGCACTGTGTTTTTCTTAGCGTCCAGCTTTGTATCAAGTCCTTAAAACAAACTCCTATGAGGAGTTGTTGAATTGCATTTCCATTTTCTTTTATTAGGAAGCCATGTCTGGCATAAAAAACCCCAGAATTTCATGGTTTCTTAAAAAGATGTACTTTTGCTTCATTCTTACTCATTTATTTTCACGGTAGATAAATTGTTTTCCCATAAGAATTATAGTCTGTCTCTTGCCTTTCATGTTAGTGATCCCCACCCCACCCCTCTTTTCCTTGGCTGCCTAAGAAAAATTAAAGCAACTTGACAATGTTCTGGGTCCTCAAATACCTTCTCTCTTCCCCTTCTTACCTGGATGCAGCTTGTCCGAAATGAATGCAGCAGATGCCCAGGGGCAGATGCAGGGTTGGTGAGGCTGGAGGTTCATACAATTTAAGAAGCCCTCTTTCTTATTCTTAAGAAAAAGAATACAAAAACATCTTCCTTTTATAATTTCTTATAAAGACATATGGCCATGTAAACACACTGCCCAAGCAAGCGAGATCCCTGAAGCTTAAACTTTATTGGCCTCATGATAGTCCATTTCTGCAGGTACTGTATTGTAACAAATGTCCACCTGCACGATACACGCTTGAATTTGCTACTTGTGTATTTGAACACAGGAAATGTACATCATGACTGCACAGGGACTAGATAGGAATATACAAGTATAAATATAAGAACACAAGATTACATATTGGGTTTTAAACACACAAACTCAGGTACAGTTTTCTATCTTCATTGAGTTCCAACATTTCAAAGGCATGATTGCCTCTTTTCCAGACTTTGTCTGCCTGCATTTAAATGTTCACTTTAAGGGGGAGTTAATCAATTTAATAGAAATCATTCACTCAGACAAGCCGACTCAAACACTCTTCCCTGAATTGGACTCATGCTGAGCAATTCCCTATTCTAGAAGCCAGGTGTGATGGGCGGGAGGAAGGGAGTGGGTGGGGGTAGGGAGCACGGTGCCAGTTGGCAGAGCTTGGTGTTATATTTATTTATTTTTTAGGCAGTTCAGATACTGGTCTGGAGGTCTCCATTGAGGAGGGTTCTCTGGGTCTCTGTGGTCTCATTCAGTCGGGATTTGTCCTGCTTACTGTCACTCCGCTCCCCGTCATCAGTGCCGCTCACCTTGACCAAGCAGAGGACATTCTGGAAGCTCTTCTTGAAGTTATCAGACAGAAAGGCATAGAGGATGGGGTTGGCACAGCTGTTAGCATAGGTGAGGACCACAACGAAGTCAAACATGCCTTTGAGGGCTGGAGTGGGACTGATGGCCACAGAGACAGAGGAGACATTGAATATGTAGAAAGGGAGCCAGCAGAAAATGAAGACAGCCACCACTATGGACACCATCCGTGTGACCTTCTTCTCAGACTTTTTCCTCTTGGAGGAACCCACTCGGATTCCAGAGGACTTCACCTTGATGATAATGAACAGGTAGCAAAGACAAATGATGGTGAGGGGCACCAGGAACCCCAAGATGAAGGCGTAGATAATGAACCCTGTGTACCACGCCCCGGATTCACCTGGCCAGTTGATGGTGCAGCTGCTTCTCCCCCACTGGTTGCTCCGGAGCCCAGCGTATATCATGATAGGCAAGATGACCAGCAGAGAGACTCCCCACACAGCCACGTTGATCATCTTGGCTGTCCGGGGTCTCCTCCACTTGGCCGACTTGATGGGGTGCACCACAGCCAGGTATCGGTCAACGCTCATGACAGTCAAGCAGAAGATGCTGGTGAACTGATTGATGCCATCCACAGTCATGACCACCCGGCAGATGGCCTTGCCAAAGGGCCAGTGGACCAGAGCCACCTGCATGGCCAAGAAGGGCAGACCCAGCATGAAGAGCTCATCTGCGATGGCCAGGTTGAGGATGTAAATGTTGGTGATGGTCTTCATCTTGGCATAGCGGAGGATGACATAAATGACAAGCGTGTTGCCACACAACCCAATGATGCAGACCACAAAATATATGAATGTGAGGACTGCATTGCTGGTCAGATCATAGTATGGCTCTGTCTGGTTTGAGCCGTTGGCTGCCGCCACTGAGCCATTGAGGTCAAATAGAGAGGAGAACAGTGATTGGGTGCCATTGAGTAGGTCATACGCCATATCCATGGCTGCCTTACAGTCTTAGGCTAGTTCCAACCAGCCAAAGATATTATTCTCACCTTAGTGGGTCCCGGAGGCAAAGGATCCAATGTGACATCTGCAGGGGAAAAAGGAAGATTGGCTCATCAGTCAGAAGCTACTTAAGCTCTCACCAGCTTTTTGTGTTTCTGGTTTACCCTCTCAGACACACTCTTCATCCCCCCCAAAAGTGTTATCTTTCCACATCCACATAGAGCTACCAGCCCGTTCTCACCAGTTTGCAGAATGGTTGAGATGTTTTTCCAATAGTGGGGAAGAGTTTGGGTCAAGCCATCACAGTTTATCTTGTCAACTTGACTGTGGCTACAAAAAAAATGTACTTTGATCCCTAAGAAGCTGGCTGGTCCAAACCATGAAGAGGTTGGGGCAGCTCAGCCTCTGACCTCAGAGGGCACTGACACTGCTGTTCTTGGCCTTTCCCCACGAGGAATCTGCGCTGACCCGCTGACTTCGGAGGCTTTCCATTCTGAAAACTCAGTAGTGGAAAAATCCCGGACTTTAGAGGTAAAACAAACCGGGGTTCCACTGTGGAGCCCTTGTGCCCTGCACTTAACTTCTCAGACTCTCATTTGTCAAAATGGGGGTGTCGTGAAGGTTAAATGATGAACTATATGTGAAAATGCCCAGCGTTGTGCTGGGCTCATAACCAGAGCTCTATAAATGTTATCTTCCCCCATTTTTCCTCTGCCCTCTCCTCTATCTGTAATTTATTGAAATCTGCCTACATAATGAACCAATTTATAGCCTTAAATATTAAAAAATAAAAATCTGGCTTGCTTTCATTTTTAAAATGTGTGTTTTATGTTATTTTTGTTTCTCCAATACTCAATGCTTGGGCTCCTTACGCCTGGGAGAGCTCTTTCCTAAAGTCCCTCAGCGGGATACTCCAGAATGCTTGTCTTCTAACACCCCAGAGAATTTTCCCGTGATCCGCTGATTAAGGATGAAAACAGGAACCAGGTTCACTCACAGTCATGAAAGGAAGGTCCCAAACACAGGTGTGGCCTCATTTATGCCCCGTCAATCTTCCCATCTACCCCATGGGGTGGGGATAATTGTTTCCACTTTACAGATGAGGAACCTGAGGCTATGAGCATTTAACTAACTTGCTCCCATAATTGGTGGAGCTGGGGTTTGAACACAGGATACCCAGTGGACAGGATACTCTGCTGCTCAGTGGACTGGAGAACTAGCAGCTGACAATGGGGCTTTGATTTGAAGCAGCTGATTCCTGTCTTACCTCCAAGCTGAGAAGATAATTGTAACTATTGGCTTGGCCTAAGGTATAAAACAATAGCTCATCACACAATTGAATGATTTATCCACAGGCATTCAAAAACCATCACTGGGGGCTTCCTCATTCTGGACACCAGGGATGAACAAGAAATGGCTGATGCCCTCTAGGAGGTGATACTTTAGTAAGGGACAGAGGCAGGGAAGCCAGCTCTTCTAGGGTGTGACCTGCATTGAGATGGAGAAAGGACTGAAGAATGCCTTTCTCTCCTGGGGGATTCCCAGGAGGCTTAAGCTGGGTCTTGAGTATAGGAAGAATGATGGAAGGAGGGCAGGGAAGGTGGTCATTCCAGGAAGAGGGAAGCTGGTAAAAGGATGGTGTCGTTTAGCACAACATGGGAATAATTCACTCGGTGGACGCATTTCCCCTGAGTGAGGCACTTTGCCTGGTGCCTGAGTGAAGACTGAAGATTGCCGCTTGAAGCTTGGAGAGACTGCTGATGAATTAAAGGGTACTTAGCCAGCAGCCAGTTCTTAAGGAATCTTGCCCACCTTGGCCTCTGCTTCATTTTGCACTCCAGGCTCATTGCTTCTCTGTTCTGTGCTAATTTCCCCACCACACAACTGTCTGTAAAGTGCGGTCTGGGCTTTGTGGCTGACCTTTCTACAAAGTACTTTGGGGGACCTGGGATTTAATGTCTGCATTGGGTAAAAACCATAAATCGGCAGCTATTAAAAACAGAAGCTGTAAAGAAACCATTTTTTATATCCCTAGATTAACGTGGGTTTTTTCCACTGTCATTTCCAACAGTCTTGTCAGTTACTCTAATTCTACAGACCCAGAATCCTATTTAATCCGCCTGCATTGGAGTGTAATTAATTACTAGCATTTCCAGGATCCCATCTGTATAATACACAAGGTCACACTCCAAGGTCTGGGTAATACTGAAGAGTTCGGGGGGGACAGACACTCGGTCTAGTGCTTTTGGGGATTGGGATGCTGATGGGGCGGACATGTGAGTGAGGGTTGAGTGCTGCTCTCCAGCCCTACCTCTGCCTTTGTGGCTGGAGTCTCACTCAGTATGGGGTAAATTTTTTCCTGAAATGGTCTGAGAAGTAGCATTTCTCCACTTTTGAGAGAGGAACAGTGGGCAGGGTCCAGAGCTTGAGCTTGATGAAGGCAGCAGAGGGAGAGAGCTGGGAAGCCAGTCTGGAGTGGTAGGGCTCCTCCGAGGAAGACATGAGTCGAAATCACAGTGAATCTTATTTCATCAACAATAAAGTTGCTGCCTAAAGTCTCTGAGTGAGACCTTCTGCTTTATTAAAAGTAGAGTCCAGGCCCTGGCTGGTGTGGCTCAGTGGATTGAGTGCCAGCTTGCAAACCTGGGGCTCACTGGTTTGATTCCTGGTCAGGGCACACGCCTGGGTTGTGGGCCAGGTCCCCAGTTAGGGGCACATAAGAGGCAACCACACCTTGGTGTTTCTCTCCCTTTCCCCCTCCCTTTCCCTCTCTCTAAAAATAAATAAATATAATCTTTAATAAAAAAAATAAAAGTAGAGTCCAACGCTGGGCAGTCAACACTTGTTGAATTGTGGTTAAATATGCACAGAAAGTTTGATTTTGTGCTTTTACATTTTTCCAGCCTCAGAATTGTTAGATACTGGAAATGGCTGGTTGTTGGTGTCCTCAGACCCGGAGACCGGGCTCTGTTGGAGACCAGGGTTAGAATGGTCTCAGGCATCTCCCTCTTTTGCAGAGAGGCTGCGGTTACCAGCCTAAGAACTGACCATTGGGATGGAGACCAGGCATGGGGGTGGAGGGAGCTGTGATACTAAATTCTACTGTGCTTCAGTTTTCCCTTTCTCCTCCATGTCCTTTCTATATTCATCCCCCACCGCACTTCCTTTGGGGGCTGCTAAACACAAGTGGATCTCCGGTTGGCGGGAGCTTGAGCCTCACTGGCAGGGAGAGACTACAGCCAAGTGCGTGCCGCCAGGGTGCTACAGAGCCTAGGAAAAGCCCAGGCGGCTGGCGAAAGGGTGAGGGGTGGGGGGTGAGTCTCCCGGCCGCCCAGCTGGTTCCCCGCGCTGGCACAGAAGATCATCTGCCAGGTCATCCCACCCGCTGACCCTCTGAGACAAAGGTTCCCTAAAAGATTCCCTGCCATTTCCAGGACAAGGGGAAGACTGAAGATCATCATGCCAGCATCCCCAGTCTCTATCCGCAAAGAGGGGTAGAGGCTGTCCTTCCGCCCCCGCGCGCCACAGAACCGGACTGTAGATCATTAGGGGTGCGTCTGCCACGGCCGGGCGAGAAGGAGCAGAGAGAAGCCCCTCTTTTCTCCGCTCCGCCTCCTGCCCCTCACAGGCTCAGATCTTGGGGTGAGCGCCCACAGGAGCCCCAGCAGTGTCCCCCACCAACCTCTCCGTTTTGTTCTCTTCCCGTCAGACCCGTTTAAAGGCGGCTGGGAGAGAAGTTGTCCCCGTCACAGCTACCACCTGGACACTCAGCTAGGGGACGAGGACTGGACAAGGGCGCACGTCGCGTTCACTGGCACGCGGCTGTACGGACACGTCGTTTTCAGTACTGACAATCCACAGCCCCCCACTCACACTTGGACTCACACCTGGACTCACACCTATTCTCAGTACCAGAATCACCCCTAAATGGCACAAGGGAAGGGAACCACGCATTGGGACCTACACTCTGGCACACCGAGGCGCGCACCACCGTGCAGCGCAGTGCACTGGGGTGCCCAAGTGCATGTCCCTCCCTCCCTCCCTCCCTCCCTCTCTTTCTTGCACACACACACACACACACACGCGCGCGCGCGAGCCGTCACACACCTCACCTTTGCTTTTCTGCTGCAATCCGATAGCTTAACTCACTGGCACCCAGCAGCTGTCCACAGCCCAGCCGGGCGCTCGAGCGCTCAGCAGCTTGGCAGGCACCCTGCGCTGGGCGTCCCGACCTGCGGGCTCTGGCTCCCGGCTCCCGCCTCGGAGAGCTCGCGGGGGCCGACACACCCCGAGCGCCGATCTGCCAACGGAGGCTCTGGGCGCGGAGGGCTGCGTCGCGGGGACTGACCCTGCGGAGCCCCGGCGGGTCGGCACATTTCCCCACGCCACCCCCCCTCGTTACGTCACTGCTGCTTCGCTCCGCCTTCCAGGTCCTGTGGGAGGACAGGGGTGAGCCGAGTGGAGGATCCTTCTGTGGCTGCTGGCTCAGCTCACAGGAATGGGGCGGGGGGACCTGCGTGCAGGGGTGTGAAGGGTCAATCAGCTTCGGTCTGTTTCCCCAACGCTGGCGGCAGGGACGCGCGCTGCTTACCCTGAGATTTCACAGAATCCGTTCTGTTTCACGGAGCATGTTCCAGGCAGCTGGCATGGCTACCCCGGTAACCCAGAGTCACTTGAGGACCTCTGCCATCTCAGTCTGACAAGTTTGCAGAGCTGCGTCTACTGTGGGTCATCCCTGGGCACCGGGCATGGGGCACAAGGCCAGGGAGAAAATGCATCCAGACGGGAAGCCCTTCTCTGTGCAGTGACCAACATGCCTCCGCAGTGTGTGAGCCTGCACTTGGGTCCCAAAGTTCAGTTCAGGGAGCAGGCAGAGGCTCAGACACATCCCGACTGTGTCAGCTTTCCACAGCACGGAGGCGCAGTGGCCACCCAGCCAGGCCCCTTCCTTTACTCGTCAGTGGGCACCTGCTGGTCCCGGCAAGCGCAGCACCTCCTCCTTCCTGCTGTGAGAGAGCAAAGGGAAACAAGCAAGAAGTGGGAGTTATGTCGAATCAAGTTGCAGCTGTTTATTTTTTGACTGTGATGATTCAGCCTCTGTTCCAATAGTTTAATAAGTCATAATCAATCCTGCAGCCTCTCCTTTCTTACCCTCCTCCAAGGACACACACACACACACACACACACACACACACACACCCCACGCTGAGTACCCTCAGAGGACGGGAGACAGAAAGCTAACGCCAGCTACAGTTTTCTCCGTGGGCTGAGCTGCCTTTGCCCATCCTATTATCCGATTTCCAGTTCACCAGTGAAAAGTTAAAGTCCCAGCTGTTTAGCAGGTAGGGAGAGCCAAAGAGGTGGGCGAGTGACGGGGGGAGCGAATCACTGGGTAAGGGAGCAGTCAGTAGAGCCAGACTGCGTCTCGGGGTCCCCACTGTGAGGGTGGAAATCAGGGCTCTTCACTGGCTTTGTCTTGGAGATGTTGGTCATAATGCAGGTTGAACCTGTCATCCTGGATCTCTGGGCTAGACGGAAGGTGAGCTGGTGATTGTCTCCTGTCCCAGCCGGTCTGGGAGCAGCAGCTCTTTAAGCACCAGGTGCAGGGGCTGGGGCGGGCATCCCACCAGAAGAGGGGGCTCTGCTCACCATTGGCTGGAAGTGAGAGGATGGGGTGGAACTGAGCTCAGGAGAACTGTGCATGTCCGGGGGACGCAGCTGCCACAACAGCACCTGTTGCCACCTCTTGTTTAAAACCAATGATGCATTGGTTTCCAGGAAGAGAAGGAAAGGAAGATCCAGGAAGTGCCCACTCTACCCTCAAATTCCTTTTCCTGGGACCATGTTATCTTTTCAAAGGTCTTCTGCTGTTGATGCTGAGCTCATGTATCCTTTTGAAAAAGTAACCAGTTTTCTCATCTATATAAGAAATAAACTACCGGTTCTCCATGGCCCCCCTCCCCGCTATGGTGACCCTGATGGGTCAATGCATGTTTTTCATTTTTCATTTCAGTTTTAGTATGGGTGCCACCAGTGAAAACAGTGTGTCCCTGGAGGATCAGCTGAGTAAACCATCTCCTTTCAAGGTAGCCTGGGTAATTAGGTGACACCTCTGTACCCCAGGTTGGTAGGTGGCGGTTCTAATAAGCAAGGGGACCTACGTATGAGGCTTGTCTTGGTTGTCTTGGGAGGCCGTATTCTGAGATGTCCTCCATACCTGCCCATAAGTTTATGTAGAACCCGTGATGGGGTTCAGTTATGTATGCCATCCAGGTGGCCTCAGTATGTATTGCTCTCTTGAGGCTGAGTCCTTGAAGTGGCTTCTAGTATGGGAACAGTGGGTAGAACAGACATTCTAAGGACAAGGGTGGGTAGGAGCCTTTGATTGCTGAGGTCCAACTTTCAGGTCACCTGGTGGTCACGTCTTCTCAATGACCTCCTCCAACAAGGCTCTTTATCTCGGATCAACTGCTACAGTGAAATATCCTTTAAAGCCCCTTCCTTGTGATGTCTTCCTTTTCCCTCCCCCCATACGTCAGAGTGGGTGGGCCCAGCCTGGAAAAAGGTCCGACCCCTCCCCCCAGGCACATCTGTCTCTAAGGCAGGGCTGGATGAATGGGGTCTGAAAAACATTGACCTTGACAGCAGAAAATGTGTAATTGAAACAATTGTTGTTGTTTTTTCAGATAACATAGGCCTCCTCCCTACCCTGTACCACCCCCCATACACCCAAAACCCTCAAAAGAGTTATTTGACTTTGCTGCCGCCTGCACTCAGCAGCCACCCTCAGGTTCCGATTCCCTATTGACTCCTAGTGGCTCTCCTTCTGACTTCCCCTTCCACCTGCTGAATGAAGTCTGCGCTGTCGCCTGCCTGACTCTCCTTCCCTTCAGCTTGCTTAGTAACTAAGTAACCAAACCTTGAGCCAGAGAAATAGAGGGGTTGGGGAGCAGATAACCTCTGTACCAGCGTGTTTGATATCTTTAAAGCAATTAAATAACACCCTTCCCTCTTCCAGCAGTTATCAGAGAGACAATAGACAGCAGGAAATTAAGAACAGGAGCAGGACAAAGGGCCAGGCTGGTGCACAGCATGGAACATGGGGAGATGCTGCTCACGGGTCACTCTCTCGGTGAGAAGTTCACAGCCTAGGAGCGCCGAGATGAATGCACAGTCCCAAGTGGGTCAGTGTGTCTCTTAGTGACTTCATCAGTGAGATGGGGGAAATTGTTACCCTGCAATCAGTTCGGCGGAAGGAAGGCTCACCATGAGGCCTCGAGGAAAGCGGGAGAGCCAGGCAGGAGGGCTGGACCTGGCTGGGAATGGGGAATGCCAATCCCAGCAGCCGGGGTGGTTTTTGTCGGACCCGCAGGCTTGCCAAGGATGAGGTTTTCCTTCTCCACTGCTGTGAAGAGAGCCACACTCCCGCTGTGGAGAGCGTACCTGTGTGCAGAGGGAGAGGGGGTCCCCAGTGTCACGATCACATTACCTGGACTTCTTGGGTCACTCCTGTTTTCAGCTGCTCGGTCCCTTGTCACCCACAAAACATCTGCATTTTACCAAAAATTGAGATGTAAGCTTCCACTTCCTATCTCTGAGACTATGCCTTGTACCTAGTGGCCTGAAAAATCCTTTTTGACATCACGGGTCCTGATGTTTAGTTTGGAAAATGTGGAATATGGTCATTAGACATTGAAAAAAATTTTGGCCATTAGGCACAGTGGATTTGATGGTCTCTTTAGATACAGAGGGGTCAATGTGAGGACCTTTCTTCGCTCCTCTTTCCCTCACCCGTTGACAGGTAGGAGTCTGGCTTGCCGCTTCGCCATGCTTCTCCATCAGCGCCCACAGGGAACACATTGGCTAAGAGAGTGAGCAGGCGTTAGCGCCTCTCTGGAACCGTTCCAAACAAGTCTAGAATCAGAATCATGGTTAGAAGACACCCTGGCTTAGATATTATTCCGCTTTTCTCTCCCCTTCCCCATCTTGGCAGAAATGCATGCAAACAGAGAATCTGGGAGCCAGAAGGGACCTCCGAAATTCTCAGGTTTATGGCCCACCTCCCATCGTTATACTGGAAAAGGCACCAGACTCAGAGAGGCCCGGTTACTTATGGAAGGTCGCCCAGCTAAAGAGAAGGAAAGTCAAGAAGTTAAATCAGCTCTTCTGGATTTCAGACACAGGGCCCTTCCCCATGGTGACCAATTGCTGTGGCTTTCATCCTGGCCTAAGTCCTTCATCAGTCCCTTGACAAGGGAGTCGGAAAACATGTGGCCACCCCCTCTGTGCCTTTTTCCAGACTGTGCTTCCTAGAGCATTGGTTCTACAAGGGGCACTGTAGAAAAAGGGCACCAGAAGTGTGGGAGACGCTGCACACACTCTCCTTCCCTGGGAGAGCCACCAGCCTCATTAATAACAGGCACAGGGAGCATTTATTAAGTACGCATTATTTGCACGGGGGAGCTGATTGTTTCACACATCCCTTATCTCATTTAATCCTCTCCGCCTCTGAGGTACATGCCATAATTATTACCAATATTGTTATTTTAAGAACTCTTGCAGTGAAGAAATCTGTTTATCTTAAACTCTTCTCGATGAAAAGCCTTAATTGTTTTAAAGCTTTTTCACTTGCTCTTTTCTTTTCAGTGTATCCCTCAGGGTATCTGCTGATGAGTTCAGACTGAGCCAGGTACCCAGCGTCTGGTGCTCTCCTGCTGTGTCACCTGCCCCACCCCCATTCCCAGTCCCACTAATGCTGAATCTCCTGATGAGCCTACCCCTGGCCAAGCCGCTGACTGAGAAAGGGGACCTGCCTTTAGCATTGGGTTCAGAGAGCACCAGGCTCAGGGCTCACAACCAGGCTGCACATCAGAATCACGGGACAGTTTTAAAGATGAAAGCTGATGCCCTGACTGGTGTGGCTCAGTTGGCTGAATGTCATCCAAAAAGGAAAAGGTTGCCAGTTCAATTCCTGGTCAGGGCACATGAATGAGTTACGGGTTCAGTCCCTGATCAGGGCATGAACGGGAGGTGCATTGATGTTTCTCTTTCTGTCTTTCTCCCTTCCCTCTTCCTCTCTCTAAAAATAGATAAATCAAATCTTAAAAAAAAAAAAAAACAAACGAAAGATGCTCTTGTCCATCCTTAGCAATTCTGATGCAATGGAACCAGGACTGGGTCTGGACATGTTTTTAAATCTCCTGAGATGACTTGAATGTCAGCCAGAGCTGAGGACCACTGCGGGCGAAACACACGCATTTCAGAGGCGCAGGGGCTTTGGATCAGGGAAATGGAAAGTCCGCACTGGGCCAGACACCCTGGCCCTCAGTCTGGTTCATCCAGGCCCACATGGACTCACAGTGCATCCCATCATTCCAGGAATCCTGTTACTTGGGTAGAGGGAGCCCCGGGCAAGGTCTGTGCAGACCTTGGGAGCTTCTGCTCTCCTGGCAATTGGAACCAGAGATTTCCTTCATTAGGGAGAAGCCCTGATGAGTATCCAACACCCTGGTCTCCTAAAGAGACATTGGGTGAGATGGGGGCAGGACCTTGGCAGGGGCGGCTGTCTCTCGTAGGAGCCGGTGGGCGACAGCTTGTGAAAGGTGGGCAGTGGCTGCACAAATGGGCCGGAACCCGACGATGGGTCTGCGTTAGCGGCTTCGTTGGTCTTTAGAGCAAGGAAGAGCAGAGCCGGGCATCCCTGCCCTGGACTGCCCTCCTGTTTCTGGGCTGTCCCCTCCCAGCGTCTGTGCGTCTGGGTGTCTGTCACCAGCAGCCTGGGGCCTTGGTGAGGAGTCCCACCACATCCTTTCTCTACTGAAAACTCCTTCTGGCTGTGGACATACATCCTCCTCGTCCTTTTCTTCCTAGTGGCCGAAATGATAGTTCACCCTGAAGGAGACGTAGAATAGTTACATTTAAAAGGTTTTGGGGAGGCACAAGCCCATCAGAGAGGATGTCCCGTGGAGATGCTGGCCTAGTGTCCACACAGGGGTCTGCCCTCCGAGAGGCAGCTGTCTGATGGGAGAGGGTGTAGTTCTCTCTCCTGGAGTCAAGAATTCCTGTGGCTGAAGGGCTTCTGATCCCCCAAAAAGCAAAGCCAGAGTTAATTCAGTAACTGCAATTGATTTAAATTGGCTCCAAAGAGGCTGCAGTTCCTTTGCTGGCCCCAGGGTGGGGTGAGCGCACAGAACTCGCCACCCCTTGGGAATCAGGCCTTGCTGGATGGGGCCTAGGCCTTTCTTTTCTCCTCTTTCTTCCCTCCCCATCCTCACGCCAATCCGGGGATAGGTTGTAGCCCTGATAGAATCTAATTGATCACAGGGCCTGGGACCCAGTCATTTGCAGCAGGCTCTGGAATCTTCTGAAGAGACAGACTCTGCCTGCCTCCCCTTCCACAGTAGGTGTGTCCCCTCTGGCATCACTGACAAGGATGATCTCCTTTGTCCTGGGCCCCTATAGGACATCAGGGTGGTCTTACTGGGAATGAGCCAGCCTGCCTGCAGCCTTTCCTGGGCTGAGATGATGAGGTGCTGATGGCAGATGCGGGTTCTGCAGCAGAGAGGATCTCTGTGGATTTGGAAAAGGGCCTTGAAGATCCATCTCAGGCAGCTTGGTGCCTGTTCTGGGGCTGTGTGCTGAAGTCCTAGTGAGGCTGTCGCTGAGTGGGATGGAAGTGTCTGGAAGGTAAAGAGGACAGAGTTTCTTTTCTTTCTGTAAGAGGGGACCCATGGCCATTGATGTGGATTTCAGCTACAGCAACAGGAGAGCCTTCACCGAGCCAGGTGAGGCCCCGTGAGGAGGCTTGGCCACTTTCCAGCTGTGAGAGTAGAGCTGCGACTTTTCCCTTGCGGGAGAGCCAGGCTGTCGGCTGTCTGCTGGCTCTGCTGCCAGTCCCTGAGCTTCGCAGTGCCTGCCCACGCACCCCCTGAGCAGGTGGCTGGGTGGGGGAGGGGAGCCGAGGCTTCCAGGCCCCACAAGTCATTGTGTGTGCCCCTCTAACCCTCATGGTCCAGAAGGCTGCTCTTCCTCCTCCTCCTCCTCCTCCTCCTCCTCCTCCTCATCCTCTGCCCTCTCCCCGACCCCACGCTCCTCTAGCCTGATCTCTTCTCTGACGCATTGGCCCCGTGGCTGCTGCCAAAAACTAATGTCTCTGTGCCACTTCAGACCACCCACTCTCTGTTCCTGGCAAGACCCTTTATTTGGGGTTGTGAGCATGCCGATTCCTGGGTTTTGTTTCTAGCCTGCTGGAACATGGAACCCTTTTGAATAATTGGGGGTCAGGGCTCAGGAGGTATTTTTGCTCCTAGTAGAGGTGGGTAAGCTCATTGTGGGGTCCTAATCCGACCAGGCGGAGCAGGTGGCTGGGGAGGTGGGTCTCGGTACCCCTGAGGGACATCGCAGAAGGACTCCCTTTAGGGTTCTTTTAATAACAGGCTCATTTAAACAGAACTTAATTTTTTTCTCACAACCTTTTTACATGTACATGACATATATAAGTTTCAAACTACTTCCTAGAATATGGCTGGTTCTAAAAATTAGGCTCTTCCCTTAAAAATTGATGATTTGGCACCAACAAGTCTGTTCTAAACATTCTGCTTTGGATTCTAAAGTGAAATTTTCAAAGAGGAGTTCTAAAAAGGATTTGGCAATGGTGATGTGGAAAGCATATTTAGTGTTCCAAGATGGGCACTTTTTAGTACTACTTGAAATCTGTTAGACTATTTAGAAATAGTCCTAACTCACTCTGATATAAAGTTCTGATGTTATTGGCACAAAGAAACCAACCCAAAATGTAACACAGGCACCGGACAATGGGCTCGTGCTTCTGAGTATGACGGCTGTGCGTGACTCTGCTATGGAAGTGTGCCCATCCCTCCATTCATCCATCTATGCAACAAATGAAAAGGCCTATCAGCAAAGCGGAGAAACTTATTTCCTAAGCTCTGCGATCAAACTTCTGACCATGTCCTCTCAGGGGGTGGGGCCTCAGATTCCCCACCTTAGGCCCTAAATCCTTAGCAAGTGCTCCAAAAGCATTTGATGGGCCTCTGCGGACCTTTCAGAAATCAGATGTCTTTCTTCATAGACTCTTATATCCCACACAGGAAAGAGACTATAAAGGATTGTCATCTCTAAAACTGTCTTTGTCCCTGCTTTTGGTGTCTCGCCTCAAAGCTGACTCTCCAACCAAAAGCAATTAGTGGCGCCTGACTTTCCAAGAATCCGCTGCCTTTCCTTGGAGGGGCAGGGGCCTGGCCTAGCAGCTCGCCTGGGGGCTCCAATTGCTCATCCTGATTAATTTCCTCTAACGGGGAGCTGTTCTGTGTAATTTGAAGTCCAGAGGGTAAGTGAACTCTATGTGGGTAATGCATGCTGATCTTTAGTACACACTGGTAGAGGGACTTGTTTGGCCAGTGAAATCTTTTTATTTTTCATTTATTTTTATTTCTATCAAGGGATATATTTATACACCAAATAGTAGGACTAAGCTTCTAATGAAAAACAGCAGACCACACCCATCTCCATTTCTGATACATTCTCTAAGGGCGAACACTTCCAGTCTTTTTGCTGTTTTTCTGCTTCTTTAAGCTCCCATGTTCATCACGACACATGTACGTGTACTTCTATATCTTGATTTTTCTATTTTAACATCTTTCGACTTCCGACTATAAAAACCCCCCAACTCCCCATTCGCACAATGAATTTCCCTGCCCCCTGCCTCTCAATACAGTTAACGTCCCTTTTTGTCAAATCAGTGGTCACTGTTTGCATTATTATAACTATGTAAATATGACTTAAAGCTGAGGCAAGCACTATTCTCTGCTGGCCTCTTCTTTGTTGTAAAGGCTTTTGTTTTCCCTGGAGTTAATGATTACCTCTTTGGGAAAAAAACCTTGCTTACTTTTCTATGTAACTGTCAGTAATTCACCCCCGAATTCTGACGGAGCTGAAAGTCGTGTTGACTGGGACCAATGACGGGAGCTGAGACTGGAGAGGCGATGGTGCCCGAGCTCTGCGTGCCGTGCGACGCCATGTGAAGTGTTTGCATTTTATGCTGATAAGCAATAGGGGGATTTTGAGGAGTTTATCAGGCGTGTGATGGGACCTGTTTCTCCTTTCACGGAGACCACTGGCCTGAGTGTGGAAGGGTGGATCAGAGGGGTGGCACTGATTGGGGGGAGGCAGGGCACAAGTTAATGGCTGCTGGGGTGACTCAGGAGAGAGCTGCTAAGGCCTTGAACTGTCGCAAAGGATGTGAAACCAGGACCACAGACTGAGAGCTCCCAGAGGGGAGAGTCTGGACCCCTAGTGGCTTATTGGATTTAGGGGTGAGGGAGTGAGGGTTCAGTGGGGAGATGAGGATCCCCGATTTCTGGCTGCAGTGCTGGGACAGGTGGCGGTGCCGTTTACCAGGAGAGGACTAGAGGAGGAGAGCACACAGTGGACAGAAGAGTGAGCTCCGCTCCGCTGCCCTGAGTGTGAGAGGCCTGCGGTCCAGCGAGCAGGAGTGCCTAGCAAATGCTTTGGTCTATGAGTCTGGTACCTTGAGGGAAGAAACGGAGCTAGACATATACATTTGGGAATTATTGTCCACAGGTAACAGTTGGAAGTAAGGGAGTAAATGAGGTCACCCAGAGAGAATGTAAGGGTGAGATGAGAAAGGAATGTCACCACTTAAGAGAGGGGTCCTACCAGAGAGAGAGGGAAGGGAGTCTGATTGTTGTCTTGGGTGCTAGAAGGGTCGCACAGGGTGGGAGGGTTGGGAAGTAGGGTGACGGAAGAGGAAGTCACTGGTGCCTTGTGAGGTGGTGTGGGCCGAAGGCAGATGGCAAGGTGTTCAGGAGGGAGGAGGCGAGGATGGAGAGGTGGCAGGTGGAGTCAGTTCTTTCAGCAGCTGAGTGAGAAGAGGAGGACGAAGCCACAGTTCGTGGAAAGCATGTGGCTGAAAAGAGTTTCTTTTTTTTTAAAAGGTGGTAAGTGTTATACGTATGTAACAGGAAAGAGCAAGAGGGAGCGGGAGACCGAAGAGGTGGGAAGAAAGAAGGAATGGGACAGCCATGGGGCCTCTCTTGCTTTGTGCCTGGAGGAGCTCTTCCATGTGGGAAGCGACTGCAGTTGTTGGCAGGTGTGTGGATGTGGGCACATATGGAAGAAGCAGGACAAAATTGTGAACTTTTTTTTTTGCCCCAAAGTCATCCATATAACCAATACTTTTTGAATATTTACTCAGTTCTAGACACTGTCTTTCTTGCTGGGGATAAGGAGATGGAAAACACACCCCAACCTGAGGGGCAGACAGACATTGATGGACAAGCATGTGGAATGTTGGGGGAATCCTGCCTTTGCCTGGAGTGGGGTGGGGTCAGGACACCTTCACCAGGTGACTGGCGCCCACCCTGGAGTGAGGTCTCAAAGGATGAGAAAGAATTTTCCAGGAGGACAACGTGGGGGGAAGCACGCACTTGGCCGTTGTTTAAGCACACGTTTGTTAACCACAAATATTTATTAAGTGCCTGTACATGCTAGGCACCGTGCACCCTGGATGTGAAGACAAGTGAGATGCCCTGCCCGCTGGGCAGCATGCAGCATCTGGTGGGACATGCAGATGGTTTCAATGCAATGTGCTAACTGTTCTGACAGTAGACTGGGTGTCCTTTGAGGGGCATAGAATGTAGTTTGGTGTGGAAGGAAAATAGAGCATAGGAGAGGGAAAGGCAGGCAGATCAAGGTCAAGGTTTAAGGGGTCTTAGGTCCTGTTGTGTAATGGGTTGGCTTCCTGGACTGTGTGCAGGTTGTGGGTCAGAGTGCTGTTTTTATACATGGTCTGGCCATTGTCTGTTTGCATGTTCAATTCCTTACAAGGTAAGATGAGGTCATTAGGGTGGGTCCTAGTCCAGTATGACTGGTGTCTTCACAAGATGAGACACAGAGACACAAAGACAAAGGGAGAAGGCCATGTGACCATGGGGGCAGAGATTTGAAGGAGGCATCTACAAGCCAAGGAATACCAGAAGCTGGAAGAGGCAAAGAAGGATTTTTCCCTAGAGCCTTGGGAAGGAGGATATGCTGGCTGACACCTTGATTCTGGACTTCAGGACTCCAAAACTGTGAGAGAATACATTTCTCCGGCTCTAAGCCATGAGTTTGTGGTCCTCTGTTGTGGCAGCCCTAGGAAACCGATGTGGATGTCCTGTGGGATGTTAACTGGGGGAGGGACAGAGTTTCCTGTGCATGTGGCATGTGGGCCACGCGCATCAGATAGACCAGATGACTTTCCAATAATGTTGATTCCAGGCCCCTTGCACATACCTCTGGAAGCGGAATCTCTGGAGAGGGGGCTGGAGAAAGAAGCTGGACTGTAGCAACATTCCCAGGAGAGTCTTTTTATTTATTTATTTATTTATTTATTTATTTATTTATTTATTTAGTGTGTGGTGAAGGCGGAAACTATTCATTGAAGAACAGCCCAACTGCTCAGGCCCCTCCCCTGCTAGACAGCTCTGCCCCCTCCTCCACGGTGTGCTTTGCGCTGCGCTGGGCTGCTCAGCTGTGCCCTGGGCTGCTCCGCTCTGCTCCAGCGAGACCTCTTCGGGATTTATGCCCCACCAGGAAAATGCAGTCCTTGGTGGAAGGGGAAAGTGGGCTTCCCCAGCTGATTCTTATGCTCACTAAGGTTCTAGAACTATTTGTGTTCATGGGGAGTCAGGGAAGGATTTGAGAGAAGGAGAAATGCCATCAGACTGTGCCTAAAAAAGATTATCCTATGGGACAAGCAGTCTGTTTCTTCAACAGATATTCTACAAGGAACACAGAAGGGTGTGTGGGGGGGTAGTCTGTAGATCAAAAGTGTCTGAAAATACCTAGCAACGAATTTAGTGACAGGGTCTGGTCCGTCCATCCCTGAAGCATTTGAGTGCCACACACACTGCAGTTCTCAGAGGAGCCCTCCTGACCCACCCTCATGCCCCCACGACAGACATGTACCCCCTCTTTTGTATGGGGAACACAGTTTCTTTATAGGTCCCTCGCAATCAGCTGTTTTTTTTGACTTTGGTCTCTTTGTTGTTCCTCAAACGTTAGTGAGGACAAGAATGGCCTGGGACACTGGCCTAAAGCCAGACTTCTTAGTTTCATGATGGGGAGGGGCCTAGGAATCTACACTTAAACTATCTCCCCAGGTGACTTCTCCGAGGTCAGCTAGCTCCTGGCAATGAGCACACCGATAGATGAGCCATGACTGCTGTGCTCCTACTGGTAGGTAGGATCCACATCCCCATCCCCCCTTTTCCTTTTCTTCATACTCTTGTCACCTGTTTTAGCCTGTCCAGGCTGCCATAGGAAAACACCCCAGACCAGGGGGCTTACACAACAGACGTTTATTTACTCACATTTCTAGAGGCCCATAGTCCAAGATCAAGGTGCTGGCAAATTCCGTGGCTGGTGAGGACTCTCTTCCCTGGCTTGCATGTGGCATTCTTCTTGGAAGAAGGAGAGAGAGATCATCTTTTTGTGTGTGTCTTTTCTTATCAGGACACTAATCCCATCCATGAGGGCTCTATCCTCATGACCTAACTACCTCCGGAAGGCCCACCTCCAAAAATCATCACAACAGGGATTAGGGCTTCAACATGGATTTTGGAGGGACATAGACATTGAGTCCAAAGCACCACCTCAGCAGGAGATTGAGGCTTCAGGCCATTATTTTTTGGTGGGGTGGGGTGGGGTGGGGTGGGGGTTAAGGGTGGTGGGAAAACCAGTCCTGTGTCTTGCTCCTCATATCCATCTTCATTGCCTCCTCCATCCCAGCCCCCACTCCTGTCCACACCCACTTTCCTGGTGAGCATGCTCATAGAAACACATCTCTTCTTTTAAAAAAAAACCAAAACAGATTATTATTTTTTAATTACAAAATAATTACATGTTCAACAAACATAACTTGGAAAACATAGAGAGGCTCAGAGTAAAAACACCAAAACCCTGGGTAAAAACACCAATCCCTTTCCCAGACCCAGCCTCTGTGAAAATGCTGTGCACGGCCTCCCAGTCTTTTCCTGTGCGGTGTAGCTTCCTATAAACACACCCTCTTCCTCCCAGTGCATCCAGCAGCTTGGTTTCCTCAGTGTCCACCCCCGCCCCACCTTGGTGCCCCACTCCGTGAGATTCCACACCCATCTGTGCACCTCACCAGCTGCCTGCTCCCTGGCTTGCTCCTTCCACCGGAATCACTGTGTTTGGGGACACACTGCAAGCTAATGCCAAATGCTTTTCTGACAGCACTTAATACTCCATCTTTCTTTTTCTTGTCCAAGGACTGGGGCAAGGGGTGGCATCTTCTGTATTAATTTTGTAAGATTTGGCATAGCAACTGAGAAAGATGCGAGACCTAAATTCACTCTGCTAATGGAAAATGAAACAGCTCTGCAAAGGCTATGTCCCTTTGTCCCTCTATTGCCTTAGCAGAGATTGAAGTCTCCAGACAGGTTCTGTCCAGTCTCTTGTTAAAAACACAGAGGCTGGCACCCACTCCCTGCAGTCCTCGTGTCTGATGTTGCCAAATGTCACCCGGGCACAGTGACTGGGGAGAGTTAGGGTATTTTATCTGGGGGTAATAAACATGAGCTGCTGCTTGGGAACCAAGAGCAACTCCTGTTTCCATGCAAATGCAGCTTGTACTAAACACCTGCCAGGACAGAAGTATGGGGGCTGCTCTTCCCAGCAAACTGCTCCCTTTGACAGAGCGCTCTTCAAAGTTATCCTGGGAGTGACCAGAGCAGCTGTCAAAAAGGTTCGCCTCCCAAGGGCTGGGGTGTGTGGCCATTTCTGTTGAATTAAGAAGCGAGAGGGAGGCAGGTTTAGACATCAAAAGGTAAGGCAGAATAACAGCCCCTTTGCTTTTTCAACATTGTTGGCAAAGCCATGCTTTGTTTCGTTTTTAAAAAAGATTTTATTTATTTATATTTAGAGAGGCGAAGGGAGGGAGAGAGGGAAAGAAACATCAACGGTTTGCCTCTCACACACCCCTAACCAGAGGCCTGATCTGCAACCCAGGCATGTGCCCCGAGTGGGAATTGACTGGCAACCTTCTGGGTTTCAGAATGACACCCTACCCACTGAGCCACACCGGTCAGGGTGGCCAAGCCATGTTTTAGAGTCGTATTTAATAGTCCTACCAGAGACGGCAGAGTGGGTGCGGACGAAGATATGGGTACTCGCTCTGTGCTCTCCCTGCGCCTCGTCCAGTGATGTTGCTTTAGGTGCAGAACTCCATCCAACCCTCTAAACACAGGGCAGGCTGTGATCTCCCTGGGGAAACCACTCCTGCCCCCACTCAGAGAGATCATTGACTTGCTTCCGATCTTGCAACTGATTGATGCACACCTGGAGCCACTCCACTGGGAAGTCCAGGTTCTTTCCCCAGGATCTTGCTCTGATCTTTTTCACGGATCACCGAAGGAGCCCAAGGTGAGAGACTCAAGGTTATCCCAGAAGTCCAGAGAGAATGTTGTTATCTCGAAGCTAATGGAAAGGCCCCAAAGTGAACTGTATCCAGGAAGCGGATTTGAAAGAGGACATGACCCCCACCCCCGGCCTCCAACCCCCAGGGGCTCTGAGAGTCCAGAGGTGCTTCTGGAGGAGGGGGTGGCCCGGGAACAGGAGGGTGGTGCTTTGTAGGGTGGCCACTAACAGGTGGTCCAGGAGCCATTTCAACTTCATCTTCCTGACCAGCTGTCACTAGGAAAATGTGCCCTAGGCTGGAAAGGAGCCAGAGAAAGGAGGGGAGAGAGACCAGGCACCCAGAACTTCTTTATTTTTTACGTCCCCCACCCCCACCCACTGCCAGAAGACGGTGGTCTTCTTGGGGTATGGACAGCAAACAGGAGTCTTCCATGCGAACAATGTGTCAGCTTGCTGGGCTCTAAGGCATCTCCAGTCAGTGATTCATTTGTGTCACCCCTGCCCGCACCCTTAGGTCATCCCTCTGTGGCCCATCTGTGCCAGGCTGCTGTTTGCGTGTGCCAGTGCTGGGCTGGTATCCAGCCAGCAGGTGACTGCCAGACCCAAAGGGGCAGCCTGCCTGATAGTCACGTTGCCGGCGACGCTGGACGGGTTTCCCACAGCCCCGAGAGGAAGCTCCTTGCAAAGCTGGGTCTCTGCCCACCCAGTGCCCTGGAAGCACTTTCTGGGTCAGCTCAGCGATGGAGGGACCCCGCAACTCGAGTAGGAGATCCAGTCAAAAGCACTCGGGTTGAGGACAGTCATTGACTCCACGCATTGTGTTTATGACATGTGTGGTACCTGTTTGAACTGATAATTGTGGTGGCCCATGGGGGCCATTTGACAATAGTTTACAAACTTTTTCAGAAAGCATTTTTGTCTTTTCTGCAATAGGATAAAAACCCCCAAACTGTATAAAACTAGAGAGAAAACATCAGATTAGTCTGAAACGTTTTTGAACGAAGGGAGTTTTAAAGATTGACAACCCACTTCCATTTCATCATTCCTGCTCCACTGTCTTGGCGGTGCTTTGTCGATTTTAAGAATTTGTCCAGTCGTTCCAATAGCCAAGTGTGTATTTATGTCTTACATGGGTGTCTATGTTACTTTGTAATCTACCCTAACTCATTTTAATTAATTGATGGACAGTAAGGCTGTTTCTAACTTAGAGCTGGAAATAATTGATTGACAATAAATTAGAAGTAAAAATCAACAAGGCAGAGAAAAATAAAATTGTGGACAAAATAAAGTGTTATACAACTGCTTCAGGAAGTTCCAGAATTACTAAATCTTGGGGAGAGCATTGGAACAGTAGTTGGGATCAGATTGTCAACCCAATTGCCTTGTGTGGGATACTCATCTCCTGAAAACTGCCTTCTGTAGCAGGAATATCCCCTTTAAGAGAGAAAGCTCACCTCTGGAATAACCAGGTGTGGGATTGTCCAGCCCCATTAAAACTGGGGTGTGGGGGCCAGAGCCATCATATGTTCCTACACATGGCTTTGGATGAGAAGCTGGGGACAGAAAGAAGCCAGGACTAAGCTGAGTCCATTCTCATGAGGGTGACAGCAACAGCAGTGATTATGTCCAGGTTCCAGAAGGGATGGGGGCAGTGATTTTGGAAGTGGTGTCCAGGGGCCCAGGGTGCTGCGGAGGCCGGTTAGTTCTGTGGTGTCCTCATAGGACGGCACCTGGCTGTTTGCCTCTGTTCCTCAGGAGTATTCTGCGGGCTACTCAATAACCATTTCATAAATTACATTTCTATTTAGATAAATCAGAGTTAGCTTCTATTACATGCTACTGAAAACTGATAAATGCACATGCGCTACCATTTATTTCCATATATTTACCATGCATATCTTTAATCCAATAATTTCTTGAAACAATAAAATGATATTAGGGCCAGGAAATGCATTAAAGATCAAGAGAGATCTTCAAAGTTTCGGGGCTTTAAAAATTAATACAAGATATTTGCATGATTTATAATTTATGAGTGATTTAAGCTTGAAATTTTATGGAACTCACTGGAAAGTATTCTAGAGGGATTTTTTTTTTTTTGAGCTAATAAATTGGGTCATATAGCTCAAGATTCCAAAGGCCATGAACATTGAGGTGAAAACATTACTTAAAATATTTTCCCAAGTGGGGGTGCATTTACATAATTGTAGGAAGTTTCATCTTGAAGTCTTTTGATTTTTCATGTTGCTGCAATTCTAGCCCATTTAGTCCAATATTATATTATTCATAACTTATACTTGCACATCATTGAAATCTCCATGTTTGGGGAATATCCACGAAAAAGAAAATATTCTATTTCCAGCCATTCTTCCCTCTCCACAAAAGTATAAAGCTGCATGTAGATGCACTTAGGTCAAGAATTTTGTGATTTTTTTTTTTTTTGTGACCATGTGTTTTACTGGGGTCTTGCATTTGGTTAGTGAGGGAAGTTCAAAGGCTATAATCTAGAATGCAAGGAGTTGTTCACACGTGCAGCAAGGATCCTTTCAGCAAACTTTCTCTGAGTCATTCTGAATGTCTCCACACCTCCCTGGTCTAGGTGCCGAGGCCATGAATTACAGTTAAGTTAAACTCCAACAGAAGACACCAAAGAACTGTGGCTTCAATTAGGTAGGACAAGTCTCTGAGTAGTCCATGGCTGGTATTGTATCCCACAATGGTAGCGACCCAGGCTCCTCCTGTCTTGTTGCTTTGCTAGTGGTTGCTTTCATCCCTGAGGTCCTCTGTGGTCCAAGAGGGTTACTACAGTGACAGTCATTTCATAGCATTCTTGCCAGCAGAAGAGGAAGCAGAGAAGAAGAGCATGCTTTCTCCTTTCAGGAAACTTTCTGGTTAGAGCTTACTCACATGACTGCATAGCTGCAAGGGATCCTGGGCAATGCGGTCTTTATCCCAGGTGGCCATGTGCCCAGTTAACACTGAGATTTCTTTAATTGAGGATGGAGAGGAGAATGGATCCCTGAAGACAACCAGTTGTGTCAACCCCAAGCAGTTATAAAGAATAGCATGAGTTCATTTTCTTAGGGAAGAAATCCACACGTACAGTTGTTAATTACCATGCAATGTATTAAACATGTTAATACTGATATATTCAAAGGGCTGTTGGAAGGTAGGAAGGGAGAGGCAGCGCGGTAGAAGCCCATCAAACCTAGTCTAGTGTTTGACTACCTGGGTTTGAATTTGTTTGACATCTCTTAGGTGTCTGACCTTAGGCAATTTGCTCACACCCACTGCTTGCTTCCTAGGGTTGCTACATAAAATATGGGACACTCAGGGTCCCAATATTTGGGACATGCTTATACTAAAAAAAAAAAAAAGAAATATTTGTCTGAAATTTGAATTTAACTAATTGTCCTGTATTTTTACTTACTAAATCTAGCAATCTTACCCCTGCCCCATCTGTAAGTGGGAATAATTCAATCTAATAAATAAATTGTTAGCCAGTGAATATATATATAATATGCAGGACACTGTTCTAGAAATGGGGCATAAGTTTTATACTATGAGGTTATTTAAGGATTAGACGAGAAATCTCAGGATCAGAGTTCATTGACTGGTTATACTGCTGCTAGTCCCACTCTTTGTGGGGAAGCTCTGATGGAGAAGGGGCTGAGGGATCCCAGCAGAACAACTTCTGACAGGTGATGCTTTGGAGGCTGCAACAGGGTAGACGGACAATGACCACCTGGAGTGGCCACGGGATGTGTCCTGACCACCCCGAGACCCAGTTCTTGCCTGTCTCGAAAGCCTTCGGGGGCTCCTCTGACTGAAGCCGTCTGCCTCTCCTCTGGTGTCTTAGTAAATGTGCTCGTACCTCTTCTTTTGGTCATTAAGGAGAAAAAGTCCTTGCACGTCCTTTCGTTCCGTAACGGATTTGAAGTGACTTAGTTGGCAATTCCTCGTTGCCTGTGTTGGCACAGCTCTGTATTCCTTTTTCTTCCCCTGAGCTTTTGCAGTGTTATTTGATGTTCTGTGGACTACCCGCCCCACTTGTAAACTTCCTGAGTTCCGGGGCCATGGCCCCGCAGTCCACAAGAAATAGTTCTTCTGGGCTCAGGAGCTGCAAGGTGACTCAGTGTCCCCTGAGAGGTGGACCCCACTAATCTTTTGAGTCTTTGCATGAAGAATAAGTTCCAAACACCCCCACTCATGCCTCTCCCTGGGCATTACTGGGGGAACCTGCAGCGCCCTCTCCTGGTTGGGCCACCAGCCACAAAACTGTCAGCCCCCTGCAAGACTCTGCAGACTGACCTCGGGAGCTGCCACAGTGACAGAGGGAGGAGTGCAAGTGACAGCAGCCCTGCTTTAAGATACTTTGAATATTGGGCCTTTCTGTGAGATCTTATTTGACTGCATGAAAAGAACAGTTAAAGCCTCTGGTCTAGATGAAGGGTTAACAACCTGGTGTCTATCCGTATGTTTCAAGGTGTCATGAATCCCATGAATTTTATATGCAAACAAAGTTGGTTTATGTATGTGTGTTTGCACTTTTCTGGGAGGGGCCCTCTATAATTTTTGTCAGCTTTCAAAGAAGACTCTAACTGAAGAAGTTGAAGAGTGTTATTCTAGGGGCAACAGAGGGGTGCAGCCTGTCCCCTTGGAGTTCAGCTCCCTTTAGATCATATCTGAGTTCCCCTCGGCCTCCCCACCCTGCAGTCGGTGGGTGGTGGGGGTACTCTGGGAGTGCGGGTGCACCTTAGCATCAGTCTAAGTCACGCATGATTACGAAGATAAATCGGCCCTGGGAAGCAGAGGGAGATGGACGACTCCTATTAGCATCCAAAACCAATTATAAATGCTTTCGCGTTATTCACAGCTTGGGATTTCTGTGCCATCGCAGGCGCAGTGGGAGCTGGCTGCACTAGGCAGCAGAAAAGCAAAAAAACCCAAAAGGGAGCAGGGGACTTGCCATGGAATAAGAAGCCAAGCGCTATGACCTCTCCTGCAGTGGGACACTCTTTTTTTTCACTATAGCAGAGTCGGCAAACTTCCTCTGTAAACGGCCAGAGAGAAAACATGTCAGCTTTGGGGGCCACATTGTTCAACTATTCACCTCTCCCATTGCAGCAAAATGGCCACAGACAACTCCTAGATGAGTGACTGTGGCTGTGTTCCAATAAAACTTTATTTACAAAGAGCATGCAGTGGACAGATGTGGCCCGTGAGCTGTAGTATGCTCACCCTTGAATTAAAGTTTACGAGGGCCCAGTTCTCCCCTGCTTCTTCCCTTCCTTTGAAAGCTTCAGACTGCGCAGGCCCTGTGACTCCCACTCCGTCCCTCCCGGGATCCCACTGCCTCCTAGGAGAGGCCCACTTTGATTGTAAATTGATCTGGATTGTTTTCTGTTTTGTACAGCCTAGTTCTTGGCAAAGAGCGCTTTAGTTGCTTTTTCTTGTTAATGATTCTTGTTTCGTAAGCCGATTTGGATGGTCCCCCTGCAACTCCATCCAGCAGTATAATGCTTTTCCAATCTGTGTTGATGGATTCCTGGGGACAGGAGATGGAGACCAGGACTGACTCAAGGGCATTGCTGCCCAGAGCCTCATCCACAGGGTGGTCCCCACTCAAAACCAGGCAGCGGGGCTCTCGTGGGTGCAACCGCCCTCTCACAAAACCATTATGAGAACAAATGACAGATACACAATTATACATTCATCAGTACATGTTTTTAAAATTGTGGTAAAAAATTTTAAATTGTGGAAAAACTATAACGTAAACTTTACCATCTGTGGCGTAGTTAAAAATACACAGATTGGTCTCTGCCCCTGGTTCCTGGCACAGCACTCCGAACACCCTTGTGCTTTTCTGTGATTAGAGCACCAGGAGTACCTTTTGTTCTAATGAGGTGACTCTGGGTGGGCTCCTGGATGGAGGCAGTCACCGGAAAGACCAAGTCATAATCGGAAGCTTGCAATTTTTAGTTCCCCTTCCCCTTCTTCAGAGAGGAGAGGGCTGGAAATGGAGTTAGTGATCGATCAGGCCTACGTGAGAAAGCATCCATAAAATCTCAAAAATTTGGGGTCTGGAGAGCTTGCAGGTAGGCCAACATGTCCATGTACCAGGAGGGTGATGCACCCCAATTCCACGGGGACAGAAGCTCCTGTGCTCAGGACCCTCCCAGCTCTCAGTCTGTGCATCCCTTCATCTGGCTGTTCTGCTCAATGAACATGTGTTTATCTGAGTCCTGTGAACCGCTCTAGCAATTTGATCAAACCTGGGGGGGGCTGTAGGAACCTCTGATCTGTAGCCAAATCGGACAGAAGTTGTGGGTGACCTGAGGACCCACTGCTTACAATCTGCGTTTGAAATGGGGGGCAGGCTTGTGGGACTGAGCCCTTAACCTGTGGGATCGGATGCTCCCTCCAGGTAGAGAGTGTCAGAACTGAGTTAAATCGTGGGACACCCAGCTGGTGTCGTGGAGAATTGCTTGGTGGGGGAAAACCCACAGACATTTGGTGGCAGGAGTGTCAGAAATGAAGTGTTCTGCGTGAGTAGTAAGGGAGATGCACAGGAGGGAAAGACTGAGTTTTTCTAAGCCACCATCTTTCCCACTTTTAAGCACAGTGTTGTTAACTCTGTGTCCATGGTTGTATAAGAGATCTCTAGGGCTTTGTCGTCTCGCAAAACTGGAATTGTATATGCATGAACTACTTACTCCCTTCAGCCCGTGGTAACCGCTGTTCTACTTTCTAAGACTTTGAGTGCTCTAGGTACCTCGGATGAGTGAGTCATATAGTAATTGTCTTTTTGTGACTGGCTTGTGTCATTTAGCGTAATGTCCTCAAGGTTCATCCATGTTGTTCATGTGTCAGAATTTCCTCTTTTTTAAGGCTGAATAAATAGTCCACTGTACGGGTGGACCACATGCTCTTTATCTCTTCATCCATTGATGGGTATTTAGATTGCTTCCACCTCTCGGCTGGAATAGTGCTGCAGTGAATGCGAATATCCCTTGGAGATCCTGTTTTCAATTCTTTTGGATATACATCCAGATGTGGGATTTCTGGATTGCATGGTCATTCTATTGTAATTTTTTTGAGAAACCTACATACAGTTTTTCATAGCAGCTACACCATTTTACATTCACATCAAAGCACTTATAACTTTTATTTTAAAAAATGGAAAAAAATGCAAACCGGATAGTCTACATAGTTTCATTCCCTCATTCATTTAAAAGTATTTAGTTAAAAGTGCCCACCCATGGCTAAGCACGGGGCTACTCCACTGGACCAGACCAATCCGTGCCCTTTTGAAGTAACAGTCTCGTTGGGGAGATGGCCAATAACAAATAGGCTTATAATTCCTCTAGAGAAAGAAGAGTTCGACTTGGCGGCGACTGGGGGGAGGGGAGTGGCACCGGAGCTCCAGCATACACGTGGAGGGAACACTCTCCCTTAGTGCCTTCCCAAGTCAGGCAAATGCATCTGCAGACGCCCACAGCTAAGTTGGAGCTTAATTGTTGTGAGCCAGTTCGTCACAGACTTTTTTTTAAAAGTTGGGGTGAAATTCTTATAATGAAGTTACCATTTTATGTGAACAAGTCAGTGGTGTTTGGTACATTCACAATATCATGCAACCACCACCTCTATCTAGTCCCAAATCCTTTTCATTCCCCGCAACATGAAACCCCATGCCCATTAAACAGTTACCGCCCATTCCTCCTGCCCCCTAGCCCCTGACCCACTGATCTGCTTTCAGCTCTTATGGATTTATGCATTCTGCCTATTTCATGTAAATGGATCAGACATGTGGCCTTTGTGTCCAGCTTCTATCACCGAGCATCGTGTACTCATGGTTCGTTCACACTGTAGCGAATGTCAGGGCTTCACCCTTTCCCTTTTTACAGGCCACTAAGCTTCTATTTCGTAGATGTGCCTCATTGTGTTTACCCAGTCACTAGGTGACGGGCATCTGCCCTGAGCGTGGGCGTACAGGATCTGTTTGAGCACCTGTTTTCGGTGTTTGCAATCCCAGACTTTGGCAGCGGAGAAGTCCCTCAGGCTCCACCCTTTCCCTGGAAGCAGGGCAGTGCCCTGATTGTGCAGGCAGTCTCATGGGCGGTCCTGACCTGATCCAAGCTGGGCCTTCAGTAGGGACTGAGCCCAGGCACTCTCCCTCTCCCTCCTGTTCTGAATCCTGAAAAGTCCCTGCCCTTCTCACCAGCCCCCAGCTCCTCCAAACCACCTTCATCCACAGAGAAGAACGGTCCACGTGGTCAGACATTCAAGAGTCCCAGGGGGCCCTACCTGCTCTGGGCTGCCTGGCTCCTATCTGTGGGCTCTGCAGGGTCCTTAGCTGGTGTCTTCTGAGGCCCTGACTTCCCCCTACAGTTCCTGATGGCGCTGGACGTAGGACTAGGCCGTCTTTGGGGGCCGAGGTGGAGGCAGGCTCTGACTTCACATCTGCGCCCTGTGCTTGAGGGCAGTGGTAGATGTGATGAGCCCGTGGAGGTGATCGGGGGATGTGGTAGAAGCTGCCCCACCAGGAGGAAGGCAAACTCTCCCCCGCGATTCATCTCCCCCACCGTGGATCCCCCTAGCGAACTCACCCAGGGTAGGGAAGAGGTAATTGTCCCAGGTTCAAAAGATGGACTAATTCTCTAATCAGGTGGCAGAGGGGGCCAAAGTCCTTGATTCCAAGGTTCTATCTTCAGATGTTTGTATTTCAGGGTGAGTGATGTGTTAAACTCCAAGGATCCCCAGTTGGTAATTCCTGGGAGTGCCAGCTCTGGTTAGATTAAATGCAAGCCAGAAAGAGGAAAATGGGAGAACGGGAGAAGAGGAAGAACGAACACACACAGGAGAAGGAGACACACGTACATACAAGACAAACATTCCGTGGCGGAGAGGGTCCTGCCTCCATGGGCCCAGTAGTCCTGATCTCGAGGAGCCGAAGTTCCTTTAGTGTTTAAGCCTCTCCAGCACTTAGCGAAGAGCCCAGTGTGCAGCAAAATTTAAAAATTAATTTAAATTAGTGTTTTTCATCTCATGACACACAGAAACTAATCACTAAAATTCAGTGGCACACCAAAAACTATGTTTTTTGCTGATCTGACAAAAAATAGGTATAATTTTGATTTATGCACACTAGATGGCTATTGTTGTGTTGGCTGTTGTCATTTTTTTTTAAATTTGACAATCTAAGGGAAAAGAGGTCAGTGCCCCTGACTAAGTAGTCAGGTATTGCATTTAAAAAAAATTTTTGTGGCACACCAGTTGAAAATCACTGATTTAAATTATTCCTTTCTTAAAAAATATTTTTTCTTTTATATTGATTTTTAGAGAGAGATGGTGGGGACAGGGGTGAGAGAGAGAGAAACATAGATTTGTTGTTCCACTTATTTATGCATTTATTGGTTGATTCTTGTATGTGCCCTGACCGGGGATCAAACCCACAATCTTGGCAGATTGGGACACTGTTCTAACCAACTGAGCTACCTGGCCAGGGACAAAAACCACTGATTTAAATGAATGAGGTCTTCATTAGAATGCAGATCTCACCAAGGTGCCTCCTGATCCATACCTTTGGGACTCCCATGCCCCAAATGGTAAATCACTTGTTGGGCATCCAAGTAATGCAAGTTACCTCTGCTCTAAACAAAATCAAAATGAAATGTCAACTGGTAATTGGGGTTCAATTCAGGAAATAATCATGTTTTCTGCTCCAGTCAGCTTGGCTTCAGGTCCTCAGTTGTCTGATTGAAAAGGCTTTTGAGAACTTTATTCACATATTAGTCTAATGGACACAGCAGACAGTGGCTTCCCAGGGCAGGGCTGCTGTTATGTGTCCCTGTACTCCTTGGGCATAACTTACCACTGGGGAACATCTGCATTATCTAATTTATTCCTTTGAAGCATTTCATTTTTGTTGGTTGCTCTTTAAAGGTCATTACCAAATAAACGTGGAATGAAAGGTCACAGCACCCAGCGGAAGAATCACCATGAAGCCACTTTGGCCCTGCTCAAGTTCAACACCAATCTCTTCATCGGCAGAGCCTGTTCTTGGTGTAGCTGCTGCCTTTTGCTAGCTGCTTTGGATATGGGGATGGAATTAGCACTTGGATGACACCAGGTACAACTCTCGTTGCAAATCCTTATTTATGGACACGCAGGCTAAGGTGTGGGGGCAGGAGATGGGGATTAAGTCATTTCTAGAGGTCACCATGGAATTAGTACAAGTGCTGGCCGGCACCGCCAAGCTATGTGTTTCTGTTCCAGATGAATTGGATGCCTAGAGACAGGCAGATGGAATTGTAGATTTGCTGAGCAGGATTTTGGAAGAACATACAGAAGGGAGATTATGTATGCACAGACTAGGGGTGCTCACCTTTGTCTGTGTTTTTAACAAGTCGAGAGGGAAAGTACCTCAGTAAGGTACAACATGAGTAGGATCAGTAAGACCGCACAGGCTGAAGCTTTGTGCCGCAAGGAGGGCAGGTGGGGCCGACCCAACCTGTCTGTGTGAGCATTCGGAGAGGGTATTGGCTCAGCTGTACTATACTCCTAGGGGAACAGCTGAGGTGGTGAGGGGCTTGGGCATGGTCACTGGGAAGAACAGCTGGAAAAAACTGTATTTAAGGTTCGAGGAGGTAACAGGAAAAATATGTAGGTGGCTCCAGAGGCAAAGCTGAGCCTACTGGGTGGAAATTCTCTGGGGAAAGATGCAACTGTTGTTAGATTGGTGGTAGGGTCCCTGTCCCAGGTTGTGGTCCAGAGGCCACACATCCATTTCAAGGGAAACTGTGGCCGAGGCCTGTGCGTTTGGTGTGCCGCACCCCCCAACTCAGCAGAGACCGCTGATTGGTTCAGCTATCGAAGTTGCTCAGGCTGTGGTTCTTCACTGGGTGTCTCTGCCCTGGCGCACTAAAGGACTTGTGACCTTTCCATCCCGAAAAGAGTCCCTGGGGCAGTTATTCCCAGTTATAGAACCTTGCCAGCCAACTGAGATGTATCTCAGACACTCTGGTCATTCGTGTGGGGCATGCCTTAGTCTCTATCTGTAAAGTAGGCATAGGGCCAGTAACTAGCTTCATAAGGTTGTTGTGAAGCCAAATGAGTTCTGGCAGGTAAGCTATTTAGAATGGTACTGGGCACATGGGAAAGTGTCAGCTATCATGTAATTTATTCAAGTCCCTGAGACAGTCCTGTTACAGGCCCCCAGCCCTCTCCACCCCATCCCCAACCTGACCAGTTGAGAATCTCCAGGCTAAGCTAGAAGGAGGTCTCTGACCCAGTGAATTCATTGGTGAATTCAGCAAATTCATGTCTTTAGGAGCTGGCACGAGAAGGCTGGACAGTACTGGTGTGGTCCCGTGTGCTTGGAGCGCACGTTCTCATAGGGAAGACACAGACGAATCAATCACAAAACACCACCACCCACCCCTCAAACCTCCCACAACCGAAAACAAATGCTGTCAATGGTGCAAGTTATTTAAGTTTCCATAGGCTGATCCCAAGATCCACAGCCCTATCCATGGCCCCTTCATTCAATGAATACTTAAGGACTGCCCCTAAGTGTTTAAGATCCCCCATGCTGTACACGGCTGTGTGAGGAGTCGCCATTCCTTCATGGTGCCTCGGGTTCCTAAAGTCTGTCCTTGCAGCTGACCTTTCTAACTCCTGATGCCCAGAGAGGAAAAAGGGGCCGGGCTTGCTTCAGATGACTGCTGCTCCCTGAGACACGTCATCCACCAGGCTCCTGTCCCTCTAGGTTGTCTTTATCTGGCTACACAGCAATTATTTCAGCCTCTAGTGAGTTCCTGTTGGATCATCATGGGACTGCAGAACTCAGACAGGCCTTAAGAGATAAATCTGGTTGAAAGATCCACAGGCCAATGGCTGGAAGCATAGATGTTGTCAGGGACTGCCTGTCAGGCCGATGTGCTAATGGTCCTCTCTGGTTTCATGACTTACTTGAGAACTCTGGAGTCCTGGCTACTACAGAGGGGTTTGCAGGCCCTCACTGATGCCCTAGCCCGGCTCATTTTCAGGGGTCAAAGCCAGTCTCTGCGAACAATGTACAGCTGTGGTCCAGGTGTCCAACTTCCTAAACCTGGCAGCTTACCCCATTCTTATTATAGATACTCTACAGTTGGAGGAAAACATCAACTAGTTGGCAGGAATTCAGAGGAAAGCCTCAATGATGCCGAGAGGATTGGAAATTGAGCCGATGGTGAGTTCTGAGGAAGAGCCTAGAGGAGGAAAACAAAGCTGAGAAAAGGCCCATTAATCATCGTTGAGCACAGAACACATTATTATGTGGAAAATAGTGACTAATTGCGGTCTAGTCTTGCTGAAGAAAGGGTTTCAACTGTGTCGTGAGAGATTGTGGTTAGTCCTAGCCAAGTCGGAGAGCAGACTCCTGCATTTTATTGACTCTGAGACTCCATCAACCCGAGGATGCACCATTATTTTGTGAACTGTCAAGAAAGACAAAGACAAGCATCGTGCCCCAAACTATATGACTTGCTTATCTTCTCCTGTTCTCCGTGACCATCTATCTCCTACGGGCTGAGAGAGTCCCTCTCTGCTTCTTGTCCGTCTCTGAGGCCCCGCTGTGAGTTTTCTGCCTGTGCTTTCTATGTGGGAGCGTGATCCAGCGCGTGCTTTCTATGTGGGAGCATGATCCAGCGCGAGGGCTGCTTCCCACCCACCACCTCGCTGATGGCAGTTGTAACATTGCAGGATGAATCACATTTCTGAGATGCCAGCAGAGGGGCAGGGTGGTGGTTCATGCATCTTTGCATCAGCAAAATACTGTACTTACTCTTTTCCACATGCCTGGAGTGAGAGTGGCGCCAGGGCTACTGGGCAGTAAATAGCACTGGGGACAGAGGGGGACGGAGCAGCCAGAGCCCGGCTGGTTATGCCTCCTGTTACCAGGGCTGAGGAGTGAGCCAGCTGGTTTCTTTTGGTGGTTCTAACAGCAACTACCCAGTTTTGTTTTGTTTTTTTAAATGCTGTTAGAAACCCTCCAGTACCATTCAGCCTGGTGCTCCAATAAAAAGGGAAAAGACCTTCCTTGTGCTCTGCGGGTTAAATAACAGAGCAGCTGTGAGTGGAGGGGCAGGTGGCTTGAGCTTATGGCAGAGGGGCTGTTTGTCTTCATTAATGTCATCTACAGAAAAGCGTCACCTTAGACATGACGTGGCCCTTAGGTCACCCAGATGGCTCTCTCCGGCAGCCTGCAGGGATCAGCTTGGCCTAGTTTCCAAAACTTTAATGAACTCCCTGGCAGGAAGAAGCGCCCTAATGTCTCCCTGTGGTCCCTGCTGCTTTAAGAGTGTCTCTTCTTTGTCTGAGATGGTGGTTCTCATCTGGGGGCTATTTTCCCCACAGGAGGCACTGGGCAGTGTCTGGAGACATTATGGGTTGTCACAGCTGGGTGGGGGTGTAACTGGCATCTATGGGTGGAGGCCAGGGGTGCTGCTAAGTAAGCAAGTAAGCATCCTGTCATGTCATGCACAGGACAGTCCCCCCGCCCCCCAATAAAGAATGACCTGGGGCAAAGTGTCAGCAGTGCCGAGGTTGAGAAATGCTAATGAACAACGCAGCCACTGAATCCACGATGTTGTTCTGGACTGTTGCATTGTTTTTTCTGGGATCTGGAGAGGAGAAGTAAGAGAGGAAATGAAACGCTCTCTAGGCAGAATCCACCACAGCCTTCTTGCAGTGCGTTGCTGTAATTGCTAATAACAAGCTATAATCCACTAGGCACTTCTGGATGGTTTCCCTGACACAGACTCAGGCTGCTGAAGGAACAGATTTTATCCCAAAACCCCGTTCTCACGCTTGACTGTGTACAGGAACAGCCCCAGCATCTGGTTAAAATGCAGGTTCTAGTTCATCGGGTTGGGGTGAGGCCTGAGATTTTTGCATCTCTCCTAGGCTCACCATCTGGGAGCTCCCAGGGGGTGCTCGTGCCCTGACCTGTGGGATTCCGAAGCCTGCGGGGGGACTAGCCATTTAAATGTGGATAATGGGAAAACCCTTTGCGAAGCTCTGTGCATGAATGGTCAGCTTTTCTCCACATGTGTGATGGGATGTAGAGTGACCAGCTCATTCTGGGTTCCCCAGAACTGTTCCAATTGAAACCTAAAGTCCTGTGTCCCGGAAACTCCTCAGTCTTTTGAAACCAGGGTGATTGGTCACGTTATGAGCCCTACTATATCTCCTGGGGAAAGGCATGGCTGGACCTGTCAACCTTCCTTTAACGTGGAAAGCTCTGGGTTTCTCCTCTGAGGAAGGCTCTGAGGAGTCGATTGCATTGGGGACTCAAAGAAGGCCTTTTATTTTGTTATTTTGTTTCTCTCCTGTTCTGGGAACAGAAGCAGATAGGAAGTCAGGAACCCTCACTGCCTAATATTGGGACACATTTTCTGTGGCCAGACGGATTGTGGTTCTCATCCTTTAGCTGGGATTTGTGTTCTTCACCGAAAGGTCCCTCAGCCTCCCGTCCCTGCTCCCCGCTGACCCCAGATTCTACCCCGCCCTGTGAGCAGGCCAGGCCCCTACTCTGAAACCTTCAGCATTTCCTCACTCATGTGGTTCTCGACGTTTCTGTCCTGAAGGAAATAATTTCTGTAGTTGGTAGACAAAATGTGTGAGATATTTCCATACTTCTAAGTAGCTTGTGTTCTCAGTGGGTGACAAATACACACGAATCTTTTCTTTATGAGGCCTGAGATTTTGTACAATAAAGGGCCGTGTGCTGGATGTAAGGTCTGTGTTGATGTGGATTTGCAGGTGAATCAAAGTAGAACCAGTAAGCACATTGTCTCAACCCTTTCCAACATGGCTGGACCCGTGTCCGTGTGCTTGGCCAAACATTCCTGGTTAATTCCTGCCCCTGGACCTTTGTTTAAACTGGTCTCCCGACCAAGAATGCTCTCTCCCTTCCTCTCCGCCTGCCTGTTCCCTTTACTCTTCCAGCCTTAATGCTCTCACGTTGAATCTGAGTGACCCTGGTTTCCAACCGAGTAGTCACCCATCTGGCCCAACAAGTGTTCAGAGATGGGGAAGTCAGTCGGAGAGAAGGGAATGAATAAGCACTGTAGGGAGAGACCATTTCAGGGTGAGCTCCTCCCCAAACCTCCCTCCAGCCTAGTCACCTCAAGTCTTATTAGCCTCCTGGGGCAGCAGCTGCACTTCATACTTTGGTTAATTTTGTGTTTGGGTTTTTTTTTGTATGTGTGAGATCATGTTCTAGAAGTCTTGTCTGGGAGTGTGCCCTGTAAGAATTGAGTCTCAGGTCCCTGGTCATTTAAAAAAAAAAAATGCGTTAAGTGTCTTCTCTAGTCACCAGTGGGAAAGCACACCTTCACTGTAATTCCCTTTAGGCTGAAAAACCTTGTTGGTATACAGGTTGGAACAGCAATGGACACAGGTTGGGAGCAATTCACATAGTTAACTGTTGTGCGTGGATATATTTACATTATTGTTTTCCTGGTTTCTCAAAGCCAAGGATTGTGTGTTTCTCTTATTTGTTACCCCCTGCAGCTGTGATTCCCAGCTTTCCAGCTTGGACTTGCTGGACTTGGAGGGATGGCCTGGTATTGTGTTAATCAATTGTTACTATTTCCACAAGCTAAATGAGGCAAAGGCAAATTTAAACCCAATTTCCTTGCTTTGGGCTGGAGTCTCTCAGTTCTGTAGCCCTGGCATCTCATGTTGATTGGAAGCTCTGATTGGTAGTTACATGAGTATGCCTTTGGTAAATGAAAAATGGGGAACCCAATTAATTCTTGCTTAACATAGTTTGTTTGAAAAAACTCTTTCAAACTATTTTTTTGGGGGGTGAGTTTAGAGAAATAATAATAGGTGTCTTATAGTTAGCACAGAGATGATTACTTATTAGATAATCTATGCTTCTTTTTAAAATTTTATTTATTTATTTATTTTTAGAGAGGGGAAGGGAGGGAGAAAGAGGAGAGAAACTTCAATTTGTAGTTGCCTCTCGAGCAACCCCCACTGGGGACCTGGCCCGACACCCAGGCATGTGCCCTGACTGGGAATCAAACCGGCGAACCTTTGGTTCTCAAGCTGGCACTCAATCCACTGAGCCATACCAGCCAGGGCTGATAATTGATGCTCCCTAAAATGAATACAAAGTAGATTTTGGTATTAACAAATCATAGTGCTTCCCCACTATGGCTGTAGAAGGTTCCAGAAGAACTAGGCATAGCCCTCTCAACCCCAGCAGCAGGCACCTCAGGAGACAACATTTTAAAGTCCAGTTGCCATGTATCCCCCCTGATGGCAGCTGGGTTGGGGTTAAGGACCCTGTATGAGGCCCCGCTTTTTGGTAAATTTTTGGTTCTGGTGGGAGGAGAAAAGGAGCCTTAGACTTGAACACTTTGCCTTGAACTTGTGGTTCCCTGGATGTACCTGGGGACCGTTTGAGATGGCCAGAGGGACCGGGTCTCTGGGAGGTGGTGGGATCCCACGTATCCGTGGGCTTTTCAGGGATCATATGTTCTGTCCAAGCCAAGGCCCCGCCAACCATCTGTCTGTGAAACTGGAAGGCAGTGTGACAGGCTCGTCTGGTGGTGACAGGCGGTCCCCAGGGGCTCCTGGAGGAGTGTTTGGGAGTGGGAGTAAGGGAAGGACCTTCCTCGGGCCTTTGGTTCTCCTCACTCGGAGATGATCTACCTCGTTCTGCAGCTGCCCGCGGAAGAGCTAATGAGATGAAGAAAATTCTGAGGACATGATTGATTAACACAAACCGTGGAAAATTTCAAGGGGACTTGGCTTTCTAAAGAGCTGGGTGTTTTAAACTTCCAGGTGGCTTTTGATATAAGCACAGAGAGTCTCTTTTATTAATTGAGAGTCTTAGGCTGAGAATCAGGAATTTCACTGCTGACTTGAAGTCTTATTGTTTAAGCTCAGCGAGCCTTGTTTTCTGTGTTCACCTTTTATTAACACATTTTCACCTCCTTAACATATTTTTAAATTGTGAAAGGGACATAGTACTATAGAAAGGGGAAAAAACTACACTCTCATCACCCAGTGTCCCAGCGCCTTTGATTTGTATGAATTCCCTTTCATCCGTTACCTGCATTTTTACCATTGTAATAACAAATGCCATATCATTTTGTATATTGCTTTTCTCACAAAATATGGTATCATAAGTATTTCCGACGCTGCTACGGTATTATCATTTTGACTCGCTGCGTTTATGTTCCGTAGTTTGGTGAACTATCCTCTTGTGTAGCATTAGAGTGATCAATATCTCCCCCCGCCCCTCATATGTTAAGTAGTTCTATTAGGCATGTTCCTGGGAAATCATCCTGATGAGCGAACCCCATAAGCAGTAACAGAGGGCACCGTGCAATTTGGGGACTCCATCATTCCGTTAAATCAGACGATTTTTTGAGTGCCGTGCGTGTGGGGGGTGTCTGTGTTACCATCTCTTGCAGGTCCCCACCGAGGGTTCCTGACCGTGCAGAAAGACTACAAAGCCTCGCCAATTACGAAGACATTAGGTAAAAGGTCAGCTTGAATCTGTGCAGCTTCAATGACATTGAAAATAGTTGTAGATTTGTCATGAAAATCACTGTAGAGTTCACACTTCTCGTTTTGGGAATGTGTTAGGATGTGGAACGGGAACCTCGGTGGTTTGTTAGTGGGAACGCCTGGGAAGTACTTGAAACATTTATATTAGCGTTGGTACTCTGACCCATTCCCTGTGGTCTTGCTTGCCGTAATCATTTTCACAGTTGAGATGGAAACAGCTATGAGTTAGGATGATCGGGGACTCACGGATGTGTGAAATGTGGGGAAAGGGGGCCGATGGGAGATGTGGGTGCCAGCCCTGCTCGGGCACCACCAGCTCTGCCTCTAGGCATGTGCGTGGCCAGCTGTGAAGCCTTGGACCAGAAGCTCTGGGAGGTTCTTCCCAGCACTCAATTTTATGGTGTAAGCGACAGTCACCTTTGGCCCTGTTTTAGTTAAGGCTGCCTAACAAAATACCACAGAAAGGGTAACTTAAACAACAGAAATTTATTCTCTCCCAGGTCTGGAGGCCAGGTGTTGGCAGGGTTGGTTCCTTCTGAGGTCCACATGGGAAGGATCTGTCCAGGCCTCTCTCCTTGGCTTGTAGGTGGCTGTCTTTTCCCCGTGTCTCTTCGTATTGCCTTCCTTCTATGTGTGTCTCTGTCCAGATTTCCTTTTTATATAAGGACACCAGTCGTACTGGGTTAGAACCAACCCTAATAACTTCACGTTCACTTGGTCACCTCTACAAAGATACTGTCTACAAAGAAGGTCACATTCTGGCATGTGAATTTGGTGGGACACACAATTTAACCTATAAGCTGAATTTAACGCATGGAAGCAGAATTAGGAAGCATGGTTGCCTCCCTGTTTGGTTGAGATAGTTCCCAGTAGCACAGAGAGGTGGCTTCCTCCCCTCCCTCCTTCTTCCTTCCTTCCTTCTTTCTCTTCATCCCTCCCTCCCTACTTCCCTCCCTCCCTCCTTCCTCTCTCTCTCTCTCATATTAAGAATATAGAACTCTTTAAATCCACAACAGAAAATGATTTTCTGTCACAGTTCTGGAGGCCAGAAGTTTTGACATCCAAAATCAAGATGCTGGCAGGGCCACACTCTCTCTGAAGGCTGTAGAGGAAAATCCTTCTCTGTCTCTTCCAGCTTCTGGGGACTCCAGACATTCCTTGGCTTGTGGCCACATCACTTCCATCTCTGCCTGACTTCACATGGCCTTCTGTTCTGTGTTCTGCCTTCTCTGCTTCTGTCTCTTATAAGTAGTGCATGTGTCATAGGATTTAGAACCCATCTGGTTAATCCAGGGTAACCTCATCTCGAGATCTTTAATTAGATCTATATAGACCCTTTTTCCAAATAAGGACACATTCACAGGTGTCAAGGATTAGGGTTTGAACATGTCTTTTTGGGAGGTCGTCATTCAATGCACTACACAGAGCTTCTCAGATGACCTCACACAGCAGCTACGCATTTCCAGCCCTGGTCTTATGCCCCAGCTCAGTCTGACAGGGTCTGGTCCACTCCTTTTTCTGACTACAGACGGTTGCGGGACCACCTCCATACCTTCTTCTCTTCTGTTCTTGAGGGATCTTCCCTCCACACCATCCTGTCCTCTGTGGGCTCCTGCGTAGAGGAATAAAGCTTGTGGGAATCCTGGCTGTTTCTCTATTCCCTGGGGCCTCTTAGGATCCTTGTAGGCCTCTAAAGAACTGCTTTTTTGAGATCTCATCCCATATTGTACCAAGCATATTAAAACACTCCCTCATTCCACATTAAGTCTTTTTTCCCCCTCATAAAAGTAATCAGGTTTCTACAATTTTGCTTTTGAAAGTATTTGGCTCTAAGCTTATTTAATTTATGATTGGCTGTGATTTTTTTAAAGCTATTATGCATACTTATGAGTTCTCCTGAAGTGAGAAAAACTAAGCCTCAGATTGTTTTTCAAATATAATTAAATTTTTATGAATACCAAAGACAACAATTAACAAGGTTTTATATGCATTCAGTGAAACATTTATTAATTTATATTTCTACAATATTTTTTAGCCCAAGATTCAATATTTTGATTTTTTCAATTCTTAACCATTTCCTAGGCCCCTGGAAAACCTGGAGACCCCAGATACTGGTTCACTAGTTTCTGATTTCTGAGAGCGCCCTGCTTTCTTCCTTGTCTGCTTGCTCCTTCCCACTAGAAACTGGAGTTTCTCCTTCCCAAATCTTAGGTTCTCGTAGCAGGGTGTCTGCTGCATCCCTCCGTGGGCTGGGTTGGATCAGGACTTTGGACTGTATTCCTGGTCTCACCTACACTTTCCCTCCACCCTGAACATCCTAGTTCTGAATCTCTTGGTGGACTCCTTTGCTGAATAACCACCCCTGGCCTTGTCTGGCCCTGCCACCCCATTCTCAGTGACAGAGCTGGCCTCACATGACCTGTAGAGTCCCAGAAGACCCCTTGCTCAGAAAGGCTCTGTGCTTGGTTTAATGCTCTGCTGTCACCATCTTGGGATTCTGAAAAGTTTTCTCTCTGAACTAGTGTTTTGTAAGCGAAGTTTGATGAGACAGTGGAGTCGGCAGTGAGCACATCCTGTGTGACATGCAGAAGAAAGGATAAAGCTTTATGTTTTTGCATTTTCTTTTTTTAAAAAAGATTTTTATTTATTTATTTTTTAGAGAGAGGGAAAGGGAAGGAGAAAGAGAGGGAGAGAAACATCAATGTGTGGTTGCCTCTCATGGCCCCCCTACTGGAGACCTGGCCCGCAACCAGGCATGTGCCGCGACAGGGAATCGAACCAGTGATACTTTGGTTTGTAGGCCAGTGCCCAATCCACTGAGCCACACCAGCCAGGGCTACTTTTGTATTTTCAATGGCACTTTTTTTCCTGCCTTTTGAATAAGGGACCTCCCCCTTTCATTTAACACTAGGCCCCGCAAATTATGTAGCTGTTCCTGCCTATTAATGACAGTGGGCAAGGACCAAGGGTGGGTCTGTCTTGGTTGTTCTTAGCATCAGTGGAGAAAGGTGTCTGAAATGTGATGATTCCAGGCAAAAGGAAAGGGATTGGTTTCCTATTGCTGCTATAAAAAATTGTCATGAATGTATCTTACATTTCCAGATGTCAAAAGTGCTAAAATCAAGCGCTAAAGTTGGCAAGGCTGCCTGTTCCTTCTGGAGGTTCTAGGGGAAAATGCAAGTCCTTGCCTTTTCCAGCTTCTAGAAGCTGCCTGCCTTCCTTGGCTTGTGGCTGCATTGCTCCGACCCATGTTCATGGTCACATCTCTTTCTCTTATGCTGACGTTGCTGCCTCCCTCTTATCCCTTTTGAGGGCCTTTGTGATTACAGTGGGCCTGCCCACATAATCCAGGATAATTTTTCCATCTCAAGATCTTAATTTAACCACACCAGCAGAGACCCTTTTGCCGTGTAAGGTACTTATTCACAGGTTTCAGGGATTAGGAAATGGACATCTTCGTGGGGGGCAATATTCTGGCCACTAGACAAAGTTATTTGTTTTCCAGCTTAAATCTTTAAACATCCACCCAGGGTACATCAGGTTCTGGGGGTTCTGAAGCTTATACAATTTTAATAGTCTTTCAGAACATTAGAAATTTTGCTATTAAAGTAAATATTACTTTAGAATGAAAAAGAAATAACAAGATCTTAGATTGAGGTCCTTTTCTTCTGAGGCCTCTTTTGGCGGTTATCAGCAATGATGAAGCACCGTGGCCCCCTCCCCACCCAGAACACTCCCCACTCCCAGTAACCCCCTTGCAGATGAGGCCCTGACTGGGCCACATTGATTGGTCAACTGCCTGTCTAGCCAGCAGAAGGAGGGAGTTATCTCCTGTTGATTTTTCCTCACTGGCTGGAGCCAGCAGTGGAAGGCGTGGGTGTTTCCTGAGGAATGAGAGAAGGAAAGAAGGAACTGAAAAGGATACAACCGCTTTCATGGTAAGCTTTAATTTATAACACATGGTCAATGCAATGCCCAGTGTGTCGAGACCGCAAGCATGGTGAGGGCACAGGCTGTGTCTGTCTCACTTAGTGGTGGGGATCCAGTGCCTCAAACATGCCTGTCACACAGTAGGTACACAGTAAACGTTTGCAGAACGATTGAATGAATCAGCGGGTTGTTCATGTGATCCATATAGCTATGGAGGAACAGGCTCAGAGTAGAACTTATTGATTCAGCGATTCCCCTTTGTGAACTTAGCGAAATGGCCTTCATAGAATTACTTATGAGATGCCAGAACGCGTGTTTGAAGCACACGTGGTAAATTCGGAAAACTGATGGATGCTGATTATCATCTCAGAGGCAGGCATGATTTCAATTTAATTAGTGGTGGTTTTTTTTCTAGCAATTCCATATTTTATTAAGCTGGCACTTGAACAAGAGATTTGCATTTTAAATACCTGTCACAGTGCTGAAAACTTCTCTCCCAACACTAGATTTGTACAAAATCAGTAGAACCTGTACTTTTATGCCCCAGCTTGAGCTCAGTGGTTCAGATTCAGAATCAAACCTTTAGACAAAGGTGAGAAGCGACCTGATTGCTGGCTCAGTGTCTCCCTCAAGCCCTCAAGGGCAGCTCTTCCCTGTGTCAGGCTCAGAAAAGTGGCGTTAAGTTGCTCTTGGCTCCTTTGGATGGTGCTCAGCAATGTCCTCTTTTTTTTTTCTTTTCGTATTTATTTTTTACGAAAAATCCAGAATGAATCAAAAAGAATAATCAAGGATACCTCTGTGCCAGCCTGTGTGTACATGGGATCCTTCAACTAGGAATGTCCTTTTCATCAGTTCATTAGTGACATCAGGGAGCAAATGTCAAGGGCAGCCAGATCTGTTCTACCTGTCGGGGAGTCACTGCCAAAGCCGTCCCAGGCATTTCCATTTAGGAAGCCCTGTGATGTTGTAGTGTCCAGATGATGTCATCAGAAACCTTAATAATCAAGACCCAAAGGGGAAGAGGAAGTTGAGCACCTAGGAGGTTTGATTGTGTGAATATTGGTGCATTGATTGTGCTGGGATATAAAGACAGTTGGGCAATCGGTTCTCTTCTTTCTTGCATTTTAGCGTGAATCAAATGCCACCTGGTGCCTTGACTGAGGCCAGATGCTTCTTGAAGAGCATGTTAAATTTTAAAAGGTGATTTTTATAATTACTTAATACTAAGAAGATTATTTTATGGATTACAGTTGGGTCATTTAATCTTGGCACTATTGACATCTTGGACCAGATAATTCTTTGTTGTGTGGGTTGTCCTGAGCATTGTTGGATGGTTAGCCACATCTCTGGCCTCTACCCACTAGCACTCTCCCACTTGCCTATTGTCCCCTGTGGGACAAAATTGTCCTTAGCTGAGGGCCACTGGAGGACTATCAAGTTACAATTGAACTAGTTGGGACAATCTGACCCAATATACAAATATTGTTTTTCTCATAACTCTCAGGAAGGCCTTCAATATATAAAGTGCAGCCAACAAATAGCATTTTTGTATCTGAGAGACTTCCCTATTCAGTAACTGCTGAACATCTACTATGTGCCAGGTTCTAGGGACACAACATGTGCAAAAGGCGAACAGAGTGCTGCTCTCACAGAACCTGAAGTAGAAGGGCACCGAATCAATAAGAATTCCAGATATCAAGAAGTGCCATCAAGAGAGTGAAGACGGACTTGGAAGGTCAATGCTAGAGTGAGTGTTCAAGGAAGGCCTCTGCTGAGATCCAAGTGACAAGAAGGATCTATCCAGGTGAAAATCTGGAGACAGACGCTCCAGGCAGAAGTTCTTGGATGTGTTCCAGAGGGAACAGCAAGTACTAAGGCCCTGAGGCAGGAGTAAGCACAGTGTTCATGGAGAAGGCAGACCAGCCTGGCTGAAGCAGAGTGAGGAAGGGCTACAGTGGTCCAGAGTGAGCACAGCCAGGCCACATAGGGCTTCATAGATTAAGGGTGGGAGCTTGAGTCCAAGGGCAATGGAGAGCCCTCCAAGGGTTTGCAGTAGCAGACAGATGTGATTGGACTTTATCTTTAAAAAATCACTCTGGCTGTGGTATGAAGAATGGACTATTGGGGGGATGCACAATGGGGAACCAGGAAGATTAATCAGGTGGCCAGGCAGGACAAGGAGTCAGAGCTGTTATTTTGGGCAAAGGCGGCAGCAGAGATGGAGAGAAGTAGATGGATTCTGGCTATATGGGTGGGGGGTACTTAAAAAAATCCCCTAAACAAAACAACAAAACCTCCTTTACATGTCAATAGCACTTGTATAAACTGTCTATTGCTTTTACTTCTAGGATCTCATTAGCATATCTGAATGCCATTTTGGAGGGTGGGCAGTTTATCACCCACTTTGTTGAGGGAAGGAACTGGCTGCCCCAGGCTCCCAGGCTTATCTCAGTGCTCCTGAAGCCTCAGTGGTCAGACTGCAGGGACGGGAAAGAAATGAAAGACATGAAAGGGTGGGGAGGCAAAGCCATGTGTGTTCATTGACTCTCCATACACCAGGGTCCAGCAGAGTGCCTGACACACAACAGAGCTTCATGAAACGTCTCTTGAGTGAATGAATGAATGAGTGAGAGAGGGTTGAGGGGAACTAATCATTCAGGCTGCCATGATGGGTGCTGGGTTCGGTGTTGGGTGCAGTTACAGTAACCTGAAGAGAGTGCCCATTATTATTCCCAGGCTCAGAATGGGGAAACTGAGGTTGGGGGAGGTTGAGGAATTTGTCCAAGAAAAGTCCCATGCTAAGCTGGGATTCCTTCTAGGCTGTCAGATTCCAAAGTCTGTACTCAATTGCTACATTACTTCCTAAGAGAAATGTCATCTGAGAGAGGGAGGGAGAGAAGGAGGGAGGAAAGGAGAGAGAGAGAGAGAGAGGAGCGGGGGAGAGGGGGGGCGCGGGGAGAAGGGAGAGGAGGAGAATGAAAGTGAGAGAGAATGAGAGGAGCAAAAATGAGGAGATCCAGGACTCATTGGGCTGGATCACTTGTGCCCAGCTCCCGTCTCTTCTCCATCTCTCCAACGCTTTCTAAGACGAAGCTGCCTCCTCTTTGCTCGCCCATTCCAATGCTCGCGGGGAGGTGATTCTTCTGGAAAGGGCCTCTGTTCTGCTGCCCTGCGGTTCCTTCACTGATTGTCAACATCAGTTACTTTTATGGCCTTTCCATACTTGGGAGGCAGCCCTCCTGCCTGTGAAGCACCCTGTCACCCTTTAGTGAGCCAGTGCTCTGGCCTGTTCTTCCAGGGTGGAGGGATGGCACACTCCATCTCCATCTCTCCACCCCTCTCCCAATTTATGGAGACTGCAGGGCAGGTTGCCTGGTGGGAGAGAATAGGGATGGGCTGGGGATGGGCTGGGGGTGGGCTGCAGGGATGAGCCAGTGCACTTAGCTTTAAGGAAACTACATTTTCTTTTGGGCAACACTCTGGTACTTCTTACAATGAGGGAATGTGAGGAAGACAGAGGCAGTTTGGGCTGGTGTGTATGTATGTGTGTGTTGGTGGGGGGCACTGGGAAAGATGGTAAATGGTTCGATTTGTCTCTTGGGCACTGGGTACCCCACTTTAGGGACTGGTGTAGTTTAAGGGAAGTGAGAGGGTCTGCTGGTCAGGGTGTTGAGCCCCAGGCTGTGAGCACTGGGTGTCCCAATATCATCTCTGGACTCAGATGGGCTTGGTTTCCCACACTATCCTGTCAACCTGGGGTCACTACAGAGCCTTCCTGAGCCTCAGTTTCCTTATCTGTAAAATGGGGTGTCGCCATCTGTTCATGCTGCTATAACAAGATCCCACAAACTGGGTAGCTTATACACAACAGAAACATTTCTTAGGGCAGCCCCAGCTGACCAACAGCTGGTCTGGCGCCCTCCCTGGCCAGACAAGAACCGGAGGGCAGAGACCGCCCCACAGTGAGAATGCCGTCTTCCTGCCGCAGTGCATGGATACGGCGCCATCCTCAGCGTGAATGACTGGCTTCCGCTGGACAGAAAAGGCCTGCTCCTATAGGACCCTCTGGTCATGGCCACGTGATGATGGGCCGTTTTTCTGCCCCTGTCACCCTCTGGAAGGGTCATCAGATAAAATACAGGATACCAAGTTAAATCTGAATTTCCGATGAACAACAAATATGAAAGAGGTTTTAGTATAGTATGTCCCAATTATTGCACAGGACATCCTTACACTAAAAAATTATTTATTTAAAATGTAAATTTAACCAAGCATCTTTTAAAATTTTTGGCTAACACTAGCAATTGCACTCTCTGGTCTTTTTATAGGAGGCTCCGAGAGCAACGTTCTTGACCTGGAGCACTGATTCTCAGAGTGATCCCAGAAACTCCTAGTTCAGAACAGAAAATCTCGGGCGGGACCCAGACTTCCAGAACCAGAACCTCTGAGGGGCTCGCCTTCTGTGTTCTGACAACACTCCTGGTGACCTTGTTAGGAGCTGTGGTTTGAGGGCCGTTGACCTAGAGAATGCATGCTGATGGTGGGAGACCCCAGCCTCCCCCAACCCCTATCCCTAGACCCTCTCAAACACATTCTGATCTGCTCCCTCGGGGCATGGGGACTCCGCTGTGACATAAATGACATCAGGGATGTTACACAGTCCCTTTCCTTGGGTTTCTGCGGCTCCAGATAGGACTACCAAGGCATGTACATGCACAACGTCCTTTCCGCTTGGCCTCAGAGCTCTGCTCCACCCGCCCCATCTGTTCTTGAGCCGGCAAAGGCTGTGAACCAGAGAATTTATCTTCCCGGCAGGATCTGCCCGTCACAGAGGGGCGGGGCGGGGCCTGGTGGGCGGAGGGACACGTGTGCGGGGAGGGAAGCAGGAAGTGACTTCGGGAGTGGAGCCGGCGCTCGAGCGGCAGCGGGGGCTGATGGAAGTGGAGTGGGGGCTTGAGAGGGCACCGTAGTGAGTCGGCTTTTCTCTCCTTCAGCATCTTCGTTTGGGCCAAAGGCCCGGGGTCCGGGGCCATCAGGGCCAGAGTGTGGGACTCGGAAGGGCAACCTGGAGTTCAGAAGGGAGTGCCCAGGGACTGGAGGGGGTCGGAGGGGAAGCTGGGGGGCTTTGGCAGGTAGCTGAGGAGGGAGAATAACACCCCCGTCCCCCGCCCCCTCCCCACCACCAGCCGCCTGTCCCAGGCAAGCTGGAGGGTTTCGACCTTCCTTTGTCAGTGGTTATCCTAGGTCCTCTTCATTCAGCGCTTCACGGAGGGCGTGTGGCGACCCTGGAGCCCTGGGAGCGAGGTGGTTACAATTCCTCTCTCTGTCCCCTCCCCCTGGCTCTGGGAGTCAGCAGGACCCCTGGAACTTGACTGGGGATCTGGTTAAGATGCTGCAGGCCCGAGATTGTGCATTTCCAACCAGTGCCAGGTCAGCGGGTCTGTGGACCACTTTGCGTAGCCAGCTACTGGAGAACTTTTACACATCCGTAGCAGCCCAAGCCCGAATCATTTATCTGGGTTCCCCTGGTGAAGTCCGGGCCTGTGTGTGCACTTGCCTTAAGTGCTGTTTCTGCCCTGCACCTTCATCAACATCTTGCAGCTGACTCTTGGAAGCACAGCAACGGGTTTGAAAGGGAGAGAAAAGAAAGAAAACCTGGATCAACTAGGAGCGCCTCAGGTGCTGCTGTAGTAGAGTACGCACCTGTGGGTGGTGTTGGCATCTTTGAAGTTGGGGTGAGCAGAGAGCTACCCCCTTGCAATCTAATCAAGGTTTATATATCAATATCCAGTTCACGAGGAAGTCTGGGCCCCACTGTGGACGCTGCTTTTGAGGTGCAGGGGCTGCTGGAGGAAACTGTTCTCCCGGGGCTCTGCAATCCCTCACAGGGCAGGAGAATCACCTTCTAAGTTCTGGGTCTCATCAAAGTTGTTCTAGTCTTAGTTTTAGACCAGGGCTTTACACTTTAATGTGTATAAGACTTGATAAAATACAGATTCTGATTCAACAAGTCTGGGGTGGGACCTGGGATTCTGCATTTCTAACTAGCTCCCAAGGGGGACCAGCGCTGCTGGTTCTCAGACCACCCCTTTTAAGACAGCAAAGGGAAGAAACTTCCCCAAGAGGCGCTGGCCTTGCATGGCCAAGGATAAACGCTGCAACTGTTGGGATGGTGCCCTTGGTTTTCCCTGTGTGCCCCTTTCATGTCTCAGGGTGCTCAGCTGTAAATGCACAGGCTTAGAAGAGTGTGTTCCCTCCGAGTAGCCCCCACAAACACCCACAAGTTTCCAAAACCAAACCCACTTTGGCTTTGGCCTGTTGGCAAATGCAAATGGTTTCCTCTTTTCTGTAGTTGGTAAAAGGCACATTCATTACTGCTTTTTTGTATTTTTTTTAATGACCTGCCTTGGGTGATAAATACGAAGAGGATGATAGCGGTGTGCCTTTCTTTGTGAATGCTGTTTGAACTTTTATCCACAGGCAGCTAGACGGAGAGGTGGATGTCATGATCCAGATGTCTGGTTTTACAAACAAACACAAACCACTCTTTTTAAGGTGACTTAACAAGGTGACATATGTAACAGGGTGTGCTTTTTTAATGATTTTTTTTCTTTTTTTTTAAAAGATTTTATTTATTTTTAGAGAGAGGGACGGGAGGCAGAAAAAGAGGGACAAAAACGTCAATGTGGGATTGCCTCATGCAACCCTACTGGGAACCTGTCCCACAACCCAGACATGTGCCCGGACTGGGAATCGAACCGGGGACCCTTTGGTTCACAGGCCCATGCTCAATCCACTGAGCCACACCAGCCAGGACTGATTTTTTTTTTTCTTTATTTGGTGTAGTCACCATCCTGGGTTTCATTTAGATTATGGAGACACAGACTGAATCCATAGTTGCCGTCTGTCCTAGAGGTTTCCTGGCACCAGGGTCAAGCCTGGGTTCGCTTGGGCTCACCTGGGCTTATCTGGGTTTACCTGGACCCACAGCCTTCCTAGGTTTGAATCTTGAGCCCCATGGCCTGAGGGCCTCTGACACCCTCTGTCACAGTTTCCTTCCAGGGTCAATAGAGCCAGCGTCTTTCGCCCAAGGTTGCTGGCTCCTCACAGAGCGCTGGGGCCTGGCAGGGCTAAGCCCAATGGGGCCGTGTCCAGCCCTGTGGGTGCTGGACGACCAGTGAGGAGCTGAATGAGCCCTTTGAGATGAGGAGGCCCTGGGCTCCAATGTTTGTGTACCAGAACACAGGGCTTTTCAACAAATGGGTTTCTCTGCCCTGTAATTTTCCACAGCAACAGTCTAACTCCCTATCATTTTAGAGCTAGGATTTAAAACACGCTCAAGTGTAGAGGAGGCCCTCTGAGCAAAAACAAGAGGGGACGATCCTTCCCGTATGCTCCTCGGTGGGCAGTGGTGTAACTTCAGCTTTAGCGGTTGACTGGGGGCATTTTACTTACAGCTCTGTTTCCTTGTTCTCGCTGAGTGTCCTATCAAGGTAAGCTGTCCAAGGTGCCACAAATAATTCAGCAAGCAGTTTTTGGGGCCAGAAAACTGTACGGGTGTGCCAAAAGTGAAAAAGCATCATTCCTGTTCTTAAGCAGCTAATGATGTAAAAGTTGAAGGAGGCACGCCCACACAAAGAAGGCACCAAAGATGTGTGCATGCACGGGGACGGGTGTGCCGAGGGATCGGAAAAGCACGGAGTCGTTGGCATACGTTGGCATTAGGTAGGCAACAGAGGATGCTCTGGATCCGATGACTGGAGGCAGGGAAGGACAGCCTTCTGGGAGGGAACTGTGTGAAGAAAAACTTGGAGCAGGACCATGTGGGGCTTGTCCCAGGTGCCATCAATAATTCGGTTGAGTTGGTGCCCACTTACGGAGTAGTGGCAATAGAGACATAGGCTTGAATTGTCGCTGGGCTAGGTGAAGTTCAGTCGATGAAGTATGCCCTTGGCAGGCCGTGGGAGCCGCCACAGGAGCTTTCATGGGGAGCTATGGAAGGTTGGATCAGGACTTAGCTGGATGAGTTTCAAGAGGGAACCTGAGCTGGTCACCAGTATTTGGAGAAGATGGACGATGATTGGCAGGGGCAGGAGGCTGCAATCAGACCCTCCCTTCCTCCAGGCTTAATAATTCACATTCTTTGAGCTTCTCTTTGGAACTATTTCCCAATGTTGTAACCTCTTTCATGGTGTCTTCTCCTCTGGTGTCTCCCTAGGTGTCCCTGCGTCTCTCCTTCCAGAATTAGATGATTTCACTGAGGGTGGCCTGGTGGGAGGTGCATAGACCAACCCAGATGGAGGCCAGCTCAGGTGGAGGGGGTTAGGACACCTTAGAACATGTGCATGTCCCCGGAGGGGACCGCCATCGCTGACCGTCTCTTGTTCCTCTGCACACAGCCGTATCCAGCATGCTCCAAGGCTACAGCACTGTGTTCCAGGCCTTGCTGGGGACCTTCTTCACCTGGGGGATGACGGCAGCTGGGGCGGCTCTCGTGTTCGTATTCTCTAGTGGACAGGTGAGTTGTCTTGATTTGGTTCTGGAAGTTTGTGGGGATTCCGTTAGGCTCTGGAACATCTCCACTCTTCCCAGCAGGGTGGCAGACTCTTGAATGCCACTGGCCACACCTCCAGATTGTGGGTGATGTTTGCCTTCTGCCCTCTCATTTGCTCCCCACCTCCCTACCAGGCCTGGAGAGCAGGTGTCTATAGCCCCTGCACTATTTGCTCTCCCCTCCTGATTCCAGAGGAGCAGGGGGTGAGAAGCCCAGTGATTCAGCCTCCTGGAGCCCCTGCCCGATTTCCATCTTCCATCCAGTCTCTTCAGGGTCTGGTGCAGGTGGTGATGTGCATGGCTGAAGAAGATCAGTAGGTTTGGGGTGTACTGTTCTGCCCTGTGGCCTTGAGTTAGCTGAGGTGGTTGGAGAGACCTGGGGGAAAGGGTGTCTGTTCCCTTTCTGTTTTACTCAAAATCATTCCCTCCCCCAACCCCTTTGGGATAAATACACTCAGATCCAGCACCTGCCCACCCTACCCTCACCCACCTTTACTCACCCCTGCACACCATGCACCACCGTGTCTCCCATGCACCCACATCTGTCCCTCCCCCTACCCTACATCCCTCCCACACAGTCCACACATACTGTTACACTCCCACCCATACGCTCACTCCGCTCCCACACACACCCCACGCTCCCCCCAACACATATTCCACATGCGTCAGCCCTCTCCTCCTGGGCCTGAATTCCTTACACTTCTTCAGCCCTTGACTCCCTCCATCCCTGGGCCCGGAGTGGTCCATGGGTAACTTGGTGAATGCAGCCTTGGAAATTATAGGAGTGCTAAGCGAGTAAGTGATTTAAGATCTAGTCAAACACGCTGTGAGGCCCGTCTGGAAACTAAAACACGTCTAGGAAGTTGGCAAGCCAGTCACCGTTGTGTCAGAGACCGGTAGGGCAGGTATGGATGTCAGCGATAAGATCGGACCTGCCCTGCTGAACTCTCCTCCCTCCTCAGTGGGCGTTTGGAGGCCATCAGAGGCTTGGAACTCGAGACACACAACCCTGAGCCCAGGTTACCGTCCACCATCCACTGTCCACTGTCTACTGGTAGCGAAGACATTCGATATCCAGCCCCTGAATGAGAGACACCCAGGAGCCAGAGGAGAGAGGGCTCCAAGGTTCCCCGACCCCCTCCTTTTTCATGACAGCCACACCAGGTTTCCTGGGGTCCTGTTCTGGTGCCCTTCAGGGGCGGAGCAACCCATGCTTTCACCCTTTCCAGATTCTTTTGCTTTGAGAAGAAAGGTCTGAGTTGCACTGGCTGGGGTCTAGCTGGCCATTGAGAGCTGAATTAAGTGCAGAACAGTGATGAGTAGAACCTCATAGCCCCGTGTGGCCCTGGCCAGTGCTGTGGGTTCCTCAGAAGTGGGGAGCCATCCCAGAGGTCCCCCTTCCCCTTTGGGATGGACGGGTGCTCACTTAGGTCAGGAGGAGGAATCGCTAAGACCTTTCCCTATGTAGAGGCATATACAGGGGCCCCACAACCACCCACACATCTGCTGATTCATTAGGAGGACCCACAGGACTCAGCATGTAGTTGTCCCCATGCCTAAGGTCTATTACAGTAAAAGGGCACACACCAAGGGCAGCAAGGGAAAGACAGGCAGAGTCTGGAGAAATGTGTGCACAGGCTTCTGATGCCCCAGCCCTCCTGTGGGCCCTCCCCAGCACTGTGGTGATGTGTCTGCACAGCAGTGCCCATTAAACATTTTATCAGGACCGGCCACTGCTACCACTCACACTGCAGACTCGCAGAGGGAAAGCAGGTGTCCCGTGTAAATCGCAGTGTTTGTAGAACAGCACAGTGACCCATCCTTATCAGTTAGGGAGAGGAGGGAGCAGCTGCAGTTCCAGGTTCCCAGAAGCCAGCCAGACACCAGCCTTGAAAGCAGGACCTTCCCAACAGAGCAGGCTCAGGTGGGCTGCGTTAACCCTTCCTGCACAGGGGGTGTGTGTGGGAAGTGGGAAGGGGCACAGCCTGGGGAGACAAAGGCCACAGTAGGTGTGAGTCTGTCCCCCAGAGCAAACCTCCGTTCTCACCCAGCTGAAACTAGGGCTGCAGGCAAGGTTGCTTGAGACAGGAGACACTTGGAGTCTTTCCTCTGTTATCAGCACTGGGGTAGCTTCACTCAGAATTGGTTTTCCTGACCTAAGAATCATATTTTAATTGTAGGAAACTTGTAAAATATGGAAAAGCTTAAAGAAATAATTAAAAATTTTTCTAATCTACTCAGAAAGGAGAAATCGTTTGTTCAAATTTGTTTAGTTGCATTTGAATATACGTAAGTATATACATGTCTATTTTCTTTATATAATAGGGATCAAATTGCATGTAATGATTTATAACCAGCTTTTCTCAGTTGAAATCATAAGCATCCCCCATACCCCTAAATGGTTTTTTTGATTGCTTTGGTTATTTTGATTACGTGGATTACGTAAATGGCTATATAGTATCCTGTCATAAAGATGTACTGAAATTTATTCATCCACTACCCAACTGCCGGACAATTAGGTTATGTCCTTTTTTCTTGCTTTTAGAAATGGTGTGATAACAAACACAGATCTTTGAGCTCCTTATCTGTTTAGTTCCCTGAAATAAATGTCTAAAAGTAGAATAACAGATTTATTGACCTTAGAAAAAAGTATAATGTTTCTCTTTTGGAGATCCAGATGAATGCTGATAGGATGATTTTACCTGACTTCTTTATTATATCTGTCTGGTTTGATTAAAGTAATTGGTTAGATTGACTTGGCTTATGTCATGGTGTGCCTGGAGAAGAATGTCGTTTGTATGGCTCGCTGGGGTCAAAGGCTTCCCTCCACCCCATGGTCACTCAGAGGGAGGAGGAGGCTGCCGTGGCTGGAGATGACCGACCTGGCGGCTCCAGTCACCTAGACCTCAGTGGGGAGTCTCACGGATCAGATGCCTGATGCCTCAACATGCCTGTAATGTGTTCACGTGGCTATAAATGATATCCCTAATTTAGGCCACTTCTTTAAAAAAAACTTTTGACTGAACGATAAACTGCATGTAGAAAAAGCACATTTTATAAGTGTGCAGTCTGATAATTTTCCACAAATGGCCATAAAAATACAGTAGTACCCAGATGAAGCACTAGAACAGTACCAGCGCCCCCCCACCCTCGCCCAGCAGCCCTCTCAGGTTCTCTTTTACTCACGACCCCACCCCCACCTCCTGTGAAAGGCAGTCCCTCTCCTGGTCTCTGACAGCAGAGAGCAGTTTTCTCTCTTTTTATACATTGTGTAAATGGAGCACTCATATAGTGTGTGCTCTTCGGTGTCTGGCTGATTTCACCCTATTTATTTTGCAACTTACTGAATACCCCTGCCAGACCGTGAGCTCCATTCATATATATGTTGTGTGTATTCTCCTTGCCATATGGTATTCTGCTGTCTGAATATATCCTAATATATTGATGTGTCCCCATGGGTAGTTTCTAGTTTTTGGCGCTCACAAACAGTGCTGCTAAGAACACTTCTGTACATGTGTTTTTGGTGAATTTGTGCATGTGTTGGTGTTAGGTAATTACTCAGGAGTGGCACTGCTGGGTCACAGGCGGTGCCTGTGGTCACTCCCAGTGGCTGTGCCAGTTTGCAACCCCACCGGCAGCGTGGGAGAGTTTTGGTTGGCCTGCATGCTCCTCGCCAACATTTGTCGACTTCCGTCTTTTAGGCCAGCTACTTACTAAAGGTTCGTAGTCATAATTCACAGAGAGAGTAAGAGGCAGCGCGTGGGCCAATGCAAGCTGTGTCCTGCACTGAAAGAAGACTCTGATTGGCTGTGGGATGGATGGAAGTTTAAAAAACTTTTGTTCCCCTGATTTTTTGGTCCATTTTAGAAAGGCTCAGATCCAGGCTTCCTGGCAAGTTTGGAAACTCAGGCGTGGTCCAGTCTTTATTCATGTGGCCCTCTTAGGGGTAATGGTTTCCTCTCATTCTGGGAAATATCCCTGAGAAACTGAAACATCCTGTTTTCATTTTCAGAGGCGGATCTTAGATGGAAGTCTTGGCTTTGCTGCAGGGGTAAGTAGCATGTTACAGGGGGAATAAATTGAGACATGTGTACTCTGACATTTCTCTGCTGCATGGTATTTCCAGCCTCTCCCCGTGTGACCAGGATGCATCTCTGATGTGCAGGTGCTAAGGCCTCCCCCTTATCACCAACCCTGCTTATTTCCAGTGTATACAATGCCCCTGTCTCTCTTTAGACAGGGAAAGAGGCTTCTGGGGCAGGCGCCTGAGGACTTGTAAGGTAAGATAATATTTAGGAAGGGCCTACCACAGGGCTTTGCTGGCACCCGTTTAACTTCTCTTTCTCTCCTCCTCTTCCCTCGTAAAAGACCTTTTGTTATAGACATTTTCAAACATTTAAAAAACTGGAGAGAATTCTATGATGCACCCCAGGTACTGCCACTCAGCTTTAATCATTATTGATCTTTTGTTAATCTCATTTCATCTGTCTTCCCTCGACTTTCTGGGGAAATTGGAAGAGTTTGTAAAAGGAAATCCCAGATATGTAATTGCGTCTGTAAATTCAATGCGGATCCCTGACTGAATGACCTGTGCTTTTTTAAGCACAATCACCCTGACGCTAACTGTAATCCCATACCCAGTCCACATTCACATCTCCTCCATTTTTTTTAAAGGGTGTCTTCTAAAATGGTTTTGTTAAGCCCTGCCTGGTGTGGCTCCGTGGATTGAGCACCAGCCAGGCACATGCCTGGGTTGCGGGCCAGGTCCCCATAGGGGGCGCAGGAGAGGCAACCACACATTGATGTTTTCTCCCTCTCTTTCTCCCACCCTTCCTCTCTGTCTAAAAATAAATAAAATCTTTAAAATGGTTTTGTTAGAATTGAGATTCAAACAAGAGTTTCATATTGAATTTGTTTGATATATCTTTTAAGTCTATTTTATTCTTATCAGTCCCATTTTTTTCCCCATGGTGGTAATTTGTTAAGAGAAACTATACCCACTGTCTATTGAATGTCCCACATTCGGAATTTGGCTGATTTGGCTCCTTGGTGCAGTGGTATAACTTGTCCCTCTGTCCCCCACGTCTCCTGTAAGCTCAGAGTGAGACCTAGAGGCTTGTTTAATTCAGATGCCATCGCCCGGGTATGAGCGTGTCACAGTGGTGCCGTGTGTTCCGGTTGTGTGAGTCACATCAGAAGGTGTGCAATGAGTTTTCCCTTTTGGTCGATCGGGATCTAGTTCCTCTCTCCTGTTCTGATAGTCCTGTGATCTGCAAAAACTGGCCTGGGGGTGGGACCTCCCAGAAGTCCTCTAAGTGGGCAGCCGTCAGACTGGATGGACTCTGCGCGTTTGCGAGCACGCGGAGGCGCGCCAAGTGTTACACAGGTGCACCAAGAGGGTTCACAGAGTCGGTTTCCAGGTCCTCAGCTCCCAGCTTTGTTCTTTTTCCCAAAGCTCTTCTGCCTGAGGTGCCCTGACAGCTGGTTTTCCTTTCCCGAGTTTCCCGCACAGTGACCCTCTCCCATTTGACAAAAGAAAGACACATTCTTGCCTTTTTTCCTGTCCCCGGGGAGCACAGTCTGCATGCATACACAGGGACCCCTGGCGTGCCGGTGTAGGTGTAGGTGTGGAGAAAGTGCGGCTGCTCACCGCTGGTCACTGGGCGCGAACCCTCCCTCGAGCAGCCCAGGTGCTGCCCTGCCCTTTGATGTGAGTCTAATCAGATGGTGAGCAGAGAGGTCCTTAAAAGTAATTTCTGTGATGGAGCACAGTGGGGTTTTAGGCCTGTCACTTGGAAAGAGTTCAGAGAACAAAATGACGATATTATAACAAACTATCTACTTTTCCCCATCTCCTGTTAAAAAAAATAAAACTGAAAAAGAGAAATAAATTGATGCCTAACTCTTCTTCTACCAATGACTACTTAATATTTATTCATGGATATATGAATGAATTGAAAATAAGAAAAAAATCTCATCCATGAAAATTTGCATTTCCAAGAGTATTTTACTTTTTAATGTTTATGTGTTATAACTTTGTTATTATGAATCTGTTCTCTACTGCTAGTAGCTGTTACTAGTAACTCAATCCAGGAAGATTATTATTTAAGCAGTTACAGCCCTAGGCTCACAGGAAATTTTTAAAAATTTAATTAAAATGTATATAAATATATTAAAGGGACATGATAAAGAGATCAATAAGAGACTTCCTAGTCTAAAATAGGAGTTGCTCTAGGATAAAAGTCTGTGGGGAAATGTAATTGAATAGAAGTTGGGAAAAAAAGGAATGATGTGAATTTTTTGACTTTGGAAGAGAGCTCGCCCGTGCATTTTGGTGTGTGTAGAGTGTGACCCACGGACAGAAAGTGCACGAAACGTAAGTGCACGGCTTGGTTTACATGAACTTTCAGGTGGGTAACGGCGGGAGTCAAATCCCTGTGCTGTGTCCTCTGGTCGACATAGGAGCGACCATCCAGCAGTTTTGTTTAAACACATTAGTATTTATATGTCAGGAATGATATCTTTCGCAGCTCCATAAACTTAAATGAAAGCCTTTTAAGTGTCAAGTTCAAAATGAGTGCTGGGGTACCTAGTTTTTCAAAATTCTCCTGGGGGCACACAGAAACTTTTTTGTTCTGTGCTGCCTTCATGCTTCTGACCGGGCTTCGGGGTGTCCTGTTGTACTTTATACTCTTTCAGGCCAAAAGCCGCTGTAAGATTTACGTCGCCAAAGGCAAAACCCACAAGGAAATGAAGAAATAAATTCAGAGTGTATTTGTCCTCAGGACATGTAAGAATGAATTTGGGAGTGTCAAAGCGCAGTTAAGATGTAACTTCCTTAAAAACATCATCAGACCAGTGTATCATCGTGTTTACTTAACTGTGAGGATCTAAAACAGTTCTGCTTTAAAAAAACAAAAAACCAAAAAATAGTTTTGCTTTTGCTTTTTAAAGTACTTGGTAGGAAAAAGAAATTCTAAAAGTTATGTATGTGTTTTTATCACAGTATACAGCCATTTGCCTTTCTACAGTTGACCTTGAATGTGAGCTGGTTGCGCAGAGGGAGCCCTGGCAGGCCACCCGATATGGACAGTGAAAGCACGCGGTGGGAGGCAGGTGGGGCTCAAACTCAGGAAACCTCAGTGGCGCTGGGGACTAGGAGTGGGTTCTCACAGAAGCTTCCCAGCCTCGGGAAAGGCAGTAGGGCCCAGGTGGCCTGAGCCCTAATAATTGCTGTACTTCTCACGGGATAATGTATATTTAACGTAGCAAATCTGTTGTCTGGGACAAAGGTTCTCAACCAGGGGTGATTTTGTCCCCCAGAGTACATTTGGCATGTTGGTCATCACACCTGGCATCTAGTGGGCAGAGGCCAGGAATACTGCTAAACACCCTGCCATGCACAGGAGAGGCACCCCCTCCCCCTGGAAAAAAAAAAAAATCTCCCATGTCCAGTGTCAGTGGTGCCAAACTGAGAAACCCTGGTCTAGAGAATTCTGATGTGTCAGCTCTAGTCACAGAGTGCAATGCCTAAAAATTCAGATATTTTTAAAGTTAAAAAAAAGAATAAAGCCCATTTGCCTGTGCCCCTTGTTTTCCAGAGGTCACAGGGGTTAACCCTCAGCAGGAGCCTTGGAAATTTGTATTAGTCACTTACTAAGTGTCGGGACGGCTAAATGTGCCATAGTGCCCACTACCTTGAAGACGCTGCTTCTTCCACAGAGCTCTGATGTGTTCTGAGTAAATATTTTGAAAAAGGGAAAACCAGCCTCCGTTGATTGGGGTCGCATTGTAAACACCTTGCACAGAGGTAACATGTTCTTAGAGTCAGTCATGCCTAAGTTTCTGCATGTGTCGTATGCACATTGGAATACATATTCTAGTGCAATGCTGCAGCGACGTGTTTATACAATATATAATTGTGCACCGAAACAAGCGTTTCTGTAAGAGAAATTCCTGGCACAAGGGTCAGGTGTAGTTTAAATGTGCTTAGCAATATGTTTTATAGTTTGTTTTTTTCTTATTAGCAGGAAGCATTAATCAACTCTTAAGTGACTCCTCTTCAAATCCATTTGCTTGTTTGTCTCCTGACTCCTTAAATCACTCCCTAAGTCTCTAGTAATCATCTTTCCCTTCTCAGTACTCATGTCTGGCCTCGATTTTTGCCTGAGGCATGAAATTAATGGGGAGAAATGTTACCATTAAAAACAAAGGACAGTCATTTCTCCCTGTTAGAGTCCTAGAGTCATGCAGCTTTAAAGCTGGAAAAGACGTAACTCATACTTACTGAGTCCTTACTGTCACAAGCACTTTGTGATCATCTCATTTAATTTTCATAACAGCTCTGTGAGGTGTACACCAGGTACTATCATGTACCCCCACTTTGCATTGAGGAAACTGAGGCACAGTGAGTATAAGTAAATTGTTCAGGATTACACAGTGAGTGGAACGAGTATTGAATCCTCATTCTGACCGTAGAGCTCTCCCTCTTAAACCGCCGTGCCTTCCAGCTGATGTCTGGTGCAATTGCAGCTATTTATACAAAGGAGACAAATCCAGAGAGAACTCGTTGTTTATCCAGAATGGAAAGTTGCCAGGTAGAGTCACAGCAAGCACCTGAAAAGTCACACTCCGCCAGCACTTAGCCGTGTGGCCTTGGGCAAGCTCCTCAGCCTTCTTGGCCCTCAGTTACTCTACCGAGAACCAAAGGCATCGGACTGATGCTTCTTTAAGAGCTTCTTGGATCTGCACATTTCAAGGGGTGAGTTCCAGCAAAAGTTGGCACCATCTTTTGTCGTAAGGTAATCATGAAGTGTTGTCATTAGTTTGTCTTCACCTGTTCAGCCACTCCCCTATTCAATGGTACATAAACCTGAAGTTGAATGTGTTTTCATTTGAGTGAGAAAGCAGCTGTTGTCTCCAAAGATAAATGTGTAGATGGATTTGGAGAGGCTGAAACATCCAGGGTCACCATTTTAATTTTCTTGGCCCTGGTTCTGATATCTCTGTTTGGTGAGGCTCGAACTCATGGAGGATCTCTAAATCAATCGGACTCAGGGAGGATCTCGAAATCAAGCTACATTCTATCAGGGAGGAAGCACTTGCGAGGCCTAAATATGACCATGAGAACTGCAGGGGAGAAAGACAGCCCACCTATCAAGAAACTCACTTCTAGGCATGAAAAGGCAATTTAACATCTATTATTTAACTCCACAGGGAGCTGGTTTCTTATGAAAGACATGATTTTCTTAAGGAGATTTTCGCTGAGTCCGCTGCTTCTGTGCAGCAAGTGGTGAATAATGTTTTCTGCAAATAACTGGCTCACTGTTGGAAATTGATGATGCTGTCCAGTGATGGCCTCTCAGTCTGGAGGGATGATGGCGACCAGCTGTTTTCCATTTCTGTGGAGAAATGGATGGGAAGAAAGGGACTTCATTGTAGCATGTGGGATTCACGGGGGAGATTTCTGCCAGATCCACTAGAAAGGTTTCTTCTAAGCAAATAGAAGAGGAGGAAGACCTGGGGTTGGGAACAGCCATTGAATTGGGTCTTCAGAAATCCTAGCTTTTATACTACTGGCCCTAAAGAGCCTGACTGGCAAGTAATCACTGCTGTTACCTTTTCTTTTCCTTATTGCCTGAGAGGTAGGGAAACCTGATGTGTCCTAATGGAGCTTTGCAATGTGAGGTCATTTGGGCCACACTGAAGTGGGCTGGGCCCCAGCCAGAGTACCAGCAGTGTGAAAGGAGTGTGCTAACTGGGCATTAAAGCTCCTGCAAAGGTCGTTGCTCTCTGTTTCTCTGAGCCAGAATTTTCCTCTTTATAAGGGTAAGAGAAGCAAAGGGCCCGAGACGACCTCCCTGGGATGCTGAACAAGCTCAGACCTAGGGCCTGTCCTACCACAGCATCTTTGCAACTGGACAAATCAATCACCTTGGGAGTTTTGGGGCAGTTGTCCAAAGTGGAGCTTCTTTCTTAAATTTGCTTTGTCAAGATCTGGGGAGCTGGGAAGCCCCAGGGCCTTCTAGATTCTACTCTCTGCAAGTTTCTTCTTGTGCACTGGGATGCAGGGACCAGGGAGGTGATGTTTGTGTGTTTTAGGGGTGAAGCTGCTCTTTCAGTGGGCACTCAGTGGGGAAGTGGGGAGGTGTACCAGAGTTAGCTTGGTGGGACTTTGAGCTACCTGCCCCAGGGGTGTCATTTGACAAGCTGAGTGTGGTGTGGTGCATGAAGGCAATGTGGGGAAGGGCCCTTCTCTAAGTGGGACTGTCACAGCCTTGCTCCAGGACTCTTGGCACAGTGGTTAAGGGACACCTGCCACTCCTGCCACCTTTGCTTCCTGCATTATGATGCCATGAGACACTAACAGTTTAAACACAGATAATCGAGGGGTTGGGACCCTTATGGTTTGTGTGCTGAGGCATTTTAGTTTTAAAGGCCTCAAATGGCCAGTTTCCAATGGGATAACTGTCTCAGCTGAGATGACTGTCCCCAAACCATGCCAGGCAGGGGCAGGAGACATGGAACGTGTCATGGGAGATAAGCCTGACTTTTGGTCCAGCACTCCTGGCACCCAAACAGTAGTGAATGTTGTGGGCATAAGAGCAGTGCTGTGGCAGCTGTGTCCCCTCGTGCTGTGCAGCATGTGCCAGCAAGGTGAGGGCCTTCCCACCCAGCATGTCCTGACTCTGGGCCCCACGCTGGGTGGAGAGCAGTTTTGCTGCCAGAGGGGGTGGTAGGTGAGAGAGGAAGCTAGGAGAAATGGAAGAAAACCACTCGGGAGGAGACGGATTATTATTTTTTTAATTTTGTGTTTTTCTCTTTTCAATTTCATGCTTCAGATTCCCCCTGTCATTATGAACGGTGCATGGGGTGGGGTGGGGGGAAGAGAAATGGTATAGATCACCTTCTCTCCACATGGATGGAAAGGAACAGCGTCTGTCTTGGCGGAGTGCTCATGTGGGCTCTCCTGCCCTGCTGAGTATTGGTGGCGGTGTGGCTCTGAGGCCTGCCCAGGGTCCCCTGGATGGTCCTTCCGTGACCCCTCTCTCCTCCTTTCCCATCCACAGGCTGCCTTCACTCTCCTAGCCTGGAAACCCTGCCTCCCCTTTGATCCCTCTGTGTCTCCTTCCAGGCCTGGGCCTGCCGTATGGATTGGGGACATCTGTTCCTCTTTGTTTGGGGGCATCCTTCCCTGTTCTGATGGAGAGGTGGGGTGTGTGCAGGTGATGAGCAGGAGATTACTAAGGGCCTAGAGATTGAGCTCCAGTAGTCAGATGTGAGTGCTCCAGAATCATGGGAACTTTTATACATCTTTGTAGGAACAGGTAGACGTTTATTAATAGATATTCTCTTAAGATGATTGCTACATTTTTTCTCTCATTCATTCATTCATTCATTCAGCAGTTAATGAGAACCTGCTGTATTCCTGGCACTGTGCCAGGTGCTGAGGATTTGAAAAAGTGCCAGGAGATAGCTTCTGTCTTTAAGGAAATTCTGATCTAGTCAAGAGGTGGGCACTACAGCAGTGGTCCACATCCCGCACACACCTGTTCTAAGTGCGGTAGTCCTCTTTATCCACAGCTTCGCGCTCTGTGGTTTCAGTCAGCTGCAGTCTGAAACACTACGTGGGAAATTCCAGAAGTCAACAGTTCATAAGTTTTACATTGCTCACCATTCTGAGGAGCGTGATGAAATCTCGCTTCCAGCTGCATCCTGCACGAGACCCAGTGGTCCCATTGTCCAGCGTCTCCTTGCTGTGCACACTCCCTGCCTGCTGGTCACTCAGTAGCCGTCTGGGCGATCTGATGGACCGTGGTGGTGTCTCAGTGCTTGTGTCCCTTGTTTTAGTTAATCATGGCCCCCAAGTGCAAGAGTAGTGATGTTGGTGATTCAGATATGCCAAAGAGAAGCCAGAAAGTGCTTCCTCTAAGTGAAAAGGTGCAAATTCTTAATCAGGAAAGAACAGGATTGTCTGCTGAGGTTGCTAAGCTCAACAGTAATAATGCGTCTCCTATCCCTGACATTGGGAAGAAATTTGTGCTGGTTTTGCTGTCCCAGCTCAGACCACAAAAGTTATAGCCACGGCATGTGGGGGGTCAGTGTTTAGTTAAGATGGAAAAGGCATTCGATTTGCGGGGCAAGACCCGGGCAGAAAACGTGTTCCGGTTGATGGCCACGTGCTGCACCAGAATGCACTGAGCCTCTATGAAGACTTCAGCAGGGATCCCCTGAACCGACGGACCACATTCACATGACTTTTATTACAATGTATTGGTGTAATTGTTCCGTTTTGTTATTAGTTATTGCTAATCTCTTACTATGCCTAATTTATAAATTAAACTTTGTTATAGGTGTGTATGTGTAGGAAAAACAGTATTATGGGGTTCTGTACCACCTGCAGCATCAGACATCCACTGTGGGCCTTGGATGTATCCCTGTGGACGAGGGGAGGCCACTCCACTGGAGAGCTCTACTGGAACTCAGCCATGCCTCTTTGTTTACATGTTGTCTGTGGCTGCTTTTGCATTCCAGCAGCGGAGCTGAGTAGCAGCAGCAGGACTACATTGTCCACAAAACTCTTTACAGAAGTTTGCCAACCCCTGATCTGGTTTATGGCAGGGTTTTCTGAGGCCTGGTGGCAGCGGGAGCAGCTTGTGACCATCAGGATCACAGCTGTGTGCCTTGCAAGGCCCTGGCTAGAGGTCTCAGAACGCTTCCTGGAATGTCTGGGGTTCCCGAGTCGGTGATTTCCTGGGGGCCTCTCTTGGTGGTGGGTCCTCCCAAAGGGTGCCTGGCCTTCGCTCATGAAATGGATGCTACGGCCACCCCTTTGCTGGGTGGGCCTTTAAGGGATCTTCAGGACCGGCTGTGCAGTGAAGCATGATGAAGTATGGAGACCCTTTATTCCGTTCCCCTTGTCTCATTGTGTGAAGACAGATGGCCCAGGGCAAAGTGTGCAGTTTGAGATTGTGAAATAAAACTAGGTTTCCCAGCTCAAACCGAACTCAAGGTTGCAACTGTCACCAGCATCCGTGGTCTAGCACAGTGAGCTAACTTGGTCTAACGTCCTTCGCAGTTTGGTTTAAGGGAGTTCTCCGGCTTCGGAGAAGCCCCCTTCCTTTGGATGCAGTGGTTCCACACCTTGGCTGCATGTTGGAATCACCTGGAACGATTTAAAAAGCCCAGTGCCCTGGATACACCCTGGACTAACTACATCAGAACCTCTGGGGGTATGATGAGGCTTTAGTAGTTTCTAGAGTTCCCAGGCAGTTGCAAGGTGAGAACCCCTGTTCTAGTGAAGGCTGTGGTTTAATAAAGGATGAGCTGGTGTTTGGAAGAAGCAGGGTCCCTGTAGCTCTGGGGCTAAGAATCCAGCTGAGCCAATGTGTAGGGGTGGGGTCATGGCTAGAGGAACACTGGACCTGGAGGATGGGGTCTTGGAACTTGAACAGGTGAGCCCAGAGGGAGGCTGCTGCCTCTGGTCTCCAGCTACAGCCCTGTCTGCTGCAGGCTCCCATGGCAGCCCACCACGTTCTTGGCAGTTGTCTTGGCTCCCAAGGCTGATTGATTTTGATGGCAGCCTGGGGTGGGGAAGGGACAGTTTTCTACTGTCAAGTTCATTTCCTAGTTGGTCAGGTGATACTGGACTCCTACCAGCTGGGATCTCAGGCTCTTCCTCTGGGCTCCCTGGCTCATCTGCAAAAGAAAGATGGGAGCCAGATCTTTACTACTTGGAGAACTTGAGCTTGAATTTAAATCCAACTTGGTGCACTGTCCTCGTTAGATGACACCCTGAATCTGAAAAATCTCAGGACTGGCAGAGCCTTCTGGGAGTTATCTCAGCCATCCCTCTGCCATCAGACAACGTGACGTTTCACTAAATCCAGACAGATGGTGGGAGTTTAGCTTATTCCCAAAGACTTTTGTGAAGCAAGACATTACACTTTTTCTTTTCTTTTTCTTTTTTTGGTAACTCAATTGAGTGTTTAGCTAGTTGTGAGAAACTTATCTGGTCTAAATGCCTTGTGCTACAATTTAAATAGTAAGAGAGTGGCCGACATTATTTCTAATAGGCATCTTAGTACAAATTGCCGCAACCAGAGCGGGGAGGAGGTCCCTGAGGGGGGTGGTGACGGGAGATTAAGAAAGACACAGCCACAGACAATTTAAAGAAAAGCAGGGGCCAGGTGGGGCATTGTCCTCTGATGGAGAGACAGTGACCCTGAATATGGTCTCTGCCTTTATTTTATAAAGGTTAGTTAGATAAAGCTCAAGGATGTTTTGCAGACTCAGGGAAAAACTGCAGGCATAATTGCTCCATTCCCAGGCTATCTAAATGATAAATATTTCTTCTGCAAAAGTTACAGTCGCATTCAGCTGAAGCTTGTGGTTAACTATCTCCTTCTTAACCTCTGTGGGTTCTGGCTGTATGATGCCAGCCTTTACTGTCCTCCACACAAATCACATTAAAAAGCATTTAGTGAGTGTCAATTCTTTTGAAAGATAAGCTGGATACAGGGATCAAAGGTAATATTCGTTAAGTTTTGTCCTTTAGCTTTTGCATGACAAGAGCAAATCTATACACATTATTAACACAAGTGCTTTGTGGAAAGGCTGCCGTTGAATTGCATATTCTTGCTTTTCAGCAATGGCTTACTCCCAGGGAGGGGAAGAGCCAGTAACTAAAGCTTTCTCGAGGGCTTGTGCAATTTTAGAAATGGCCCAGACGTGTGTTCTGTTTGCAGAATAGCCATTGGAGAGTGCCTGCGCAGAACGTGGGAACAGGGAGAGAACTATCTTTGGGCCAAGCCATCACACCCATTTAGTGAGCGCCTACTGTGTGCAAGGCATTGTGGGAAGTATGCAAAGAAGCAAGATATAATCCTTCCCTGCAAAGGGTTTAAAGTAGGGAAGAGAAGTCACATTCACCTGTAATCATGAGACAGGTCAGCATGTGGTTGTTCGAAGGCAATGGGAAAAAGGTGATGGGACCCCAGACACTGGGAGTTTACATCTAGTTGGGGAATTAGAGAGGACTTTTTCATGGATGAAGAAGCTCAGCTTGGAAAAACAGGAGACTGAGGATGTCAGGAGGGAGCAGGAGAAGGAAATGAATTGTAAGTAGAAAGAACAGCGGTTTGGAAGCATAAGAGTAGAACATACAGGGCTGTTGAGGGAATGGCAATTGGTTTGGTTGGGAGGAGGGGCCAGAGAAGTAGGTTGGGGCGGGATATGGACAACCTGGGGTCTTGTGGAAGGAAATTTCTGCTTTGTTCTCTAGATTGGTGGGGATATCCTGGAGGTTTTTGAGAGGGTGACATGATCAGAGCTGTACTTTCAGGAAGGGAATTTTGTGGGTCGCAGATAGCACAGCCATTGGGAGCATGCAGGGAGGCTGTCGGTAGAGATGTAGGCTGGAGGCTCTTGTATTACTTTAGGTGGTGCCTTGACTCATTAGAGACCTTGATTTTGAGGAGAGACAGAGAAGTTAGAAGGGAGGGAGAAAACGACACTCCTTCTGGAGAATGGAGGGGAACTGGCATTCTTGCATTCCTGGGGCTACTTTCCCTGAGGCTACTGGAGAATTGGAGGTCACCCTCCTGGCTTATGGACTGAGGGGGACTCTCTCAGAAATGGGGAGGCGGGGGTTTGGGGGAGTATCTTAGGTTTACATCAGGCCTTTGTCATTTGAGTGGGTTTGTACTTTGGAATCTGCGTGTCGGGGTGGTCTCTATGGCAACCAGACACCTACAGCTAGTTGTACTGATAGTGATGTTTCCTGCTGCTCTGTTTAAGATTGGGCTTGACTGAGAGTAACTGAAACCTGAAAAATAGTGATTTAAACTAGAAAGATGCCTCTTGGGTAGACGAAATCCAGAGACTGTGTCTGGGAAAGTAGGTTCATAGAGTCATCAGTGATATAGACTCCTTTTTTGCTCATTGCTTTGCCCCGGGGGTGAGCCTTTGTCTTTCTGGCCCAAAATGGCTGCTAAAGCTCAGGACATCACATCTGCCTTCCAGGCAGTAAGATGGCAGGAGGGAGGGAGATTCCTTGAAAGTCCTTCATGACAGCTTCACTTATATCTTTTTGGCCAGAACTTATTTCTATGACTTCATCAGGCTGCAAGGAAGGCTAAGATCCATAGTCTTTTAGTTGTGATGTAACGTGCTCAGATAAACACTGGGATTCTGTTATGAAGGAGAGTGATAACGGAAACTGGAATATGCACTTAACACTTTTGGCTACACAGCCTAGTGCAGAGAGAACTTTGAGCCCTAACACTATTATTGACTTTTAGCTTCTCTGTGTACATTTTTTTTATGGGCTGTTTTTAAAATGAGTTGTGTTATTTCTTTTTTTACTAGTTTATTTCAACATGGAGGCATAACTCATGAAGTTGGTAAGACATTCAAGTAGTACAAAGGGTATACAATAAAAAATCAGTTCTTCCATTTCTTGGTATCATCCAGGTTCGTGGATGATTGAAAAACAAACTCCCTCGGGCATGAGGAAGAAAGAAAATGTACTGGCCAATTCAGTTGAAATATCCAGATGTAGAACTGTCCTGAGATAATGGTACACTCTGTGGACCAGAGGACATCACTGGGACCTGGGTTTCTCCATCTCCTGGCTCTTCTTTTCTCTGTGTGTCTCCACCTTCGGATAGTCGGTCTACATCCTCTCGGGCTTAAGTCTGGAGGAAGGAGAAGTCTTTCTTCTACAGTGCAGACAGCCTTGGAATTGAGTTTCATGGGCAGCGGGTAACTGGCCTGACTTGAGTTGTGTGCTCACCCCTGAATGCTAAACTTTTTTGCCACAGGGATGTGGTGTGTCAACTGGCCAGGCCTGAGCCACATGCCCTGTCTCCCCTCCTCCCATTCAATAAAATAACTAATAATGGGGGAGAGATGTAATAGATGTTCAGTAGCCAACATACAGCCAGCATCCCCCATCCCCCTGTGTCATTTAGAAACTACCCCAAACTTAGTGGCTTACGTCAACACCAACCAATTATTTCTTACGATTATGAGCTGGCTGGGCTCAGCTGGGTGGTGTTTCTGGTCTTGCCTGGGGTCACTCATGAGGCTGTGGACATCTGGCCACTCTCTGAGGCTGGAGGGTAGAAGAGGGCCTTACTCATGGGTCTGGGGCCTCGGTGCCTCCAGTTGGCTGGGCCTCTGTAGTCTAGTGCAGTCTTCCTTGCAGGACTGTGGAAGAGTTCCAAGAAGGTGCAGGTGGAAATTGCAAGGTCTCAGGAGGCCTAGACCCTGGACCTGACCCAGAATCACCTGTGTCACATTTGATTGGCCAAAGCAAGTGACAAGGTCCACCAGGTTCAGTGGGTGGAGAGATACTCTACTCTAGTTTTTGGTGGGAGGAGCCTGCAGAATATTTTGGCTCTGCTGTAGCACCTGCCACCTCCCTGTGGGGTGATGCCTGTCTATCCTTCCAGAACCCATATTCCTTTTTCTGTGGCCACTGCCAGCAGTCACTGGCCCCCTACAGGGCCTCTCCCTTGTCTTTTCTCCATCCTGCTTCTCAGCTTCCCTTTGGGCCTCAGCTCCCACCCAGTGGCTTTCTGAGTTCCTGTTCAGTTTGCGAACTTAAACACCAGGGAAGAAACTGGACGATCCAGTGAAGTTGAATTTGTTCTCAGTAAACAACAGAGAAGCCATACCTTTATGGGCCCAGGTTAGTCATAGGTGTTCTGGTCTCCTGAGAGGAAAGGTTTTGGACTGAATTCTCCTCCGTTTCAGGGCTGTGTTGTTATGGAAGCAAGAATTAGCCATTGGGCGAGGTGGCATTCTGTGGCGAACAGTACTGTAACATCCCTGGAATCTTTTGGCCACACCCCTTCTGAGAGCTGGTACGCCCAGGCTGTGGAATTGGATGGGACTGGGAGAACTACCACTTCTTATGATCCCTGCTTCAGGATCGCTTGGTTTTACTAACAGCACATGTGTGACTTTAATTTTCAAATTCAGTCTTCAGTCTTCTTCCCTCTTTGCACGGGAGTTGGCCTCATTTTATGAATTTATGGGTATAAAGAGCATTTGGCTGAGGGCAGAGCAATGGAGGAAAGCCCGTCCTGGTGTTTCTCAGGTGGGTGTGTGGGCAGAGCACAGGGACAGTGCCAAAATGTAGTTCCTGTTCATTTCATTGCCCCCGTGAGCATGGTGACAAACCTGGAGGCTGTGGAGCTATAACCGTGGGCCCAGAAGCCTCCCTGGCTGCCTTTCCCAGGGTCTGGGGAGCACTGGGTGCAGGATGGAGCTATGGGTTTTCGTAGCCTCACTCCACTCCCCCTCTTTGTTTCCTCCACTCCCCGCCAAAGGAATGGGCCTTCTGGAGGGTCCTTGTAACTAATAATTCTCTTTCCCTGGGCAGAGGAGCCCCTTTCTGGGCAGCCAAGGAGGCCCGGAAGCAGAGTTTTGATCCTCCGCTGTAATAAAGAGAGTGTTTGGGCTCAGACAGGGAGTCCTGAGTCCTTGGGTTGTATTTCTAGCTGAGCTGCCTACAATCCCTGTGATTTAGCAGTAAGTCCTGTTACCTGCACCTCCAGGCATCTCCTCGCTCCATTGAGACTAAAATCCTTCCCCCTTTTGCCTCGCACAAATAGTGGGAGGAAAAATCCAGCTCTGACTGTTTAATGCTTCTGTGCCCTACAGAGCAAAGAATAAAATACCAGGGAGGCAAACCTTTAATAGCTTGCTAGTGGAAGCTGATCTTTGCTGTCAGGGTGTCCTGACTTTTCACCCCACATTTGGCTCGGGACCATGAGCTGTTTCCCCAGACTGGCCAAACAGCTAACAGAGTAGAGCCCCTAGACCCATTGGAGACTCAGTTCTGGAGATTTGTGCATTTGACAAGCAAGTGATGGGAAGCCTTCGCACCTACCTGTGCACAGATGTTTTTCTTTTTCTATAACGTTTCTTTGGAAACCTCTCTGAGCTGCTGAAGCTCTGGTCTTCTTGTGAAGAAATTAACCACGACAGCCCTGGGGCTAAGTGAGTTAGTTCTCTAGGAGGGTGGAAAAAAATTTATATTTGTGAAATCTACAAGCAAGGGAAAAACAGATTAGTATGGTATTTGAGAAGGAGGAAGGGGCGCAGAGTCATTGTCTGGGTATAGGCTTTACATAGAGTACTGATTCGAATTTGTGGCCATTATGCATGAAGAAATCCATGGGGTGGAGGTGCCCATAAACTGACTGCAGGGAACACTTGCATCTTATGGGCTCATGAGCCCCAAATATTCTTATGTGACATTGGTTTATTGCTTTATATTTTCCACAGCACTCTCCCATCCATTACCTCATCTGACCCTCATACTCATCCTGTAGCTGGAGCTTTTATTATTTGCATGTAATAGACGAAGGTTGTGCTGCCCTCCGTGCTGGACTCCTGTGTGGGATCAGGCCGTGGGACGTAGGGCAGTGGGCAAATGAAGGGAGCCCCCAGCGGTCCTCTTGCACCCTTCCCCTGCCCCGGGTTGCCAGGCATTGTTTTAGACACTGGGGATAAATCACGAAGCAGCAAACAAAAATTCCTGCCCTCGTGGGACTGCCATTCTAGCAGAGAGTCACATGGTAAACTCTACAATAGAGTTTAAACATAGAGTATGTCAGACAGAGACGGTAAGTGAGATGGAGAACCACAAAGGAATGGAGGAGGACAGGGAGAGTCCTGGCGGAGGTGGGACTTAGGAGTGTTGCTACCTCAAAAAGGGTAAGTCAGTACAGATGCTAAGAAAGTATTCCTGATGTGTGGGAGGCTCACAATAAATTTTTTGGTGTAGTGAACAAATAAACATGCTCAAATGGATGGATGGATGGAGGATGGATGGATGGAGATGGATAGATGATATGGATGGATGGATGGATGGATGGAGATGGATTGATGATGGGTGGAAGGACATGGAGGGATGCATAGAAGGAAGAGGAGGGTGAGTCCTACCTGCTATAGATCTGTGCTTCCTTTGAGAGCCTAAATGTTTTCATACTCCCCCTCCCCATCTCATGTGCTCCCTGGAGCCGGTAGCCCCTCCCTGCCGGAGAGAGCCAACATCCAACTGACTTGGGACAGGCATGCCCCTGGCACTGTGTAGGTTGAGTTGGGAAGTAAGTTGTTGCCAACTGGTCGAGGGAGAGTTTGCCTTACCATGTGTTTCACCTCGGCCTTCCTATCACGGACCTGGTTCCCAAAGCCTTGGGGGTTTGCCTGCTCCATCTCTCTGGGAGCATGGGTCTTTCCAGAGCCTTGTTGTTGAGAGTTTTCTCCTTAAGGAAGTTGCGTGTCTCATTTTCCCCACCATAATCTAACTTGACAAGCATCTGTGGCTCTCTGTGCTTGTCCAATATGGCAGTTGTTTGTAGATTCTAACTGCTTGTTCACTTCTTCCTTCCCAGACTAGATGCATCTAGAAAGCAGGGACCGTCTTTGTCACTGTCAAGTGTCGTTCCCTAGTACAGGGATTAGAACACAGTTGGCATGCAAAAATAGTTTTAAGTTAAGTGTTGAATGAGCATGGTGGTGTGTGCATTGGAGGTTTTCTTGGGGTTGGCTGCTTTTAGGCTACCCAGTTTCTCCAGATATTCTGTGTGCACTGATTTATGTCCCTGGAACACCAGAATGAAATCTCAAAAAATACTCAGGGAGAAACCCCTCCCCACTGAGTCTATAAGGAAATCGGTCTTTCTAGTTCTCCCAATGAAGGAAGAAACTAATTGAATGTAAACTCATTACATCTCTGAAGCACTTTGAAAATTTCCCCACGATTTAATTATGATGAACTTCCCAGGATGTGGTCATGCCAGGAAATGTCTCCAACCATCAGTGGTGTGGGGTGAGCCAAGGGCAGAGGGGCATTGGGCACCAAGAGGTGCAGCCTTGTGCTGGTGGGCATGTGCTCTGCTATTAATGATGGGCTCTGGAGCCACATTTCTTGGGTTTGATCCTGGTTTCTCAGCTGATTAGTTGTATGAGCTTGGGCTAGTTCCTTAGTGTAAGCCTCAGCATCCTCATCCTTTGCAGGGTTGTTGTGCATATGAATAAGTAAGCATATTGAAGCACTTAGTATAGTGATTGGCACTTGGTAAATGCCCCATACATCTTTATTATTATCCGACATCAAGGGAGAATGGGTGTGGAACACACGAGGAATTTGGGATTGGTGTGGGTCAGTGAACTTGGGTATGATGGTTTTGCATCTCCTTCATCTTCGATTGACTATCTTTTCCACACAGACGCCTCCAAATCTTTCTCCTCAACAGCACGACCTTCTATACTTTCTTGCTTATATGCAAATTAAAAAATGGGATCATACTATACATCATGTGTAAAAACATGTTCCTTCACTTAGTATGTCCTGAACTCTTTCTTATTCAGGTGGGTGCGTGGCACTTGGTCACACACATTGTCCGTGATACGTGCTTTCACCTGTATTGAGGTATAACTGAATTACACTAAGCTGTACCTGTGACTGATTTTTACTCATGACTTGTTGGACATTTAAGTTGGGCTTGATATTGTGAGTCATTGTTTATTTTTATCAAGATAATAGATGCACCCATGTAGAAAGAGCTAACGTTAATAAAAGGCTTATAAAGAAAAAAAAAAAAAAGCAGTCCTCCCCACCCCCTCCATGGCCCTGTCTTCTTTTCTGGAAGTTACCATTTTTGTCTGTTTCTTGAGAAAATTTCCCCCATATTTCTGCAATTTCTTGATTTGGAAACCAGTGCCCCTCAGTTCGGGCAGCTGTTATTATATGTTCCTTTAATAGTTTCCCCCGCTGGTCCTCTGTTCTCGTTATTGTTGGCTCTTGGACTTCCTGGACCAAGCCTCTCATTTTCTTCCCTTTTCTCTTGTTAGTTTGTAGTCCCTTTACTGTTCTGTTCTGCATGCTGGGAAATTTCATTGACTAACTCCATAAATAGAGCAAAGGTTTTTTTGCTTGTTTGTTTGTTTTGTTTTCATGGTTTCAGTTTCTGAAAAGTTGTTCTTATTCTCCCTGTTTTTTTTCCATCCAACATCCTGTTCTTCGTCGTAGATTTATTCCACACATTCACATCCCTCTCATATTAATAGTGTCACAGGTGGGCACAGGTAACCAGGTTCTTGGTGATCGGGACAAAGAATTGAACTGAACACACAGAGTTTATAGCAGAGAACGTGGCAGTAGGCCAGCTCCAAGCAGAGACTGACCTCATGGGCTGGAGGGATTCTATTCTTATAGGGCGGATCCTTCCTGGCTAGTTTTGGCAGGCTTTTATTGCACACGTACAAGTAGTTGTATTACTTTAAAGCTACTTTGCATGTGGTCTCCCATGATTTTCCCTGATTGGCCACCGGAGAAGGGGTCGCACAATGTTACCGAATGGACCCCCCCTTCTCCTGGGGTCCCCCTGTACTAGATTTGCCTTGCTCACTGCCAGGGAATTATAGCTCTCCATGTCAGAGATTGGTGAAAAGGAAAGGAATTATTTATTCAAAGGTTATACAGACTTAAGAGTAATGACTTAATGTCTTCATTAAAATCCCAAAAGTCCCTTAAAACATCCACAAACACACACAGTCCTTCTTTCCCCCCTTTGCCCAGTCCGGGGTACTGTATCTCAGGAAAAGAAATAGAAGTCCGTGGCTCAGGTAGCCCCTGGTTCTTCCCAGTAATCTGTGCTCTGCTGGTAGGCCTCCCTCAGTTCCCAGCACCATCGGGGTGTTGCCACCCTGATCTCCAGTTCTTAATCCAAACCCACGTGGCACCTTCTCATGGCCCACCAGCAATAGTCCTTTTACCTCTTTCCTTCCCACAATATGTCTCCTGCATTCTTCCAAACTGCTAAGAGAGCTCTGCATCGCTGCTACATCTTGCTTTCCAGCTTCCTAGGCTGCATGGCAAAGGGAGCCCCAAAGCCGAGTGACTCTCCTCATCATGGCTGCTGCGCCTGGGTTTAAATCCCAGTGCCAATGTTCCTTTGCAGCCCCATTTCCGACTCCTCCCACAATCGGCTACACCTCCCAGATTCTCATATTTTTCCAGCTTTTCTGGGATGCCATAGTAAGTCCTGGCAGGTGTAGGTTTGTGGTGTGGAGCCAGTCATCTCCAAGCTCTTATGCAGGCTCTGTAACCAAGGGGAGTTACCTCCTAGTTACGTCCTAGGTGGGAAGCACTCCCATCTCCATGGCTCAAAGCACAGCCACAGCTATTTAACATATCCATGAAACCAGTTAAAACTTATAGATATGTTAAATGACCATGCCTGAGGTTAGTTGCAAAACTTGCGTGCAAAACAACTCTCAATGGACCTGCTCCATGTGTCCCATCGCCCAGTTCAGACCTGTGGGTGTGAGGATATCCCATATTTTTAATATTTCTTGGACACCCTGAGTTTTGGAACCCATTACAAATCCTTCTTTGGGGGGCCTCTGGCTGTACCCTCTTATAATAGGTTTTCCCTTTATGAATATTCCCTCCTTGAGGGGTACCTCAGAAGTGAGGAGTCCCAGCCCAGGGTTCCAGTGCCAGGAAGATAAGTCCCCATAACTTCTGGCTGAAAACACCAGTGGGGATTGAGTTGGTAGAAGAAACAACTGGAGTTCCAAGCAATTCCTCTTAAAGAGCCCACACATGGACTTACTCAGACTCACTGCCCCTGAACTCCAGCACCAGGGTAGCAGCTTGAAAGGCACCAGTGGCATATGGGGTGAAACTGAAGTGTGTGGCATCAAGGTGAGAGCTGGGGGACAGCTTTCTCCCAGACAGAAAGGCAGGAAGAGGCCATTGTCCCTTTTCTGAACCCTCCTTCCACAGAGCGGGCAGTTGGATGCCATATCTGAGATTCCATCAACCTGGCTAACACTGTTTGCCCCACCCTGGAGATCCTGTGAGGCTCCCATCCCACCCAATTTACAGGTTCACACAAGCTGTTATCAGTTACTTCTCCATAGGAATGGCCCGTTTTGGCTTATGCTTCACAACTTCCTAAATCCTCTCCAACAAGCAACAGCTGGCCTCAGGGAGCCCCCAGTGCCTGTACCTTGCTAAGTGGCCCCAGGATATGTATATACACATACACAGACACACACATAGTGTTCTTTCACTCAGTCTAATGCTTTTAAGATTCATCTATGTTGTGATATCAGTAGTTTTTCATTATTGCTAAAGAGTATTTTATTTATAAATACACTACAGATTCTGCTGCTGATGGACATTTGGGTTGTGTCCTGGTTTGGCCTATGAATAAAGCCATTGTATATATTCTTGTGTAGGTCTCGTGTGGATGTATGTTTTCATTTCTCTTGGGGCAGCTGTCTAAGAGAGAAATTACTGGGTCATAGAGTAGATTTAAAAAATATATATATATTTTATTGATTATGCTATTACAGTTGTCCCATTTCCCCTCCTTTATTCCCCTCTGCCCTGCATACCCCTTCCCACTTGCATTCCCCGCCTTTAGGTCATGTCCATGGGTCATACTTATAAGTTCTCTGGCTTCTACATTTCCTACACTATTCTTACCCTCCCCTAGTCTATTTCCACCTATTGTTTATGCTACTTATTCTCTGTACCTTTCCCCTCTCTCCTCCTCCCACTCCCCTGTTCATAACCCTCCATGTGAGCTCCATTTCTGTGGTTCCGTTCCTGTTCTAGTTGTTTGCTTAGTTTGCTTTTGTTTTTGTTTTAGGTGTGGTTAATAACTGTGAGTTTGCTGTCATTCTTACGGTTCATATTTCTTATCTTCTTTTTCTTAGATAAGTCCCTTTAACATTTCATATAATAAGGGCTTGGTGATGATGAACTCCTTTCACTGACCTTATCTGAGAAGCACTTTATCTTCCCTTCCATTCTAAATGATAGCTTTGCTGGATAGAGCAATCTTGGATGTAGGTCCTTGCCTTTCATGACTTGGAATACTTCTTTCCAGCCCCTTCTTGCCTGTAAGGTCTCTTTTGAGAAATCAGCTGACAGTCTTATGGGAACTCCTTTGTAGGTAACTGTCTCCTTTTCTCTTGCTGCTTTTAAGATTCTCTCCTTCTCTTTAATCTTGGCTAATGTAGTTATGATGTGCCTTGGTGTGTTCCTCCTTAGGTCCAGCTTCTTTGGGACTCTCTGAGCTTCCTGGACTTCCTGGAAGTCTATTTCCTTTGCCAGATTGGGGAAGTTCTTCATTATTTGTTCAAATAAGTTTTCAGCTTCTTGCTCTTCCTCTTCTCCTTCCAGCACCCCTATGATTTGGATGTTGGAACGTTTAAAGATGTCCTGGAGGTTCCTAAGCCTCTCCTCATTTTTTTGAATTCTTGTTTCTTCATTCTGTTCTGGTTGAATGTCTCTTTCTTCCTTTTGGTTCACACTGTTGATTTGAGTCCCAGTTTCCTTCCCTTCACTGTTGGTTCCCTGTACATTTTCCTTTACTTCACTTAGCATAGCCTTCATTTTTTCCTCTAATTTGTGACCATATTCAACCAATTCTGTGAGCATCCTGATTACCAGTGTTTTGAACTGTGCATCTGATAGTTTGGCTACCTCTTTGTCGCTTAGTTGTATTTTTTCTGGAGCTTTGATCTGTTCTTTCATTTGGGTCTTTTTTTTTCTTTTTTGTCTCAATGAGCCCATTACATAGTAAGGGGTGGAGCCTTAGGTGTTCACCAGGGCAGGGAAACCCATGTTGCTGCGTTGTGATGCTGTATGTGGGGGAGGGGTCCAAGAGGGAACAATGCTACTTCCCCGACTACCCACAATCAAATTGGGCCTTTGTGGTGCTGATGACCCGGTGGGTGGGCTTGTGTATGTTCTAGGACCCTGTGAGTCTCTCCAATGAACTCCCCTGAGAGGCTGGGAGTTTCTCCTGCTGCCTCTACCCCACAGGTGTTTTCAAACAGAGGTTTGAGGCTTTATTTCCCCACACTGGAACCCTGGGTTGTGCATCTGTCTCACTCCCCAGTTGTTCCTCCAGATTCATCTGCATGCAAATATGGAACCCACTGGGGATCTGCCAGCTGCGGCCTTGCCACAAGTCCTCTCCACCTGGCTGCCCGTCTCCGTCCCTCCTACCGGTCTGGATGAATGTTTCTTCTTTAACTCCTTGGTTGTCAGACTTCCATACAGTTCAGTTTTCTGTCAGTTCTGGTTGTTTTTTGTTTTTAAATTTGTTGTTGTCCCTCTTTTGGTTGTGCGAGGAGGCACAGTGTGTCTACCTATGCCTGCATCTTGGCCAGAAGTCCAGACTTTTTTTTAAGTTCAGGTGCTCCTTCCTAGTTTGGAGAGTGCATACAAACTTGTAGGCCAAGCCCCTACCCCTCACTTTCACTGGGTAGGTGTAGCTAACAAGAGTCAAGTTGTTAAGCAGATCTGCATCAATTAATAATGATAATTGAAGCTGAATGCAAATGATTATTATTTTGAGCTGTTAGGTTTAATTCCATAAAATTGCATGAAGCTGGTATATTAGGACTGTTTGATGAAGGCAAATTAGGTGCAGAGGTAGCCCCCATATGAATTTGATTCATGCTTGAGACATGACTAATACTTGACATGCCAAACTGGAAAGCTGACTCATTGCACAGTTCCTGTGGCCACCCCTTCGGCTTTCTGACGGGTGACTGGATATTGAGTGGGCATGGGTGACCTCGTCCTGGAGGGTTACATGCGTATTTCTTCCTTCTCCACTGTCCCTCTGCTTCCATTCTGATCAGGCCCTACCCCACCTCCCATGTAGGTTATGTCGGTAACCAGCAGCCAGGCTGTTGGTTTCCTATCTGGGAGAACCTGTTTCAGTAGGTTGTGGAGCCATGGCTTCCGTATCTTAAAAACTCCAGGCACTTCTGGTTGTGCAGCCAGAGTTGTGAACAACCCACCTATTGTCTGAAGTCCAAGCCATTCTGCCAGACTTCTTAATTAGACCCAACTATCTCATGGTACGCCAGCACACACTTTGCTTTTCAGCCAGGCCGGTCACCCTACACCACCAGCTTTGGCAGGTTTGCCCCCCAGACCGCTCACACTGGGACTCCTCCCAGCCAGAAGGCCCCGCCTCGTTTTCCTTTCCAAATCACGTCCAACTTTCAAGTGCTCTCCACTGTGTTTTTTTTGATGTTCCACTTTGTCACAATGTTGCCATCTCCTTACTTGGAATGACCACAGACTTACTCATCTGTCAGTTCTGATGCCTTCTCTGTTTATCGTGTCAGACACCTTCTGTAGTCTCTCTTATGATGGCACGTAGCCAGGTCCTCAAAGGCAGGACCCAGATCAGCTTTTGTATGTTTCTTCCTCCCTCTCAGCCCCGTAGGATCCAGCATAATGTTGGTTGTGTAATAGTCACTAATTGGGTACTTATTAATTGACTTTTACAAATTAATTTTATATCTAATTTGGAGACAGAGTTAGATGTATTACTCGGCTTCTGTAGTTTCAGAGTAATCATTGCCTTAATTTATATGGATTGCAAGTTCGTGCGTACTCCTTAATTATACAGGCCTTGAGGTTAGAGTCCATGTTCATTTGCTTCAACAACCGCTGATGGAGGACCCACCCTAGCAGGCCTTGAGTTGGGTGCTGATACTGTGAACTCTGTGTTCCCATCTCCTGTAGACTTTCTCTCCCCTTACCTACAGAGACAGTGCCGTTGAATAACGGGTACTGAGACTCGGTGCATTGTAAGTGATCGATGTGCAGTGTTTTTCTCTCCCTGTTTTATTAAGGGGGACATTCTATTCTGTGGCTTGCATTTCCTTCTAGTCTTTAAGCTGTCATTACTATCATAAGAGAAATGCTTAACTGGCCCCATCATGCCCAGATATTCTGATGTGTTCCTTAAGGAACTCTTCACCAATTCATTTGTATTTTCAGAGCTGAAATGGTCCCAAAATGAGCACTTAAGCAGAAATGAAAAGGTTTGCCTGCCGTAGGCTAGGGAGTTAGCTGATTGGTTTTGATTATTCTGTGCTGGTACCTCTGACACAGAGGGAAAGTAATAGCATTATAAAGTATGGATCCTCATGTGGTAGTTTGCATGATATTTTCAGAAAAAGGATCATATGAGTTTTGCTAGGTTTTGTGAATTACCTAAGGGAAATGGGGGATTTTCTCTCAGAGCTTGGAAATATCTGCAGATTAAAAAAAAAAAGATTTTATTTATTTATTTTTAGAGAGAGGGGGAGGGAGGGAGAAAGATATTAATGTGTGAGAGATACATCAATCTGTTGCCTCTCTCACACCCCCAACTGGGGACCTGCCCCATAACCCAGGCATGTGTCCTGATTGGGAATCGAACTGGCGACCTTTCAGTTCACAGAGTGGCACTCAATCCACTGAGCCACACCAGCCAGTGCTATCTGCTCATTTAAAATGTCTCCTCCAGTCCCTTTCAATTTTCTGGTGTCAAGACTGATTTAGGTGCCTTTAAGAAAAACACACAGTCTGGTTGGGTATCTCTATCAGGCAGAAACATTTCTGGAAATTGAGTTGTTGTAAATAGGAGCATTTTCCCTCATTGAATTTTCACTGTGAAATAAAGATCTCCTATTATTAAAACAATAAAAATTATGTTATATGATAAATTTACTTATAATATTTACTTTTATATATTTTCAAATGATATTATCAGTTTCTTTAAAAATTCCCCTCAAAGATATGCATGTATAGTTTAAAAAGTCAGGTTATTCTACTGCGTTTATAACAGAAACCAGGAGTCCGTCAGCTTTCCGCACTCCTGACTCCTCCTTCTCAGGATAAAGATGAGCAGCTTTTTTAGCTGTTTCTTCAGTCTCTTGTCTCCACACGTCTCAACTGTATGCTTACTTTGGCACTTCTTGACTTTTCAGTTTTAAACATATCTAATGATTTTCTGGTGTGGAAGATGAGGATCTGGTTCTTTTATTCCTCCTTGCATCCTATCCTATGGATACATTATGTTTTTTTAGGTTAGTTCAATAGTTACAGCGTCATAAATGGAGTATTATTCAGCCACAAACAGGAATGGCCTTCTGACACATGTTACAACACAAATCAACCTCGAAAGCATTATGCTAAGTGAAATAATCCATTAAGTAAAATAAAGCATTATGCTAAGTAGAAGACACAAAGGGACAAATACTGTATGGTTTCACTTACATGACGTACCTAGAATAGGCAAATTCACAGAGATGGAGAGTAGACTGGAGGTCACCAGGACCTGGGGAGAGGGGAGAATGGGGAGTTATTGCTAAATAGTTAACAGAACTTCTGTTTGGGGTGGTGAGAAAGGTTTGGGAATAGCAGTGACAACACTCTGGAGGTGATTAGTGCCACCAAATTGTAGACTGCAAAACGGCAAATTGTATGTGAATAAGCTTTCTTCGGTGGTCTCATGGAGCTGACCTGATGAGACATTTTCGCTCTTTTTGGGAATTTCTGAAGCATTTACAATTGTCTAGGAGTGGCGCTAAGACTTTTTCTGGGAGACTCTAGCCCAGAGCCGCTGACTGTGTGCGGATGAGGGCTGGCAGGAGGGAAGTCACTTTTGCACGGATTTCTTCTTTCCCGTTACTCTTGTAATGCTTGGTTCTGTCACTCTGCGTGTTATTTTGGAGATGGATGATGCAGATGTATTTTTTGAAGACAAGGCATAATTAAGTCACTTTTAGAAACCCATTCAACATTTTACATGTCAGTGATGACTGTCGTATGGTTATGACGGGTGGTGGGTGTACTCCAGCCGGGAAGATGCCACTGCATCTATAGGAGTAAGTGACGGTGGATGAGCCTTCAATCTGCCAAACGCTGGAGACTCTTGTATTGAATTGACCTCCTTGAGATCTGGGTCTAGCTTTATTTCTCTCTTTTGCTCGTTTTTGTCCCCTCATTGAGGTGATTATGGTCCTGCTTGCTTAGTTCCCTGAATCTGCCATTCGTTGGCTATGTGACCTTGAGCAAATTATCCTATGACTTTGAGATTCAATTTCTTTACCTACAAATAGTAAGAGAAAACAATATCTACCTCTCTGCGTTTTTGCGATGATAAAATAAGATATCAAATGGTGAAACTTGCTCCCTGGAAATAGTAGGTGATCGATAAATGTTAGTCCTCCTCTCCCTTTTTAGAGATTCATAAATCAATGAGACCAAGCTGACACTGAGTCTCTGGTTTCATCCAATATTTCAAAGGCTATCCCATATCACCTAGGAAACAATGTTTGGTGCTCGAGAGAGCGGGGCTGGAGCTACCATGTAGCAAAGGAAGGACTGGGGAGAGAGATTCCCACTGAATGTAAGGAAGACCTTTGTCTTATCATGCAGTGGCTTTTGCTCACGAAGCCACGTGTCCTGGAGGTATTCAGTCAGAACAGGATTTCTCAACAGCATTAGTGACTTTCGGGGCCAGGTAATTCTTTGGTGTCAGGAGCTGTGCATTGTAGATGTCTACAAGCATCTCTGGCCTCTAGTCACTAGATGCCCCTAGTGTGACAACCCAAAATGTCTCCAGACATTGCCAGATGTCCCCTGGAGGGCAGAATTGCCCCTGGTTGAGAACCATTGAAATAGAGGCTAGATGGCAGCAAATTAGACTCTATCCTCTAAGGTCAACTCCATTCTACCCAGGTTGAGTACTTACAACATTAGTTCCAGGATTTCTGATGGTGGCTTTTTGGTTTGGGATGGTACCCATCATGGAGGATTAAAGGCCTAGCATGTGAAACTGTATGGTTCAGTTTGGCCCATAGAGAGCAATGAAACCCCCATTTGGGAGGTCGTCTGTGGTTGGTTTGACAGTTTGTTGCTCGCTTTTTGCAGGTCATGTTAGCAGCCTCCTACTGGTCCCTCCTGGCCCCAGCGGTTGAGATGGCCACGTCCTCTGGGGGCTTTGGTGCCTTTGCCTTCTTCCCTGTGGCTGTTGGCTTCACCCTCGGAGCTGCATTCGTCTACTTGGCCGACCTTGTGATGCCTCAGCTGGTGAGTGCCACCCTTGAAACGGGATGGACCTATTCGTGTCTCTGTTAAACAGCCAGTGATGTCGAAACAGGTCATTTAGGGCTTTTATGTAGAGGAATTGAATTTGACATTTTTCCTAAAAGGAAATAAGCTCTTGGTAATATGACTAATCATCCCCTTGGTTACATTTTGCTAAGTTCAGACTTTAAATGTCAGACTTCATTGTAAGTATAGAGTGCTGCTGACAACCCGCTGTGTGGCTCTGTGTACATGAACGGACCTGGGAGCAGTGAGTGACCATGATCATGGTCCTGACCCATAAGGAACTCAAGATGCCACCTGGGAGATGACCACACACCCAATGATGGCATAAGCCCATTACCAAAGCATCACATCAACAAGGGCTTGTTATGGGAGGATGAGGTGGGGAGCCTGATCGGGCCAGGGCTGTGGGTGGAGCTCGCTTCTGCCATCCACTGGATGTGTCTCCCTTGGGTCCATTTCTCCTTCCTATAACTTGAGGATAACTCCATTTAGTGGCTGCAAAGGCAAAATGAAAAAATCTGACAAGGTACTGCAGTAGGGCTGGTGGGTAGGGTTTGGGGAATGAGCACGTGCAAAGAAGCACGATAAGAACTACAGCCGGAAGTCTGGCTATGATCGACAGAGAGAGAGAGAGAGAGAGAGAGAGAGAGAGAGAGAGAGAGAGAGAGAGAGACGAGACAAGGCCAGGCTGTGAGATTATAACCAAAGGCCATTAGTAGCTATAACGGGGTTGTCTGCATGCGCTGCCATCAGTAGAGAGGAATCGATGTCAATAAGAACCCAGTGCAGGCACAGGCAGCCTGTCAGACACTGTGTCCTGAAAAGTCCTAGAGGGAGCAGGAGCCGCTGTGAGACCTCAGCTGGTGCTGGAATTCTCTGCTGTCCCAGAGAGGGAGGAGACACAGGAGAGACCCTGTGAAGGACAGTGGGGGTCAAAGGCCGTTTATTCTGTGCTCACTGGACTCAGCTGGACAGGTACCCATGGAGGGAGGCTGACATTCTCATTCCTGCCTACCTGCCTTCTTTCTTGCCTGAAATGCCCAACTGTAGAAAGAGAGGAAAGAATTCCTGGAACTTGGCCCTGGGGCTGATGAGAAACTGATTACTTGTGTTGAAGAAGGACCATTCCCGGGACCAGACAGCTGGATATGATTGTTGGTTGGGGAGCCATGATATGGTCTTGGAGGAAAAACCGTAATGTCATTTTTTTTTTTTTTTCATCAAAAGCTTGAATGGCTGTCAGTTTCTGCCTCCTGGACCCTGGGCTTCCTTGCTGACAAATATATCTGTGTGCTAATAGCTTTGAGCAGTCCTCGGTGTCGGCTGCCGTGCTGTGCTCTCAAACCCCCTGGGGAATGTGTGAACTTGCTCTTGGCAGGAATATCTTGTGGGTCTTTGGCCTTACCTCGCAACCAGCAGGCAGGGGCTGGCCCCTCGGCTCTTCAAGCCCCTGCTGGGTCTCATTCTGCCTTCCCACCTGGGCCCTGCTGGGCTTCTAGGACAGTCTCTTGCAGAGAGCTCTTTGCAGTCACGAGGGGTCACCACTCACTGGTGCTGGGGGCATGCTGGGGGCAGGTGTACTTGATCAGCCATCTGAGTGCAGGGGCTTTCTCCGGGCAGTGTAAGCAGTCACTGGCCAATTTGTTCTGCACAGCAGCGCCTTTCTCTTGAACCCTTTTGTTTCATGCTTGTTCTGGTGAATGCTTTGAATATGCAGACGATCCCGGGGGAGAGCCTTGGGTAGACTATAAAGAAAATTAGGGATGGCTTGGGAATGGTGGGGGAACATCTGAAGAGAGAATAAAAAGGTCCGAAAGGGCGAAGTAACCATTAATGCCCAGAACCCTGCTAATTGGCAGAAAGATCATCCTGACAGTAAATCTCTATTGTAGGCCATTTGAAAAGAAATTAATTCATGCTGTTGATACGAGAAGGGGAATTTGTCTTAGAGGGTCTTATAAAAAGATAAGAATTATTTATAATTGCTGCGGTCACTGAATACAAATGTTGCCATTGAAGAGGAGCCCTTGCAAACAGTCTGTCCACCATTTCTCTGAGACAGAGTAAAGGTTTCCCTTCAGGGCAGCGGCCTGGATCTATGGAGGGGCTTTGTGGAGTCTGAGTTAATGGGTTTTGATCTTGAGTCTGCACGGTTGTCCGGCATTGATTGAGCGCCCATGGGAATATAGTCTTCTGGGGGCCGGAATTTGGTTTCACAATGTCCACTGTTCTGGGAGTTTATGAGGCAGTGGCTTTGGAGGCCATGGGGAGTTCTGTGGGCAAACTCAGCTTGAGATCACTTCAATTTCTGGTTCTTTCCACTTCTGATAAAACCCCACTGTTCAGCAGATGGCCCGCAGACAGGAGGAAATTGGGAGAGCAGAAGGCTTTGGCTGGAGCCCTGGTGGAGGGGCCCCAGGATAAAGGAGGGACTGCCTGCAGAAAACCCCAGGACCTCCTTTCTGTCCTCTGGGGCAGTGCATGGAGTTTGATGGGTGAGAGGAAGCGAGTCAGTCTCTGCCATTACTTCCCTGGAGAAATGAGCAGTGAGGAAGTCCAGGGGGGCCGAGGTATGGCTGATGGGATTCTGCAGCAACTCCTGCCTGACGTGAGCCCTTGCCCTTCACCATTCAAACAGCGGTTGCACTGCCGCACTTCCTGCCAACCCCAGAGCCCCTCACCCTGAATATCTTTATAGATTCAGGACCCAAAGGGCAGTAAGACTCTTGGGTTGGTGGGAAGGAAACGTTTAACAAGGGACTCTGTTTTCTGACTCCCCTGCTCTTCATTCAGCCTTTCAGATGTATTTGTTCCCCTTTTGCAACCAAAGCAAAATATAGCTCATGAACAGGGTCTTGCTCACCGCAGCCTGTTCGGTTGAAGCCACTGTGGCTTCGTTAACTTCGGATGCATCAAACGTCTTCCTGAACTGGGTATTGGGTTTTATTCATTTATCTGGGAACAGAGTAAGAGAAGGCTCATGCAGTGACAATTAGTGGGAAATGAACTGCCAGGGATTTACCAAATGCTGTCTTTATGAAAAGGGGAGAGGGCGGGGGGGGGGCAACCTGCTTGGCCTGGGGCTGGCAAGAGGCCAGGTGATGGGGGATGAGGTTTGGGCCAGCCTGAGCCCAGTGTCCCTCCCTTAGGATGGGCCTAGGGAGAAACAGAAGGGACATTGGACAGCTATTGATGTTGACATTTTGACATTTTGATAACAAATATGGCAAAGATATTGACATTTTTATGGTCTTTGTAGTTTTGCTTCTCTATGAAGTTAAGGATGGCAGTAGGTGGGAAGCCTCCACCTTCAGCTTAAAGGAGGGATTTTCTACTGGTGGGTAGAAGGATAGGGTGGGGAAGGGGGGTTAGGTGTGTGTCCCGAAGGGCTCTTGTTCTTCTTTCCAGTCATACCAGTATTACGTCAATACAATACAGAAATCTTGTTATAAAATAAAAAAAATTATGTGAAAATGCCTTTCTGTTACAAACTCTGTCTTCCCAAAATTCATATGGTGAACCTCATCCCCAAGGTGACGGTATTGGGAGGTGGCCTTCTGGAGGTGAGCAAGCCATGAGGGTGGAGCCCTCATGAATGGGATTAGTGCCCTTGAAAGGAACCCCTGAGAGCTCCCTTCCACCCCGTGGGGACACAGGGAGAAGTCACCGGCTGTGAACCAGGGAGGGAGCCCTCCTCAGGCACCCAGTCTGCCAGTTTTGATCCGGGTCTGCGCAACTGCGGAGGAAATTTCTGTTGTTTGTACGCCCCCCAGACTGTGGTAATTTGTTGTGACAGTCGTAATGGATTGAGACACTTCCCTGTGCCCGTTCTCTCCCCAGGCTAACCAGTCAGCCTTTGTCATCAGTTCAGTGGGTGTTCTCCAGGTTTTCTTCTTTAGGACATACATAATGAATTATGTATGTTTTTCAGATATTGAAATACGAACACTTTCCCCATTCGCCTATGTTGTTTGAGTGCACTTAAACCAACTCCATAGCAACAGAGGCCCTGACTCGGGTAGCTCTGTCTTCTTTTTACTTATGTATGTGTGTGTGCACATTTTACACAGTTGGAATCAGGCTGTGCCTTCTCCACTGTGTTATTTTTAAATTTGAAATGCTTCTTATCGGCAGTTATTTTAATGCATATACAGCACCCGGCCATCTTAATGTCATTTTCCAGACAGTTTCCCCGTCATTGTGTAGTTAGAGTGCTCTGTGCTTTTCCATATGTATATATGTACATGTGGACATGTCATTGTTTTGTATTTTCCGCAGAACAAATGGTAACATACTCTTGGTGTTGTTGCTACATGCTGCTTTCAGCTCGCTTTACATCCTGGCAGCCTGCTCCCTGGGAGATGTATGCTCTTCACCCCCACCCGCCCTCTCTTGGGGTCTGACATCTTGAGGAGGCCACCCCAGGCTGCAGGGGCTGGGACGGGAGCGGGTCCCTGTGACTCTGTCTGAGACTCTCCTATGTGAGAGCCTGGTGGGTAGTCCTGCCCGCACGCACAGGCTCCAGGGGACTCCAGCCAGCAGTAGGGGTCCCGCCTTCTCCTCAGCACTTTCCTTAATTTATCTGTCCCCACCATGTTCAGTTTCTCCTAGTTTTCTCCACCATGGCAAGGAAAATGCCTCTGCCGAAACGGTCAAGGAGTGGTACCTACACGCTCTTTTAATGTGCGCCTAACTTTTGCTGGTGTTGGTATGGGTTGGCTGGAGTTGCTAGGAGGGACCACATCTTACAAGTAGGGAGGTGACAGATGTCACAGGAAGTGATTAATTCCCTCCCCAGAGAGGGGTTTGTATATTTACTGAGAGAGAAAGACAGCAGAGTCTTTAGCATGAGCCCGATATTGTCAGAGAAGCCCAAGTGTCTATAGTGGAAATTGGCCGTCTACCTCGGTTTTAGTATCTCCTTCTTACTTAGGCTTTGTTGAGGTTTGAGATACACAATTCTCCTCGCTCCCGTTAGTACATCCTGGGGTTGATCCACGCTGGCGTTTTGACTGGGCTGGAGAGAGCTCCAGAGCAATGGCAGCTGTTTCTCCAGTGTGGGCACATGGCGGTGCTGTCTGCAGAGGCTGGGCCGGGGGTGGGTCAGGCAGCTCTATAGTCTGGGGAACCAGGCCAAAGAGGGATGAGGTTTTGCAAATGGGCCTTTTGCTTAACTATCCAATGTTTGTATTCATTTCCTAGGGCTGCCATAACAAAATACCACAGACCAGTAGGGAGGGGGAAGTCTTCACTTTTCAACAACAGAAAGATATTTATTTGCTCACAGTTCTGGAGTCTGGAAGTCTAAGATCAAGGTGCTGGCAGGTTTGGGTTCTTCCAAGGTCTCTGTCCTTGGCTTGCAGATACATGGCTGTCTTCTCCGTGTCCTCACTTGGTCCTTCCTCTGTGCGGCTGCGTTCCTGGTGTCTCTCCATGTGTCCAAATCTCTTTTTATAAGGACACCCTAACAGCCTCATTTTTAACTCAGTTACCTCTTTGAAGGCCCTGTCTCCAATACAGTCACATCTGAGCTACAGTGGATTAGGGCTTCAACAGATGAATTGGGTCGGGGGGCACAGTTCATAGCTTGGATGTCATTGGAGGCCATCAGTTTAGGCCACAGGTGGCAAACACAAGGCCCTCTGTCTGATTCCAACCCTCCACCTTGTTTTATCTGGCCTGGCACCTTGTTTCTACCTGGTGGCAGCACCGAGCTCCCTGCTCCTAGTTAAGGAGTAGTTACATTTATACAGTCCTAAAGTTACATTCGGCCCTTTGAAGGCAACTGTGAGGCTGATGTGGCCCCTGGTGAAAATGAGTTTGACACCCTTGGTTTAGGCACTGGGTGTTCGGAACAACAGCAAGGTATAATTCTCCTGGCCCCCGAGGAGGGGTATGCCTCCAGCAACAAAGCTCTCATGCAATCTGGACGCTGATTAAGCCTTTGTTTCTAATGAGGCTTGCCAGCAGCCACAGCAGTGGCTGATGAGTCTAGGTGGGAATGTTTTAAAAAGCTTGGCCTTGGAAGGGATTCACTGACAAAGGAGAGCAAGTATCAAGACTTTTGTGAAACAGACAGGTCATTTCATCATACTGGGGAGCTCTTGGCACATTGATGTTGCGGGCCCTTCACAATGTGGTGTTTGGAGAGAGTGGCATTCAGGCCCCCCCAGGTTCCAAGCACCTATTCTGAAGGTATAAGGCAAAGGCAGCCACCGTTGAGTTTGCATCTCTTGCCTTTCGATGCATTCTGCAGCCTCCTGCGATCTTTGTCATGGTGCTCAGGTGTCCTTTTTGGTCCTGTTGGCAGTCAGAGGTGTTAAAAGGGTGTTGAGGCAGTCTCCTAGCATGTGCTTGCTGATCCTTGGAGAAAGAGCAGGTTGAACCGTTCTGTGGATGCCTGCAGTTCACCTTTAGCTGCTGGGAATGCAGCCCATGACTGCCTTCTTTTCCCTCCATATGTGCTCTTTGTTTTCTCGGGCAGGTGGTGAATGCTGCTCTCCCCATTTGTATGCCTGTGTGTGTTTAGCACATGATCCCAGCTTATTGAGGCTGCAGCAAAAATATCTGTGGCTTTGCAGCCAGAGCATCCAGGAGTGCCTGCTCTCTGGTTTTTGACCAGGGTTCAGAAACCCACCTCTACTGGTGATGTGGCTTCCTGGAGCACCCTCAGTGGGTCCAGCGTGAACACACACGTGCTCGCTCACACACACTGCCACTTCAGTATAGGCTGGCTTGCTGAAGGGGACTCCCCAAGCACTGAATGATTCCTGTTATTGTCCTAAAGTGGTAGGGATTCTGAAATGCAAATAGGCCTGATTGGAACCTAGAGGACTTGGATTTCCTCCCCATTTGGACCATAAAGTTGTGAGTGAATACTTGTCCCTTCTTACCATCTGCTGAGCCAGGAAACATGTTTACGAGGAATATACAGAAGCCACTATGTAGACTGATTGAACCAGTGGATGGTTGGTAAAGATGATTTACGAGGCTGGATTGCTAAAGGAATTGGATGTGCGTCGAGTCTTAACTCTTTCCTCCCAAGGGCAGTGGGACGTGTGTGTCTGCCTCACCCTAGCTGGGTGCCTTGTGTGTCACTGCCCACCAGAGCAGATGCTGCCTGTGCCTGTGCTGTCCATCACCTCTCCAATTGTACTGGTGGTGGGGATGGTGTTGACGGTAGGTTCCAGGGCTGGGGAATCGAAGTCCCAGGGGGTTTAGAGTTCTGGTAGTGGAGAAGAAAGAAATTTGGGAACAGAGATGTGGTCTGGCCAGGTCCTTAGAGAGGAGAGAGTTGTATTAAAGTCACAGGGGACAAATGACAGAAGGCATATCAATGATAGTACTACTGTCACCTCCCTCTGAAGATGCTCTGTGTCACCCTGTGTCTGCGGTGCCTTTCGCTGTTCTATATCTGAGGGCTGGTGGAGGGGAAGGGATTTTCCTCCCTGTGTCTCAGAAACACACTGTGTCTCCAAAATCACAGCCCATCCCCTTCAGAGCCTCCTTTTTCTGAAGACATGGGCAAGCAGTAGAAGGACTTACCTTACCTTGACCTGAGCACGATGGGGGAATTCTGAATATAATGCAGAAGCCAACAGGTAATTACAAAGATGATGGCGGTGGTGAACATCTCAGGACACTCTTCCTCTGGCATTTGCTTGACTCTCTCCATCTTACCTCGTGGGATGCGGTCTGTGAGTTCCTTCCCCAGAAAGCTTCCCCGACAGCCCCATGTCCTGGTTCCGCTTTGCACATCCCCCATCCTGCCCTTCTTTCCGTGTGCTATCATTACCTGTGGACCCGATCACTGTGGTCTGAAGGCAGGAGCATGGGCAGGGATAGGTCTACTCTGGTCTCCCGTGTCCTACACACCAGCACAGTGCCTAGTGCATAGTAGGTGTTCAGGAAGGATTTGATGAATGAATGAATGCATGAATGAATGAGTGAATGAATGAAAATGTTGGGCAAATCAAGTGAGATCATCTTTATGAAAACTCCTTACAGCTTCTAAGCTGACAGTGATTTACACATGGTGAGTTATTTTGTGGAAACAGATCCATCCCCTTTGCAGTTGACCACGTTTTTGGCATTACAAACAAGAGGCACAGATAATTAAACATGCAGGCAGAAAATAGAAAAACTTAATCTGAAATTTGAATCTGTTATATGATTTTTCATGCTTTATTTACTTAATTATGTTTGCCTAAGAAGCTAAAGACTTACACTGTCATTTAGAACTAGCATTTTCCAAGCAAGGCAATCAGGAAGTGTGTTAGGAGGGAGGTGGGGTGGGGTGGGGTGGGAAGGAACAGGGAAGTTGCCTTGGGTGCTTTAGAAATATGGTGACACCTGAGCCTCCCTCAGGAGGTTCCTATTCATTGTGTCCAAGGTGAAGCCTGGGTATCTAAACACAATGTCCCCAGGAAGGCTCTGATATTCAGCAAAGGTTGGTGACTGCCCTTTGAAGGCTACTCATAACTTGCTTTTATTCAGGTGCTGTTTTACCGATGATTCACTGCAATTCAGGCGCTGCCTTCTTTCCCCTGGGAGCCAAAGTCTTACTATTGCCAAAGACTCAGAAAAGAGCGAAAAGGAGGACTTCCTGCAGATGATGAGAGGACAGTCTCAAGATGAGAAGGGGGAAGGGATCTGGTTCTATGGGTTGCAAATTTCAGAACACATCAGAATCACCTGGAGACTTAAAGAACGTAGGGGCCTGGTCCCCACGCCGGACTCGTGACTTACAAGCTCTTGGGGTGAGGCCCAGGCACTTGCATTTTAAATGCAAGTTCTGGGGGATTCTGATGCTCACCACAGTGAGAGAATCACAGAACAGTTCTGAAAGATGAATAGCAGTGCTGGAGGACCCTGGAAGTCTATATCTTTTTTTTAAAGATTTTATTTATTTATTTTTAGAGAGAAGGGAATGGAGGGAGAAAGAAAGGGAGAGAAACATCAGTGTGTGGTTGCCTTTTGCTCAGTTACTACTGGGGACCTGGCCCTCAACCCAGGCATGTGCCCTGACTGGGAATCGAACTGGCAACCGTTTGGTTCGCAGACTGGCACTCAATCCACTGAGCTACACCTACCAGGGTGGAAAGCTCTGTCTGAAGGACCTGTACCTCAGGGTGTTCTGAAGTGTGGATCAGTGTGCGTTTGTCTCTTCCATTATCATAGGGGCTACAGGTTCCTCTTGGCATGTTTTCACTGTTACAGCTGCCTTTCTCCTATTCTCCTGACAGCTCCATAAAAGCAGTTGCCTGCTTTGTCTGACACCCTGGTCCTGACTCTGCTCGCCCCTCCCCATTTTGCTAGAAGCTGTTTGCATCTCATGTTTCCATATAGTGGAGTGAGTGGCTGTTGGAAGTCCCCGTGTAACTGAAATGCAAGGTCAGCTGCCAGGTGCAATGAAAGCCAAACTTGAAAGACAGGTGCTGGTGCAAAGGAAAGAGGTTTATTCAGGTGCCACACCTGGGAGCATGGTGGACTCTGATCTCAAAAACCTTCTCCCCTTCTTGCTCAAGCCCGTGAGTCTTGTAGGAATAGGGAGGGGAGAGCTTTTTTTCTTCTATCCAATTATCTTGTTAGCTTTTGGCGTGCTCAGGCCTCGTCCATTTATCTTTCTAGATTTTGGCATGCTCGGTCCCTATACATTCATTTTGCCAGCTTTTGGTGTGCTCAGTGTAAGAACCTCCCCCTGCCACTATTTTGGCCAGTGTGGGAGATTCCCTGGCACTCCCTGACTGTGTACAGTAGCACCAGGAGACTGGCCCACTGATGATGCCCAGAGTTCCTCTGAGTCATTGGCAGAAGTGGTTTAGGGCAAAACTTGTAGGTAGTGACCTAGGGAAGTATCAGCTAACGCTAGGTGTATTTGCTGACAGTTTGAGTTCTGCATCATCATTGGGGTTGAGGTGGATTATTTTTATTACATAATAGCATGTGACATGTATTTTTTTATATATACATACACATATTTTTTAAATGATATGCCATAATTGTATTATGTAATCATATATCATTATATATATTCTATCTTAATTTTTTCTACTAACCCCTATGCTACCCATCAAAGTCTACATTTAGAGGTTGCTATAAATCTTTAGAAGCAACATGTTACAGTGGAATACGCATGGGATTTGGATCAAATTACCCCGGATTCTTAGGAGTATTTGTGTTGGGGCAGTTATTTAACCCCTCTGAACCTCAGTATCCTTATCCGTTAAATGGATGTGATCTTCCCTGAGAGGGTGGCCATGAGGATTAACCCATTTCCAGTTTGTGGCTGCAGCGCTTACATTAGGATTAGAGGCAAGTCCTCTTTAGAAATAACTCCAAGAACGGTTTTTATATTTTATTTTCACATTGAAAACCAGTCAGATTTGCTTCAGCCTCAGAGAGCTTGTTTATGTAAAATTAATGAACGCTGGCAGCGAGCTGCACTTTTTTTTTGTAAATGGGAAATGGGTTAACTAAAATAAAGCATATACAGTACTTAACACATAGTCTGGCTGGCATACGGTGAGTGTTTATAATAAAGTTCACTTTCCTTAAATCAGGAAATTGGAAGCTGCTGGGGATAACTTTTCGATCGTGTTTCGTATTTTCACAAGTTGTGGCTTCAGGCTTAATAAACCTTTGCGCACATGTGTGCGTGTGTGTGTGTGTTGTATGCTGTGATCTTCAGAGGAGGAGGTCTCGTGGGGGTGTCTCTGGGTCTTGCCCGTGGGCTCTAGAGAGGGTGATGTCCCCTCCTGGGCTGTGTGGATAGCCTGTAAGCAGGTGGCCCCCTTCTGTCTCCCTCTCCCATTGGGACCATCGTCTAGCCTTGCACTTCTCCTGTGGTGTCTTTCAGAGGGATTTTTCCAAGTAACAATGACCAACTGGCCACTCAGAGACCAAAATGATTTGACCAGGGGAGGTGGATACCTTCAGTTATCTGGTGTCTTAACTTGAAATAACTAAATTTATCTCACTTATGCAACATGTTGCTAGTAGGCTGTCCACCTGGTTTGACACCTGGGCTGTTACCATGGACTGAATTGTGCCCCCACCCCCATTTATATGTTGATGTCCCAACCCCTAGTGTGATGGTCTTTGGAGGTGAGCCCTTCGGGAGATAAGTAGGTTTAGATGAGCTCATGAGGGTGGGCCCTCAGGGTAGGATTAGTGCTCTTGTAAGAAGAGATGCCAGATCTGTGTCTCTGGGTGAATCCTGAATGTGATCACAAGAGTCCTTATGAAAAAGAGGCAGAGGGAGATTGGACGCAAGACAGGACGCATTGTGAAAATGGAGGCAGAGGTTGGAGTGACCAGGTCCTGAATCAGGAAAGCCAGGAGCCACCGGAAGGTAGGAAGGGCAAGGAATGGATTCTTTCCAGAACCTCCTGAGGAATGTGGTATTGTGGAGACCTTGATCTCAGCCCAGCGATACAGACTTTGGACTTCTGGCCTCCAGGACTGTGAGAATGAATTTCTGTTGTTTCAAGCCATCAAGTTTGTGATCACTTGGTCAGCAGCCACAGGAAGCTAATGATTTGCATCTTTATTCCTCCCACCAGTCAGGCGAGCTGGCATTGCTTTGTGCCATGGAAGAGTTGGGCAGTGAGAGTCTCTTCTCGGACTCCGACCAATTTACTGCTTTTAGTTAATGTCTGTTGCACATCTGAGAGCCAGAATAGATCAGTGACTCTTGCACGTATTCCCTCTCCTGTTCTTTGGTTCGGTGATCTACGTCAAATATGATAAATGGCTAACCTTTATTAAATTTGAGTGGGAGGTACAGGATTTTGATCTTGTTATTCTTTGTACTTTTCTATATCTCTGACCATTCTTTAAAGGAGTCTTAAAAACTATAAATAGCATTGTCAATAATATAAGTAAATGACATCAAATGAAGGAAAAAATTGTATCTGACCCCGGAACAGTGGACTTTGTGTTTTTATGTAATGGTTACCAAAATACCTCCTCCACGTTTTGTAGTAATTGTCCCTGGCCTTGAATGGTCATATAATTTAAGTACTCTAAAGTTTCATATATGGGATATTTGAAAAAACATCTATAAGATTTTTTTTTGGAGGGGGCGTATGTTGGGGGAGAGGAGGATTATCATGAAATCTCAGTATTAAAAGGAAATGCCTGCCTGAATGTATTCACACCATTAAACATGAAACCCTCCTGTTTTTTCTTACTGGTCATTTTGTAGTGCCTATTGTTACATTTTTAATGTTCCTAACTACTGATAATCAAGTCGTCTAAGTTTGGCAGTCTTTGGGTTTGCAACTAGTGGTAAGAATGTTTCATAGTATTCCTCAAGACACTACACTGATTTGTATTTCAACATTCGACTTTAAACCAAGCAGGACACAAGAGTAGCGCATACAACGGCTTCTTATTTTAAGTTTTCAGCCTAATGCCTACTTCTTACTTGTGATACGCCTTTCATGTAATGAAACAGATGAGCCATTTGCAGCATCATCTGCCAATAGTCTGACAGTACACGCAGCATTATCCGTTTCTATGCTGTGCAGTTTCGATGACTTCTCGTCGTAAAAGAAAATTACTCTACTGACGAAGACAGAAGAAAATACAGGTGAGCCTCTAACAAGAATGTTCATTTTATCCTAGATGACAGTAATGTTCCAATCATTAAGTTTTATGATAACCACATGTGAAGCCCGTCCCTGGAAGAGCAGCACCCCAGAATGCAAACACTGATGGACAGATACTTTATGCCGTGGCCTCTGTTTAATTTTCAGGATGGGGACTGATTACTTTTCTCTTAGGAATGCAAAACTCTACATTTTGAAACAGTGGAATAAAAAAAAAAACAAAAAACTGTCTCCACTCAAAGCCTGGCTTGGTGAAACTGCAGGAGGTAAGGCTGAATGGCAAATTGTCATTTTAAGTTAACATACTTCTTCTCAAGTTCAACGGTAATTTCTTAGAACAGTAGCTGCCCTTTAAAAATTCCACTGAGAGGCACACAGGAAGACACCAGCCCGGATTGTTTAAAGGTGATCTATATCCTGAAGACACATCTTAGGGTGGTGTAAACAGAATGATTCGACACAAATGGAGTATTTATACCCTCTGCTATTATCATCTTATAAGGCATGATTGTTGCTCCAGGCAATTTAAGAGAAACTTGTACTGCATACTCGTGGTTATCATGGCAAAAATAATTTCATTACAAATAAAAGGATTAAATAATTAGAAGAAAGGAGATATCAAAGTAAGGAAAATACTGTAAAATGCAGCCAAGATCTGGCCATGCCGTTGAACTCCATCCTCCAGCATTAGTGAGGATGACCAACTGCTTTCTTTTTTGTTGGTTTTTTTTTGTTTATTGTGGTAAAAACACATAACATAATTTACTATCTTAACCATTTTTAAGCGTACATTTCAGTGGTGTTAAGTGTATTCGCACTGCCGTGAAACTGATCTCAAGAATTTTTTAATATTGCAGATCTGATGCTCTGTAGTACCCATTCCACACCTCTGCCTTTCCTCCTCTCCGACTCCCAGTCCCTGGTAACAGCCACTCCACTTCCTGTTTCTACGGATTCGTCTCCTTTAAATATCTCATATAAGTGGAATCAGGTAGCATTTGTCTTGTTGTGCCTGGCTTATTTCACTGAGCACAATGTCCTCAAGGTTCATCCACGTTGTAGCCTGTGTCACAATGTCTTTCCTTTCTGAGGCTGAGTAACATGCCACTCTATGTATGTATCCATGCTTTTGTCTGTCTGTCTTCTGTTGATGGATGTCTGGATGGCTCCCCCCTTTGGCTATTATGAGTAGTGCTGCTGTGCACATGAGGGTGAAATGTGTCTTTGAGACCCTTCTTTAATTCTTCTGAAACTCAGAAGTGGGATTGCTGGATTATGTGGTAGTTCTAGTTTGAACCTGTTGAGGAACCTCCATGCTGTTTTCCATAACAGTTGTACCATTTTACAATGTCACCAACAGTGTACCGTGTTCCAGTTTCTTCACATCCTTGCCAACACTTGTTATTTTCTGGTTTTTCTAAATAGTAGCCATCCTAATAGGTGTGAGATGACATATCATTGTCGTTTTGTATTTCTCTGATGATTAGCCACGTTGAACTTCTTTTCATAAGCTTGTTGGCCGTTTGTATAACATATTTGGAGAAATGTCTGTTCAAGTTCTTTGCCTATTTTTTAATAGGGTTTTATTTATTTATTTATTTATTTATTTATTTAGACAAACTATTTTCCTTTCCAGGCTTTTCCGTGTCATTTCCTGGGGGAGAAATTTTTCAAATATGGCACCTCTAACTTTGAAAGTGGAAATGAGTGGCAAAATTAGATCTTCTTGTTTAAAAATCAGCTGTTTGTAGTCAACCTTAAAAAAAGGGTTTGAGCCCTAAGTGGCGTGGCTCAGTTGGTTGGGCATTGTCCCACAAAGTGAAAGGTCAGGGCACATGCTTGGGCTGTGGGTTCGGTTCCAGGCCACGGCACATTTGAGAGGCAACTGATCAGTGTTTCTCTCTCCCACTGATGTTTCTCTCCTATTTCTTCCTCTCTTCCCCTCTCTCTAAAAATAAATATATAAAGTTTTTTTAAAAAATGGGTTTGATTTCATAAAATGGAAGATAGCTATACTTGCAAAATGAACATTTGACTATTTGAAACAAAAGACGGGCCTAGGGATTTTTCCCTTTGTTTTACATCTGCTCCACCAACAAACAGCGAAGCACAACAGAAACTCCTCGCCGCCTTTTGTGTGGGTCTCCTTTCTGGTTCATGGACACTCTTCTTAAACCATCCTTGCCATGGGCCAAATGTAATATTCACTGGGAAAAAGTGGTTCCCAGCTGATGTTTATATTTAAAAGTGTCCCTTTTGAATGGGCAAGTGGCTGAGGGAGATCCAGGTCTGCCTGGCTTTAGAACTTCACCTTTCTCTGTTAATGCCGTGAATTTTTTTGGAGTGGGCAAGGACCCAGTATGGAAGAGGAGCGGGTATTCTGGTTCAGGTCTTTGTCTTCATTCCAAGAAAAAAAACATTTTTTTTTTCAGAGATTTCCCAAGAAATCTGATACAATCTGCATGCCCCCATAATAGCCCATTCCATTCCTTTTTTGGGGAATGGAGAACACCTTTAATGTGTTTAAATCTGCTCTGCCATGGAGGTAATAGATTCCCCTCATTCATTTCTTTAAGGATTGTGGGGTTAATTGTTCATTCTGTTTTATTTATGTCACAAATTCAAGAGTATTTGCCAAGTGCCCATTCAATCAAATTGGATACACTTTACACAAATTTGGTAATTACCTACTAGGAGAAAACTTTGGGTCCTCACAGAGCTTTGTAATACTGTATCCTTTTTTATTCTTCCTCTTCTCTATAAAAAACTGTGGTCATTGTAGTTGAAGACAGACAGCGACCAGGCCATCCCTTAGTTGTTTCTAAATGGCGCTTATTGAGCTCTTCTTATGCCCTAGGCACTCTGTGGTAACTTACTCAGGCCTCAATCCTGCGAGGCAGGTACTGCATTCTCCCCATTGTATAGATCAGAGAATTGAGTCCCAGACTGTGTGACGTGAAGGAGTCCAACTACAGGGTCTGTGGCATTGACGACTATGTAATGCTCGTCAACAGATGCCTCTCAAATAATTCTTGTTTGTTTATTCTTTCCTCATCAAGCATCTGCAAGTGCTTTTTGCACCTTGTTGTGTACACCATTTACCTGATTTGGCAGGTTTGGAGTGGGCCCCAGGTTTCTTGTGTCTCACAAGCTCCCAGGCAAGTCTGATGCTGCTGGTCCGTGGAGCCCCCTTGGCGTGGCCAGGGCGTGGAGGACACAGCAGTGTAGCAGCGATGGAGTTTCAGGTTGGAGGTGCCCTGGAAGGCCCTGAGGGTCAGTTCCTAGCAGGTGGCATCTCATGACCAACCCTGCGATATTCCGATTTAGGATCCTGGGCTGGGGCTCAGACATCTGTATTTCCGAAAAGCTCCCAGGAGGCTTCGGATGCATAAGCCAGGGTGATTTGGGAGCTGATTTAGTCGAGCTCCCCAGTTATGCTTTGAATCACTGCTTCAGCATCGCCCCCTAAATGTGTGCAGAGATGGGGAAGTTCTGCTTTCAGAGGTAGCTTCTGGGGCCATCCTGCCTTTAGGGGCGCCTGGGATCTCTTTGGAGAGTATGTTAGTTTCCTAGAGCTCCTGGAACAAAGTGCCACCAGTCAAGTAGTTTAAACAACGGAAATTTATCATGTCACTTCTGGAGGCCATAAGTCTGAGGTCAGGGTGCTGCTCGAGGGAGGGATCTGTTACAGGCCTCCCTCCCGGCCTCTGGTCCGTCCTTGGCCTGTAACGGCATAACTCCAGTCTTCTTGTGGCATTCTCCCTGTACGTGAGTCTGTCTCAAAATTTCCCCTTTCCATTTAATAGGGACACCCTAATGATTGTGCCTCAATTCAATCATCTGCAAAGACCCTATTTTCAAATCTGGTCACATTCACAGGTAGTGGGGGTTAGGACTATGCTATTTTTTGGGGGGTAACACTTCAACCCAAATAGGGAGGTAGGGCATAGGTAGTGCAGGGTTAAAAATACAATATTAAAGTGTCAGCCATTGGCATTTGTAGGGGGAAGTTGAAATTGGGGCCCTATGCAAATAAGGGTAAGGATGGAAATGAACATCGCAAATACCGTATTTTTCAGACCATAAGACGTACCTAGGTTTTAGAGGAGGAAAATAGGAAAAAAAATTTTGAAGCAAAAAGTGTGGTAAAATATTTAATAGCATCCTTTAAAGCAGAAATCCTGCAGTGAGCCAGGTAAGCTACATTTGGACTATAAGATGCACCCCCATCCCTCCCCCCCAATTTGGGGGGGAAAGTGCGTCTTATGGTCTGAAAAATATGGTAAATGCCACTCTACCCAGTGGGGTTAGGTGACTGGCCCTGTCAGCAGAGTTGGGGGCAGACATTCGGAGAGTGCTGGTGTGACTTGTTCCTCCACAGGCACCTCCAGCTTTTTCTGCCCTGTCCCAAGCAGATCATTGCCCTGTACCTGGTGCCCCAGGGAGGGGAATCAGCCATGCCGAATGGGCGCCCCTCTGGGTGGGTGCAGCCCTAGATGAGTCCCTGTGCTTGGGCCCGGCCCCTAGCCTGGGCCTCCTAGCGCTCTGATGTATTGATCAATGCAGGCCGAATCGTTAGCGCGAGCGACTTCTTTGTTCCTAAGCAGAGAAAATCAATTGTGTAAGAGGCTTATTGCTGCTCATGCAATTTGGCTACAGTTATTGGTTAGCAGTATCATTAGCTGTAGGAGTAAATGAAATAGACTTGGGATATTATTATGTTTTAGATAAACAAATGGCCTTCCTTCGTATCTGTTTAGCATTCTGTTTCCAGGGGGAAATGGTGGATGACTCAGGGCCTGATGAAATACTCTGGGGCACAAAGGACTGGCCACCAGATGCTGTCTGACTGCTTTTTTCACAGCTCCTGTAAAAGACTTCGCCTTACTGAAGCGGTTCACACTTCAGCCTGTGAATCACCTGGATCTGCTGGGCCCACCCCCAGGGTGTCTGGTCCTGTAGGTCTGGAAGGGACTCTGGAATTTGCATTTCTAACACGGCTCATAGGTGTTACTGATGCTGGCCTGGGGACCCTACTTTGCAGACTGCTGCTTTCCTGCATAGAACCCAGGCTACTGGGAAGCCTCTTGGATTGAGTGTGCCTGGACCTTATATGTACCCCAAAACTCCCAGGGAAGAGTCTTTTGTTTGAGTTTTCAGTAAGTGCCAACCCAGCTGACTCTACAATTAGCAAGCAGTGTTACAAATAATGTGCACTTGATGGTGATGGGTATTTACCGGCTTCCACTCAGCTTGCCCGCAGGTCCTCATCAGAGCCCTAGTTTGTGCTGGACGGCTCCAACAAGGCCCACTTCCTTGGGGGTTGTGATGGCAGTCACAGGTGTGTAACTCAGTCTACAAACCCCTCTATACATAATGCATTTTTCCAAGCTTTTATTCTCTTGGGATGGCCAAATTCAGTCCTTGTGAATTCAGAGTTCTCCCCCACTCCCCAGCCTGCACATCATTTCAGGGGGTGAGGGCCACAGGCATCTCATTGGGTCCTCTTTGGCTCCCACAGGTCACTGTTGAGTTGTTCTTTGCTCCCCGGACCTGGGGCTACAAAGTTTTTTTTTTTTTTTTTTTTCTTTTTTAAAAAGCCAGATTGTGAATAGTTTCAGTTTTGTGGGCCACCTGGTCTTTGTGGTGCCTGCTCAGTTCTGTTACTGTAGTGTGAGAGTAGCCCTAGACAATAGGTAAATGAGTGGACATAGCTGGGTTTCAGTAAAGCTTTACCTACAGAAACAGGCAGGGGGCCGGATTTGGCCCACGTGTAGTAGTACCAAACCTCTTCAGATCTCCTGGCTACCTGCATGCCTGTCCTGGGTGGGGCTGGGTTTGTCCTTCTGCTCTGTGAACCTCGAAGGCCTTTCTCCTTTAGGAGGGAGGCATGGGGGCAAGGGCTGGTTTTGCTGTTCTCAGCCCCCACCCCTGGCGGTGGAAACTTAATGGTCTTGCCCTCAGTTCTTCCCCTGTCAGTGTGGCTTTGAGGATCCCAGGGTTATTCCACTATTCCAGTGCTGCCCTGGGTCGGAAGAAACCGTGAGCCTGTCTCAAGTTCTCTCTGCCTGGACACCCCCTGCAGCCGTCCTCTGGGCTCCCCCAGGAAGGAGGCCTTGGGGGCCCAGCTCTTTGATTTCCAGATCCATCTGCAGCTTCTCTGGTGTCCCCACCCCCTGAGGGGCCTGGCCCAGGCAGTGTGGGCAGAGCGCAGGGCGCTTCTTTCTCAGGACTCACCCCTTCTCAGCCCTCCCCACTTCACTCCTGACTTCTTTCCCACTATTGAGAAAGTTTATCCAGGCTGCGTGGAGAGTGCTGGCTCATACTCGAAAAAAATAACTTCAATGCCCAAGGCTTACCATTCTAAAGGTACAAAAAAAGGATGTCCAGTGAAAAGTGAGTCCCGCCTTGGCCAGGTAACTCAGTTGGTTGTAAGGTTGCAGGTTCGATCTCTGGTCAAGGCACGTACAAGAATCAACCAATGCATGTGTAAATATGAGGAACAACAAATCTCTCTCTCTCTCTCTCTCTCAAACCAAGAAAAAATAAATAAAAAAAAACCAACCAGAGTCTCCCTCTCTCCCTATCTCCCAGTTACCTATTTCACTTCCCCAGAGACCACCACTTGTGACCAGGTTTTTTCTTTATTCTCCCAGAGGTGCCCTGCTCCTGTGTAAACATATAGGCATAAATATGTCAATACTGCTTTACACCCTGCTTTCACCACGTCTCGGAGAAGGCTCCCATATCAGCACATCTGAATGTGCTACTTACTATTTTTTTTAACAACTGCATGGTATTCCATATCAAAGAGAAGTACTGCAGTTTGTTTGACCAGTTCCCTGTTGAGGGCCATTTAGGTTGATTCATGCCTTTTGCTCTTACAAGCAGTGATATGGTCACTGTCCTGGGCCAAGGAGAGAGACACTCTCTTTGTTGACCTTGACTTAATGGCATTGCTTGATGAATGGACGCTCTGTGTTTCTGCTGCCTGTAACGCTGGAACACCTGCGGGTGAGACCCGGCCCCGTCGTCGGCTCACCTGGAGTCAGCTGTTTGTTGACAGCACTGTCTGTGCCGGTTAGTCTTGCTGCCGTCATCTCATTTAACCAAGGATTACAACACTGATGAAATATGACCGTGAAAAAGAAGAGGAGTGTTCATGAAAGTTCAGTCAGCTGCTTTGAATAGATTTGCTAAAGTTCAGTCACCAAATTTCTGTGTCGGAGCACAGTGGAGGCTAGCTGTCAAAGACTGGGCGGCGAGTCAGAAAGACTGAGAATGCCACTGTTTTCGGATTTGTCCCTGCACTTCGTTAAGTCCGTACAGCACTTTGAAGAAACCAGATCCGAAGATTGCAAGTGAAGTGTTCTGGGTGTGGTCTTTGCAAAATAGATGACCCCGAACTTGACCAGTTGATGTCAAACTCTGGGCACTAAAATGGCCTCTGTCTTACGTCATAGAATGGGCAAGTAAATGTACATTTATTTGCTTGAAATTAAAATTATTTTGGGGGACTCTTCCCTGTGTCCACTCTGACAATTAACCCAGTAATGATAGTTTGGCCACATCAGCAGAGTGTTAACTGCGTGCGTTTGGGTCCGTGTGAACATGTCTGCAGCATAAATTCCTAAGAGTAGGATTATGTTACACAGAGGTTTGTGACCTTTCCACTTCCGATGAAATTCTCAAGTCGTCCTCTAGGGCTGGTGACGACTCACCAGCCGTGGTTGTGAATGGCTTTCTCCACACCCTCACCATTACGGGGTTTAGCAGATGTTTTGTTTTGGGGTGACTAGGGTTAGGTGAAAACGGTACTTCATGGAGTCTTAATGGGCATTTGTCTTATAAGTCAGCTTGCGAATCTTTCCATCAGTTATTTGTGTTTCCTTTTCTGCGAACTGTCTGTGTCTTTCTCTTATTTTTCTGTTGCAAAAACAACTTTTGGCAAAAATAACTCATAGCAAAAATAACTCTTGTGTTGTTGTTCTTATTATTTTCCAGTTGCTTAGACATTGAGGAAATTATCATATTATTACAGTTTTTTTCTCAGTTTTTCACTTATGATTGTTTGTGGTGCTCCTAAGTTCGTAGACTTTTATTTAATTTGGACATATTTGAACTTAGTAGTTTTTCTTGAATAACACTTAGTAAAGTTTTCCTCATCCCAAGAGAGTTTAAAATATCACCTATTTTTTTCTATGTCTCTGTTTTATTTTTTTGCATTTAAACATTGTATCTATCCAGAATCCATTTTGGTATAAGTGAAGTAAGGATTAAAATGCTAACAGATGGCTTCCAGATGGCTACTAGAAGTCCTAATACCTCATTTGTTGAATAATACATCTTTTCTCCATTGATATGAAATGCCGACTCTATTGCTTACTGAATTAGAGAATGTACTTATTTATTCATTCCTGGCTTTTTAGTTCTAGGGTGAATAATGTCCTAGCCCTTAGCCACATGCAGCTGTTTAGCACTTGAAATGTGACTAGTCCGAGCTGACATGTGCTGTACATGTAAAATACACAGCAGATCAGAAGAGTTACTAAAAATAATACATATGTAAAATATCTCATTAGTAATTTTTATTTTTTATCCTCACCCAAGGACACTTTTCCATTGCTTTTAAAGAGGGGGAAGGGTGGGGAGGGGGAGAGAGAGATGTCAGTGTGAGAGAGAAACATTGATTGGCCGCCTCCTGTAGCCACCCTGACTGGGATCGAACCGGCAACCTTTTGGTGCGTGGGCTGATGCTCCAACCAACCGAGCAACACTGGCCAGGGCTCATTAGTAATTTTTATATTGCTTACATATTCGAGTGATAGTATTTTCAGATATGTTGGGTAAAATAAAATATCAAGGTTAATGTTCACCTGTTTTCTTTTTACTGCGTTTATTGTGGCAACTAGAAAATTGAAAATTATATTTGTGGTTCACAAATTTTTATTGTACTGTGCTGCTTTAATCTTTTTTGCTCTATTTATGTACTGCCCTGTTTCAGTTATTGGGACTTTGTTTTCTCAACCGTTAGTTCCTCTGTGTTGCTTTTCCTTTTCAAAAGTTTCTTGGTGGTTCTTACAGCCTATTTTTCCATGTGAACATTAGAATCAGCTTTCTACTTCCCATCGCATCTTCAGGGCATTTTTATGAGGTTTGGTTCAGATTTACCGATTCATTTAGGCAGAAGTGGCAGCTTTATGATAGCGGAAGTCTTTATCTGGAATCAGGCGTGCCACTGCATTTGTTCAAGCCGTCGGTCATGCTCCTGACAAGTACTCATCGGGACTTGCCCTATTTCCGGTTGAGTGTGTCCCTGGGTGTTGTATTTCCTTTTATTTCTGTTGTAAATGGGATCTCTTCTTTCATAGTATATTCTATCTGGTTGTTGCTTTGCATAGGAAAACTTTTTTTCAAACTGCACCAGACTGAATACTATTATTGTTCGTAATTGTTTTTTAGATGAATCTCTGAGATTCGTTTATTTTCAATAATATTGTGGTAAATAATTATAGTTCATGTTTCATTTCTCTGTGTCTCTCTTCTTGCCTGGTGTCCTAGTGCACTGAAAACCCAGCGTTTAATGATGGTGTATATTGTACGTTTCCTGAGTTTACTTCTGTCCTTTTTCCTTCCTGCTCTGCACTCAGTGAAGAGTTGACATTTGTTTTTAGAGCTGTGTTGTTTTTAAGTCAACCTGAGTGGTCTGAGGATCAGCCTGAGGGATGGGGCTGCCCGCCTGGGCACAGCAAAAAGCCCACGGACATCACAACTTTCTGGAATATAGCCTGATAATGCAAAATCTCTAACACTGAAACAGGCAGATGTGGGAAGTTCATTAGCACACGGGTTTTTTTCTGTTTGTTTTGTTTTTTAAAGAATGAGATTGGCTTTATATCTGAGTAGCTCTTGAGTCCAGTTCTCAAGTAGGGAAGCAATCTTGAGCTGTGTTCCTGCCGAGTAGCCCAGTCTTCATGGTGGGAGCAAGCTCTGTGGAGAACCACTTGGAGGTCAGAGGAACTCTGGTACCACGGGAAAATGATTTCTTTTCCCTTTCAATTCATGCGGGATTGTCTTTAAAAGAAACACAATTAGAGGAGACTTCCAAAGACCTCCTGGCATCCAGTTTCTGCCCATGCTGCTGGCTTTAAGCTCTGTGGCCAGACGTGGGACTCCACATGTTTAGTGAAAAACAGAGTTTGTTAGGACTTTGCCTCTTGGATTTGTCCTGCCACCCCCCGAGGCTCTGCTGACTTCGGCAGTGACCTTCCTTTACGACAGGCTTTCTGAGACTCTTGAGGGACAGGAGGCATTTTGTCAGCTGGGAACGTAGCTCAGGGTTGTGCCCATTGAAGATGTCAGTGGCTTTGCAGGGAAGAACCCAAGAATGCAAAAGTATCTCAAATGTCAATAATATAAATGCTGTAATCTAGCCCCAACCAGGCTAAAGCCTCCTTGAGCAGAAGTGAATATGTTTGATGCAAAGAAATCAGCCATTTGACCTGATTTTCTGGGACCTATCCTGGGCTTGAGTATCAAAGGAGCAATAGCATTTTCAATTTGGGAGTCCTGATTTTTAAAAAAAAGTCTTGGACTCTTTTGGCAGAGACTCACCAGGTTGCAACTAGAATGGGGTGCCCCATGCAGACAGAAAGGGGTTCAGTGGGTGTTGGTTCATTTAGTGAGGGTGGCTGCCTGAGCTGGTGGGTCTCATGGCTTCAGTGAGGCGACACTGCAGAAGCCCAGGTCTGGGACATTATCGCACGTGCACGTCAAGGAGAGAGCTGTGCTTTGTACTTCAAGCGGTGACCAGGAGACAAGCTCGTTCAGAATCCAGGAAGCCTTGTAGGGTGGATCTGCCGGAATCTTGAGGGACTGCTGAAGTGGACCTCTCTGGGCTCCTGACAAAGTTGGTGACCCTGTCTTCTGTATGCACCTCGCTCCTCTATCCTCAACCTGTTCCTTCAAAGTGAGTGTCGGAGCCAGACTCATGGCTGTTGCGGGATCTTGGGTGGTGGCCGGCGGCGTGGGTGGCAGTTATGGGAGCAGAGGTCCAGAGTCAGATCGCTGGCTCCTCTTTTCCTGTTGCTCCAAGACTCACTGTGAGTGCTCAAGGAAGTTAGATCAGGCCTCTATGTCATAGTTTTCTCTTTGGTAAAATGGTATAAAAATATCACTGGCTGCACAGGATTGTTTGAGAGGATTAAATAAAAATATCCACCCAACACAATAACCTCAGTGACGTTTGTTAATAGTAGGTGTTACTATCTTAAGTGAGACTCATTTAGCTAGCAAAAATGACCGGCTTCTTATTGAAGCAAAACTCTGAGCCTTGAAGTTTCAGATTGCAGGGAAACTCCATTGCAAGCATCTAATGAATCCAGCTCTTTCCCCAATCTTCGCTTTGATCAGTATCCCTCTCCTTTTGACACAAAAGTATGGACCCAAATACCTGATTCTTTTTTGCTGAGATAGGCTGACATTTTTAAAGACTTTGTTAACTACCAACAGAGGACAATGGGCTTGCAAAGTATAGACCTCTCCCCGGACCTTGGGACCTTCGCTCTTCCACATGACAACTGAGATGCCTATAATCTAGCCCCAAAGGGTTGGAATAGCTTCATAGGTGTGTTGCCCTAATTTTGTTCTTCCTCACTCACAGGTTTCCTCTGCAAGGGGGCCAGTGAAAGACCCTAAATGGTGAGGAATCCCCTGAATATTTTCTCCATCTGAGAAGTCCCCTTCAAGCACCAAACCTCAGAGAGTCTGGACTTTATTTCATGATAGAATGTGGTCTTCTCTCACCTTTTCATATTTCTTCCTTCTTAACAATGAAGACACTTGTGACCTTATGTAGGACACATCACACTGCCTATTTACACCTCTTCCTGACTTCACCAGGTCCCCTCTAGTATTTGCTGGATCTCTGCTCCAGGTCACAGCACCTGTTCCCTCCAGGTGTGCTGGCTGGCATTTGCTCTGGTGTAGGTAGGGTTCTGGCTGCACTCTATGGTTTGCACTTTGGGAGTCCAGTTAGGTGGGAGGAACTGTGACTCAGCAGCACAGAGAAGGGCTTTAGTTCCTAGTGTTTCCCCTGGTCTTGTGTCTACTTGTGGGTGGAAATAGTTCGACAAGTGGACTCGACTGTTCCATCTCTAGTTTATCTTCAGCCACAGGGAAGGCAGTTGAGTTGGGTGACTGATATGATTTGGGAGTGCTTGCTCAGTCTCCACCAGTCGTGTTTTGCTGTTGACTCAGTTTTGCTCCCTGCTGGATTCTCGATCAGCTGTGTGGATGCTGGCTCACGTTACAAAGACTTGAGTATTTCCCTCTGGCATATCCGATGGCAACGATCACTCTGTGGAGAGCCTGGGGCCTCTTCCAGGCTTGTAATATTCTAGCTTTGTACATTTCCTGCAGAGATTCTGCAGCAATTAAGAAAGCAGTCCAGTGGTGCCCATTGGTGATCCCACGACATCCTTGCTCGGAAGCACGGAATTCATCTCTCAAAGCTGGCGGTAAGCATGGCACAGTCCAAGTTGGAAAGTCAAGTTGGAGAGTTCCTTTGCTTTGGGAACTTAGTGGGCAACAGTAACAGGAGAGTGAAAGAACAGGGGCTCTTAAGTTTTTAGCCAGAAGTAGGGTTCATCTCGGGTGCATTAACCCTCATTTCTTACATCACTTCCCAGATATTTGCGAGTGCAAGATGACCTGTCGCTGTTGTGCATTAGTCTGAGTTTGCTGTAGGTATTACCATGTCATGTCTATGGGATTGTTTTAGAAAGCAGGCGGGCCATTTTAAACTTGGTGGATGAGGATTGTGAGAGGACTGAGACCTTCCTGCTCACGGTGTAGCCCCGACCCGCTCCTCAGCATACCTAGGAGCTTGTCAGAGTGCAGAATCTTGGGCCCCGACCCTGTGCCACTGAATCAGAATCAGTAAGATCCCCATGTGATTCTGGTGCACATTAAAGACTGAGACAGCTTTGGAGGATTTAATCAGGATCTTTCAGGAGCAGTGTAACTGCTTGCCTTCTCTGTACCTCAGGTGAGCTGTGAATTGTCCTGGAACTTTAGAGGCATGGGCTGGTGGTGATCCAGGAAGAAAGCTGGCCATAACAGGGCAGGTGGAGAGGGTAGGAATGTACTTGGCTTTCAACAAGACTCTCCAAAAAGGTGATGAGCTATCTGAACCACAGTGTCTAAAGGGACATGAGGAATTTTAGCCAGCTCAGGCCAGTGTCTATACCTGGAAAGGTTCGGAACCCAGGAGTCATGGGGAGGCAGTATTGGGTGTATATGTAGGAGAGATGCTTGGACTCACATGGGAGCTGGGACTGGTTCTGGTGGATCCTTCCAGGAGACCCAGGATGCCCAGCCAGCATCCCTGCATTTGTTGGAGGGAGTTATGGATGCAAATAGGATGTCATGGTCAACAGAGCAGGCTGGCTGGGGGTGAGGAAGGGCTGCTGTCCCAGTTAGAGAGCTGGTGTGCAAACCAGTAGATTCAGGTGCTGGGGAGCAGCTCATAGGAAGTGGGAGGGCTGCTTTGCAGCAACACTGGTTTGAGACTCTGCCAGCCGGTTGGGCTGAGGCCTTAGTGTCCTGGCATGCCACCTGATTTAGGTACAATTTGTTTAGTCTGATGTTGGAGGTGGGAGAGAGGGTAAACCCCTATTGAATGGCCCCTTTGCAGTCAACTGAGTAGGGAGGAAGCCAACGGTTCCAGAAGGATTGACAGCATCGAATGTTTCTCTGCCTTCACAATTCCCTTCTCTAGAGCAGTCCCCTGTCCCCTCGCTGCTTCGCAAGGGCCAGGTGAGGACAGATGAAGTTTTTCCTGATCAGAAGTGCTCTTAGAGCTCACACTCCTCTCCTCTCAAACTCTTGGGTAGCATGAGTCATCAGTGTCATTTACTGTCTCCAAGTGAGTGCCTCTTGTTTTAATCTTTATTAATTATGTTTCTGGCCTGACGGTCACTTCTCCGAAGGCAAGCACCAGGGCTCATGCCTCTTTGTACTCCAGGGCCAAGGGCAGCGCCTTGTCCCAAGTCTGCACACAGTGAGCATTTGATGAGAATAAAGACCATCTGTCACTTCGGCTCATTCTCACAAACGAGTGTGACTGGCCTTTTCCCTTAAGTTCTCTTGAATCCCTTTCCTCCTTTCCATCCCCACTGCCGACATCCTAATCCATCACCCATCCGCTGTTTCCTGGAATTCCCTCTGTAGGAGCCTCCTGACAAGTCTTCCGGCTTCCGCAGCCCACCCCCATCAGTCTGTTCTCTGCAGAGCAACCAGAAGGCTCTTTAACATGCATAAATCACAGCATATCACTCCCTGCTAAGAAGCTTCTGACAGCTTCCCGTTGTACTTAGTGTTACGGACAAACGTCACCCCACAGCCTGGGCTCCTGCTTACGTCACCTGTGCCATCAGTGGCATGCTGTCTTCCCCTGACACCTCTCCAGCTCTGCCGCCTGCCTTCCGTAGCTTGAGCGCCAGCCAAGCCCTGTCCCAGCTCCAGGCCTTCAGCAGCTCTGTGCCCCTCCCTGACTCCCCTGCCTCGTGCCTGGGTCTCCCAGTTTCTGTCCTTTTTAGAACCTGGCATCACCATCCTTTATCCAGTTTGTTTCCTTGTGTGTTTGTTACTTCTTCATTGTCTGTTGTCCTTGAGGAGGGGAACCCGTTGGGCTTGTTCTCAGCTGGGTTGCTCAGTCAGGACTGACATCGATAAATGCTCAGTGAATATCTGATGATGGAAGGGAGGGAGGGAGGGAGGGAGAAAGGGAGGAAACCTCGGGGGCAGGTAAGATGAGGGCTATTTCTAAGGCTTCCAGACGGAACCTAGCCCCAGGAAGTGAGGGCCAGCCAGATTCTCTGACCCCGTGGCCCTGCCGTGCCTGCAGGCTGGAACATGGCCCCTAAGCTTCCCAATAGCCATCCCAGCTAGAAAGCCAATGATGATGGAGAACCTTGGGGACTGTCACTTTGTTAGCTTTTCTCTGGTGGCCCGCTGACTCACCGCTGGTTGTCATTTCTACAGCTTTGCTGGTGAGAGAGGCTCCTGGGAACAAATGCTAATGGTGTTGATTTCCTGGGCACGTTGGCCGCCCAAGGCCGCTGGCGGGTTGATGGTGTTTTCCAGGCCGGCTCAGCTGCCTCATCGCATTACCGAATGAAGGCACTCACGCACCTGGGGAGCTGTTGCCCTTTGGAAAGTGCCACCGATATGACTTTCCTTTTCCCCAACTCAGTGTTGCTGCGTGGGAGTTTCTGTGTGAGCTGTTTAGTCTGTGTGGATTATATAAAGTGCAAGCACCCCGTGGTTACTTTTTACATATCGTCCCGAGCCCCTTTCTCTGGGTGTTGTGGGAAACTGCTCTTTGCTGCTTCACGTTCTCTGATGCTTTTGCAGGCGGTTAATCCAGTCTTGTTACTGCATTATCTCACCGAGCAAGGGGGCAGCTCTTCCTGCCCCAGCCATCTACAAGGCAGGCCTCGCCCTGCAGGGACTAGGCCCCTGGGCCACCCTGCTTTCCCTGTCCTAATCTGCTAGCTGTCTCTTGCTCCATGACAAATCAGGACAAACTTAGTGACTTTAAATATCACCCATGTAATAGCTCTGAGAGCTGCAGGTTAGGGGTCTGGGCAGACATGGGCTTCTCTGTGGGGCCTCAGACACTGAAATCAAGATGTCAGCTGGCAGCTTTCTCACCTAGAGCTTGGCTTGCTCTTCCAAGCTCATGCTTGCTGGCAGAATTCAGCAGGGTTGTGGGCGTGAGGCCTCCATCCCTTCAGGCTGTTAGCCGAGGGCCTCTCTGAGCTCCCTGAGGCCACCCTGGGTCCTTCTCTCATGGCCTCCCCTCGCTCAGACCAGCAGTGGTGCATCAACTCCTCATTTTCGAATCTTCTGACATCACCACGGACAGCTCTATGCTTTTGAGGGCTCATGTAACCAGATCCGGCCACCCAGGTCATCTCCCTTCCTAAGGTCAACTGTGCTGTACCACCTGCCACAGTCCTGGGACTGGTCGTTGTTACAGTCACAGGTGCTGGGGATTGGGACAGGATATCCTGGGAGGTCACTGAAAACATTCTGCCTACCACTTCTGGCCCAGGAGTTGAAATGTATATAGTTGACCCTTGAATACCATGAGGGTTGGAGTGACTGAACCGCCCCCCGCAATGCAGTAAAAAATCCATGTGTAACTTTTGACTCCCCAAAACTTAATTACTAATAGCCTACTTGATAGTACAAACAATTAACACCATTTTGTATGTTATTATATACTGTATTCTTACAATAAGGTAAGCTAGAGAAAAGAAAATGTTATTAAGAAAATCGTAAGAAAGCCAAAATACATGTACAGCGTTTATTGAAAAAAGTCTGTATAGCAGTGGACCTGCGCCCTGGTGTTGACAGGCCAGCAGTAATCCAGAGACCCAGCAGAGAAGCCCTCTTGCCTTTCTGCAAATGAAGATTTCCTCCCTGCAGTGTAGTTTTCTCAACTAAGGTTGTCCATGGCGGGGGGGCTCACATTTTCTCTAACATGTCAGTTACTACTTTTTAAAAAATTTCTCAGTGGGAAATTGGGATGGAAGGTGAGCACTTGACTTGGAAACCAAGTTACTGTTTGTGATGTCCAGGCCCCTTTGTTCATTTATTAAGGTGGTGTGACCCTAAAGTGTGGGTTCTCAGAGTGTGGTCTGGGAACTCCTGGAGGTTCCTTAAAATCCTTTCAGGGGACCTAAGAGGTTAAAATAATAACAACAAATTGAATCATTAAAAAACAAGTTAACTTTTGCAACAATACGAAGATGTTTGCCATTTTCCCTCTCATTCCCTTTGCTGATACCTGCCCTATTCGCCATATCTGCCCTGGACCAACTGATGATGTGTTCCTAAGAAATAGTCTGTTATCATTTATTAGCCATTACTAACTTTCTACTTTTGTCACAGCAGCTGAACTGATACCCTGACGAGTATCTACTTCCCCTTTCTTCCTTCTAGCAGAGCCCCAGTGTTGTTTGATCTAGCGATGTGCCCAGCTATAAATCCTCAGTATGGCAGCCTCCCTTGCAGCTAGACAGACCCATGTTATAGGGTCAGCAGAATTTTTCCGGGATGGCTTCCCTTCTCGTCTTCTCCTCACCCCTTCTCCTTCCTAGAACAGCATGGCAGCCCCTGGGGATGCGGCACCCATCACTAAGGGTGACAGGGCAGGGAGCCAGAAGGAGTCCCATTCCTCCTGACAGTGTTCAGGCCACTGAACCAGCCGGATTGTGGGCTCCCAGCCTTTTTGTTGAGCGAGACAAATAAACCTTTTATGTGTTTAAGTCATTGCAGTAGGGTTTTGTGTTTCTCCTAACCGAATCTTAACTAGTTATTTGAGCCAACTACTGTGCACGGAATTGAGGGCTTCTTTAATTTTTCCAGTTTACCGTTAGTTCAAATTCTCTAAAAAAAGGACAAGCAGAACAGGTTTGGCGGTATCCGTGGTGGGCCTCGTGTGTCCGTGGTGGGCACAAGGCTCAGCTGGGAGCCTTGTGTGGTCTCGGCAGAGGAGTGAGTCAGGTGCCAGGGGCTGGTCGTGGTATCCCGCAGCCCACAGCCTCCCTCCCTTCCTGCTGACTTCCCACAGAGTGTGTTGAGTTCTAAACAAAGACAATGAATGTCCAACATGAGGTCTGTCCAAAACCTGACCCTGACAAGAGAGGGTGGAGGGCAGGAGACAAGGCAGCTGAAGGTGATGAGTAAAGGGGTTTCCGTCGGTGGGGCTGTGTCCTGTTCCTGCAGTCCGCTCCAAAAGGCCCAATGAGGACTGTCTGTGGGTTCTGCAGTCTGGGAGGGGAGCCGCAGGGACCCCAGGAAGTCACCTGTATTTGGCAAATACAGGGGAACAAACTGAGAAACAGCGACCTTTTCTTTCTAAGCTTCTCCGAGGGATGTAATGATGGAAAAGAATGATTAAGTCTTAGTTGGCCCCAGGGCCCCTGAGTGGAAATGGGAGAAAGTATTGATTAGCTCAATGGCATATTAAAGAGCTAGCTGTGTTTGCTCTCATGCCTCCCAAGCAGGTAGCCTCTTTTCTGTCTCCATACTTATTGGATTTTAGGTGGCAACACACACAAATACTGCATTCACTGGGTAAATATTAGGCTTATGATTGGATGGGGAGACTGCAGAGTGAATCTATCAAAGGGAAGGGTGGGAGGGAGTGATCTATATCATAATGCCCAAACCTGGCCCTGCTGTGAAGCCTTTCCCGCACCTCCCACTGATTCTCACCCTCCCCTTTCCTAAAGTGATGGGTCGCGTTGACCGTGATGGTGAAGGAGAAAAGTGATGGCGTTGACAAGCATAAAATGTCATAAAACTAAACAAATTTTTTTTTCAATTATAGCTTACATCTACTGTTATTTTAGATTAGTTTCAGGTGTACAGCATAGGGGCTAGACAATCATACACTGTATGAAGTGCTCCCCCTGATGTTTCCAGTACCCACCTGGCACCACACACAGTTACAATATAACTGACTGTATTTCCTATGCTGCACTTTACATCCCCATCAGAGAATGTCTTTTTTATTCTGTGTGATATGCTACCCCCCACCCCCCAGTTGAGACCCGAGTTACTGAGTTTTTGTTCCAATGACACTGGGTCCATTTTCTTTCCCCTTTCCTGTTGCTTCCACGGCCACGACAGGCCCAGTCACAGCTTTCTGTCTAATGATAATAATGATGATGATGGTGACAGTCACAGCTCATGTTCACCGAGGGCTTGTTCCGTGCCAGGTGTCCTGCTAAACTCGTTATGTGAATGTCTTCTAGAGAGAGGCTCAAGTACCAGCAGGCTGGGAGCATGCTTTGTCCCGGGGTCGGAATTTCCGCTGCTTTGTGCAGACCACAGATGCTTTGTAGCTATAATCTTGTCTCCCCAAATGGCTAAATTAGAGGTGTGCAGGCTCTCCGTTGCCTGAAGCTGATCTTCTTTAATTAAATAAACTGCTAACCAGTTTAGTGTCTAGTTATACTGGGTGGGGTCATTCAGGGAGCCACAGGGTCTGAACAGAGGTCCCCTGGGGGTCACCCTTCTGGGGGAAGGAAGGCTTTTACCCATAGGTGCGGTCCTCCCGCCTGCCCTGGCCTGGGATGGAGGGAGCCGCTTCAGAAACCCTTTGGATTTGCTCTTTCGCAAAATTACTTGCTGAGCTGCTCATCACAAGGACTGATGGCGGTCTCACTCTCATGGTTTTTATGTTTACTTTCCATCTGGATGGAGAATGGGAGAAAACACATTCTCAGTCAGAAGGGGTTTGGAGATAAAGGGCTGAGGCTTTCATTAAAATCGGGGGCCTTGTGCCATTTCCTGTGGGATGTAGAGCTGAAAAATCCACCCAGAGCTTCTTTCTTGCCACGTGAGAAATCAAGTGATTTTCAGAGAGAGAAAATGAGAGAGAGAGAGAGAGAGAGAGAGAGTCTGTCTGTCTGTCTGTCTGTCTGCTGGGTGTTTCCATGGGTTCTCTGTTTCGCTTCTAATGGGCCATGGGGCTTCTTCTCACCCCCTGGGGAGGTTAGCGGCCCAGTGTGACCCCAGAACTTCACTAGGACTTCACTGGTCCCTTGACTCAGGCTCCACCCACCCCTCTCCCTGGTTGCCATTCTCTTAGCTAATCCTCCAGTCACCTTTTTAATAGTCAAAAAGGAAAAAAAAAAAAGAAAAGAAAAGAGAAGGAGAGCCTCCAGGGGCATGTCCTGGTGTATCACAGCTAATTTCACTCTCATCAGCGAGTTTGCCCTGAGCAAGATGTCAAAGCTTGATTTTTCATGTAGATATTAAGCTGACGGGGCTGTTACGTTTAGCGGCTTCTTGTAACCCCGTCTCTGGCAATTCATTGGCACATATGCTTAGGAGTCTCTTTGTCTCAGGCATAAAAGGGAAATCCTGTGTTAGCCGTGTGGCTGGTTCCTGGTGCTGTAGCTTCTGATGAAGGGCTTGTCACCTGCCTGTCATCAGCTCATTTCCCAGCCCAAATAAATTGTATTGCAAATGTGGAGGGGAGAAAGTCACAACCACCAGAAGCAGAAAGTTGAAAGCTAAGCATCTGGTTCCTGGTCTAGAGGAAAAATTTAATTCCTTTTTTTTGGGGGGGGGGAGGGGAGAAGCTTGGGAGTGCAGAGAGAGAGTATACTCTGTCGATATCTTTTCACTAACCCCAGAAATGACTCTGGTTTACTTAGTGATGATTTTTCCTGCTTTTTTTTTTTTTTTTTTTTTTTAAAGCTTGCCCTTAACTGTTGAAAGCATAAAGGCTAAATAGCTTGAGACTTTTAAAAAGTATTTGAGCAAAAGACAAGTGTCCTGTGGATCCTGGAAGCTCAGGTTCAAGAGCAGCGAACTGGTGCATGGCGCCGCTAGCCTCTTCCTCCCTGAGAACCGATCCTCAGGTTCTGGTGGGGTGATTCCACTTTAGGAGGACACACTGCAAACTGCCCTGGTGGCTGGAATGCCAGGCTTAGGGAGGCCTCTATACTCACTGTGGCCTCTATGTGTGACATGTGCCCTCTGGGCTTCTAATACATTTTAAATAATATTAGAGGTAAGGGCAACATTATTGTCTTATCACCTGTTTTCAGTGTCTTCTCCCCAGCAACCGGGGAGATGAGTTTGGTGTGTCCCCTTCCAGAACCTGGGACACTGTGGCCTCCCCTTCATGGCTCTGGCTTCTCGTGGTGACGTCTGTCTTGAGCATTTCAGATGGGGGAGCCAAGGCCTCTGGGCTCCGATTTTCTGCTCTAGCAGGGGATGGTGAGGGGTCAGAACAACCCTAGCTTAGGAAGTCAGTGAAAAAACAGATTAAAAAAATACATATTCCCCCCCCCCCCCCTTTTAGTTAGCTCTTTGTGATGCCCAGGACTGCGTCCTCAGCTTGCGTGTAGACTCTTCTGTGTGTGAGACTGGTCACGTCTTGCTCTGGCATTTTTCTCACTCAGTAGGGGTAAGCACCACGCCCCTTCCTTGGTCCTTTCTTGCACGTGGTCTGGAGTCTGGCACCAATAAAGTACAGGTGTATGTGGAAGGTGGGGCCTCCGTGGACGTCACGTGTCCCTTCACTTTCCCCACCCACCTGCACCCACAGGTGTGACTCTGGGCAGAGGCAGGTGGGCAACAGTAAGGATGGCTGGGGTACCTTCGAGCATTTACTCATTTCCCTCCAGGTGACCTTAAGCACAGCCAGGAGCTCTTCAGACTTGCACCTAGTTCCCTCCACGCAGTGGCGCAGTGGTGGGCGGGGGTGGGGGTGGGGGAGAGACAACACCAAGCGGCTAGTTTGCAGTGAGTAGCTGCAAACCTTCTTCCGCACTGGACCTTGGGCTCTCAGTATTTGCCGTCACAGGGCATATTCCCCTGTGCATATTCCCCACTCAGTTCAATGACGGACACCTTCCCTTCCTGCTTCCCCCTTAACTTATGGGGTTTCTTGGGCAACAGCTCATTTTCCAGATATGCATTTACTCCTACAACCAAATCCGAATGTTTCCAGGTCCCTAGGGGAGAACACTGATCTCTGTCCTTGTTCCTGAGCCACACACGGGATGATGTTACAGGCCAGGCGAGAGAGGATGCCACAGGGAGGAGGGTGGGGAGGTGGGCCTGCTTGATGTTAGTTGTTCCCTTGGTGGCGACAGCAAGAACTGAGGGTGGGAAAGAACCCAGCAGGCAGAGGAGAATGCTCTTCTTAGACCTATGGTCCGGGGTAGTGAACCCTGGCATTAACCTCCCGTGCTAATCCCACATATCCTGGCAATGACCTTCTCTCTGGCCAGCCCTCTGGGCCCTCTGGTTAATTCGAGGCTGATTTGCCGGCCGCCTGCATCCACTCTGAAGGTGTACAGTGGGAATATGTTGTTCCACTTGTGGCTGCGTGATGGAGAAAAGCAATCAGTACCTGTGCCTCTGATGGGTTTGTGTTCCTTGCCAAGGGCGCTTTCCTCTGGCTGTTGGCACTTTCTGTGATGGATTATCTTTCTAGTTTCGGAGTGATGCTTGTGCTTTTTCTCTCCTAAATTAGTTTAACTGTCCCAGGTACCTGTGGACACATCATTCCTTTGGTTGGAACGAGAAATTTGTAGATTTATAGAAGGTTGGGTGTAGAACAGGCCTTAGGGACTGTCCATTATAAATCTCCTTGTTTTACAAACAGTAGTTGAAGGATGTTACCACCCAACCTTCCTTTCTGTCCAGGCTTCACAGCTCTTGGGGTGGCGTGGCACCCTGTATCTTTCTGATCTTTCTGCTGTCATTCATTTTGGTTTCCCACCCATTAAGCCTCTCTCTCTCCCCTATTCTGTTATCATCTCAGCATCTTTCCACCCTTTCTTTCCTCCAACTCTTGTTGGCATTTTTCTACTCCCCTTTCATCCTCATGCCCAAGTATTTTCACCCTAATACTTACCCCTGAACACCAAGTGACACGCTCAATTTCTTCTTTCTCTTTTTCTTTAATGGGATGATGATTCTACTGACACTATTGATAATAGTTTTATGCCCACTTTCTGGCATTTGAGAAGGATTTTAATGGCTTCATTTATATCCTTCCACCCCCTGGAGTCCGTGCATCCCCAGCTGTGAGGTGGTGGATGGGAATTAGGAGTCCACCATCACCATGGACTCACAGGTTACTTAAGTGGCTCATCCAGGGACCCAGGGTGGCCTTCTGAGCCCTGTGTTTATGACTTCGGGCTTATTTGTTCCCATCAGGCTAATTAGCATATCAGCACTGTCCTGCTGTGGCCTGGGAACTCTCCTGACATGTCACTTAGCACTCTCAGTTCACCTCGCCCAAAGGCCAGCTTGTAGGAGGACCTCGGGCTTGACTGGCTCCTCTTCCCGAGACAGGCCCAGGTCCCCGCTGGACTCGCCCTGGCGCTGGACAGGGAACAGCGATGTTCAGTGCTGGCACCACCGCCAGGCCCCCATGTGGACTTTTATGGGCTCTACAAGCTTTTGTTTTCACGGGCCCCTTCCTCCACCAAAAAAAGATAAAACATTACATTTTACAGCTCTGTTGGTATAAAGATGAATGTGACCCAGGCTGGATTCATTATTATGTATTCATTATTATTCATTGTTTTCTTCTGATTGTAAAATAAATTTAAACATTTTCAGGGGCCCCAAAATCGGGCCGCCAAACACAGCATTTCCTGTGCCTAATAGATCAGGTGGCCCTGAGGGCACCACAGATCTCTTTCCGGTGGTGGCCGAGCCAAAGCTTCTGCCTGGCCGAACCTCTGGGACACCCACCCACCTTACCAGTGTCTGCTGTGCGTCAGAAGACACTGGATTTGTTCTGTGAGGTTGGGGCTTTGGTGGAAGATTTGTGGGGCTAAGAGCTGGTGGAGCACTGCATCTTCTCTGTAACAAAGGGCTTCCGGTTCAGCCATCTAAGGGACCATTTAGACTCTAGGAATCTCATGGTGACACTGCCAGTTTGTACCGCAGGCGTCTGGTGGTGAATTCCGAGAAGGCCTGGGAGAGCTGCACCCCCTGGTGTACATGCCATAGAAGCGCCTCCCTCAATGGCCTTTCCCTCCCATTAGGTTGCTGCTCAGGTTATCTGTCAGCTGACTTCGAGTTCATCAGCAGGAAGATTATCCTGGTGGGCCCCACCTAATCAGGGGAACCCTTTAAAAGGGGACTGGGCCCTTCTTGAAGTCAGAGGGATTTGAAGCGAGGCAGTGTTTCCTGCTGGCCTTGAAAAAGCCAACAGCTGTGCTGTGAATTGTCTCTGGTCAGGGCTCATGACAAGGGCCTGAGGGTGGCCTCCACGAGCTGAGCAGTCCCCTACTGGTAGCCAGCAAGAAAAGGGGGACCTCAGTCCTTGTCTACAAGAAACTGAATTCTGCCAATAACCAGTGCACTTGGCAGAAGGCCCTGAGCCTCGGATGAGATCACAGCCCGGTGAGGCCCTGAGCAAAGAACCGGAAACCCATTAAACCCATTCCCGGATTCCTGAACCGTGGAAACTGAGAGATAAGAAATGACTGCTGCTTTTGGCCGCTGGATTTGTGGCAATTTGTTCTGCAGCAGGAGGAACCTCACGTAGGCATGCTGTATGCCTCAGCGTGGTGGTTGGTTCGGGAACTTAGGTTTAGAGAAGTGAGGAAAGGGGAGGATGTTGGTCCCACATACCAACGGCAGGAAGCAGAAAAACAGTCCTTAGAAGCTGGCTGCTTCAGTACCTTCTCTGCCGCCAACCCTTCATCAAGCCCAGAGAAGCTGAATAATTAATTCTGCTTCAAGCAGAGTGATGTCTTGGATAAAGCCCCATTATAAAAAAATGAAATATGTTCTTCAAAGCCATAGCTCCTCTTTTGAAGGGGTTTGCATGTCATTTGCACATTATTTCCTTTGTGTAAAGACGCACAGGGATTTCTACCCTCATCTGAAGCCTCTCGCCCTTTCCTTCCCTGCCCCCCTTTGATTTGCCACCTTTCCCAGCAGCCTTTTTAGGGCTCTATACCCTGACCAGCAGTTTTGTTTAGGAAGCTGTGTCTCAGCCTGGTGGGCAGCCGTTCATCAGGAGGCACAAGGACTATTTTCAGACACAGTTTGAGGTTTCAGACCCTCGTGGTCAAGGCCCCGTGGGGACAGGATGCTGCTGAGAAGGCTGTGAGCAGGGACCAGAGGCTGAGGAGTTGATGAGGACATTGACTGTGGATGTGAGGTGCAGTGACTGTACTGTGAAGTCCTCCCAGCACCCCAGGGCCCCACAGCATCCTGCCTCAGCTCCCTCTCCATCCAGGCCTTTCTCCGGGGGACTGCGGGCCCGGCCGCACTTTGCCTGACATGGTTTGGGGGAGAAACACTGAAGCCACCTTGCCATCTCCACCCTGCTGCAGTCTTTGTCTCCTGGTCTGTAGGAGTTGGTCCTCGTCCCTCTGATCCCTTTGACACTGATTGCTTGGATGCACATCTAACGGCTCAGTGCTCCCAGCATGGCGCAGAGGGGACCTCTGTCCCTTCTGGTGACCAAGCTCTCTCTGTCTGCTTTTCACATTGGGCCATCTTGAACATTAATAGTAACTGTTCCATTAGGAAAACCTACAAGGTTTTTCCTTGTAGCCTGGAGACCTGGTTTTCAGGTTGGGCCATTACTCCTGGAATCTTGTGTTAGTTTCCATCTCTCTGCACCAGCGATGTAAGGAGTTGAGGTTTGTGGCCGAGTATCTCTGGGGTTCTGCCAGGACCGGAGAGACAGGAACGCTGACACCCCTCCGTGTGAACGCCTGCTGAGACAGCACTCGCCTCTGAACATGGGGGTGCACAACTTCGTGTCCGTGTGTACTCGGCCTCAGACCGATGTCGCTGCGGTTTCTTTGAGAAGCCCGCGTTGCTGGTGGGTCACAGTATGATGCTGGGAGGCGTTGTGGCACTGGGAGTCAGAGATTCCGGGTACAGATTCTGCTTGTACCTCTGATTAATGGTGTGATGTCAATAAGCAAGACATTCACTTTTACAACTTAGTTTCCTCAGGTGTAAGATGGGCAGGTGTGTTAGTCTGCTAGGGCTGCTGTAGTGGGGTACCACAGACTGGTGTCTTAGACAATAGAAGTTTACTGCCTCACAGTTCTGGAAGCTGGAAGCCCAAGACCAAGGTGTCGGCAGGGTTGTTTCTGTCTGAGAGTGGTGAGGGAGCATCCGTTCCAGGCCTCTCTCCTTGGCTTACAGGTGGTCATCTTCTTACAAGAACACCATCATATAGATAAGATCACATCCTGACAACTTCACTTTCACTTAGTTACCTCTCTAAGAGCCTGTTTTCAAATAGAGTCTCATTCTGAGATACTGGGGGTTGCAACTTCAACATATGAATATCAGGGGCGGGAAACTGTTCAGCCCACAAGAGGGGTAGTGCTGCTACTTGTTGGTCTACATCACAAGAAGATATTGACCATCAAATGCAGTGATACAGGAAAGGCACACTAGAAGCTGAGCTGGGTTTGTGTCAGCAGAGTTGTTTTCTATAACATGGGGGTCAGTGCCAAGGGTACTTCTCTCCACTCGGTCCATCTCCTCTGCCTCGCCTCACCCTGGATCTGGGGTGTGTTGTTGCACCTGGGCTTTGGTTCTCCCCAGAAGTTAATGGGAAGAGGGGTGTGGGTTGTGACTGTCTTATGCCTGCCTCTTTTGCTTTCTCTCTTATTTTCTTGGAGTCAATACAGTGCATTTTATGGTTGTCAAAGCTATAAAGATCGGTGGTTAGCCAGACCTTAGCTGTTTCCCCTCAGCACTGCTATTATCAAGATCTCTTTGACAGCCCTGATCATAGAAAACTGGGGTTTTCATGAGTATTATTTTATTGTGGTAAAAGGAAGGGTGGATTTTAATCAAATAATTACTTTCTTGGGTTTCGAAGCTAGTGTGACTCTTAGGGGAGAAACACACACAATAAATTCTACTGACTCATCTTTAACGGTGACAAACAGACTTTTATCTGTGCAAGTGGTGGGTAATTGAGGTCAAGGTACTCCAGGCACCCTTTTTATTTTTCTGGATACAGTATGACCATGTTCCAGTGTAAGGAGAACTATTTTGCTGATTGTTGTGAGTATTGGGCACAGAAGAGAATCCTTCCTAGCACTCACTGTTCCCTAAAGCGTCATCTGCTGAATATTAATAGCTTTTACATGCGGCCAAGTCAGAATGGGAAATGTGGGATGAAACAAGACCTGGTTCTTGCTATGGGATTTCTCAGAGCCTTTACCTGCTTATGCGTGGGCTTCCCCAGAGCTTCCATCTTCGTGCATGGAATCCTTGCTCTGGGAGCATCTCACGGAGCAGAGGACTCTGGGATATTGACAGAAGGAGTCTTTAAGGAGATTTCCGTCCACACAGAGGTGGATATTACTTTGACTGCAGGAGGCACAGAAAATACTGACTGAAGCGGTTTCCATTATTTTGAGCAGAGAAAAACAATCATTAGGTCACTGGGACTGTTCAGTTCTTAGGGTTTGTGTGCAATGTGAAGGCAGAATTGGTGATGTTTTATTATATTTTTATTTATTTTTAAAGTACCGCGGGGCAGTGAAGATTTCCATGGTCAATGTCGCATGCCTGATTTCCATTTACCTTTTTTTTAAAAAAAGATTTTACTTATTTACTTTATTTAAAAAAAATATTTTATTTATTTATTTCTAGAGAGAGGAGAAGGGAGGGAGAAAGAGAATGAGAGAAACATCAGTGTATGAGACATAGCAGTTGCCTCTCATAAGGCCCCCAACCCGGGTCCTGGCCCATAACCCAGGCATGTGCCCTGACTGGGAATCGAACCTGCAACTTTTCAGTTCACAGGCAGTCCCTCGATCCACTGAGTCACACCAGCCAGGGGATGAACTGGCGATATTTTAAATGGCAATTGATAGGGAGGGGAACACCAGGGGAGGAAAATCCATTATTTTGAGCTGTAGGCCAGTGTTTTCCTATTAGACTAACATCTGTATTAATTTTAAAGGAAATAAAACCCACACATTCCCAATTTTGATTCCAGCTACTTTTATTGCACCACTGCCTACTCATTTATGAGCATAAATACGCCCTTGCCCAAAGTTAGGGTTACGCTAGGCCTCGTGCTTTCGGCTCTTGCACAGTTCCTTATCCGTTCACATAAAAACACCAAAATCCATAAAATTGAAACCAACAACACTTTTGTGCTGTGGCAGATGATCTTTGGCTGAAAATAACCAACAGTTTTATCAGCTCCTTTGGGTCCTGGCGAGTCTGTCCCACGAATGCTGCTGTATGGAGGCAGGTCTGCCACAGCTGTGCCAGGAATGCTTGGAAAACTCCGTCACCCACACAGGGCTCCACGAAGTCATTGGCCCGAGCTTGGCCCAGACATCATCCACCTATTGAGTCTGCCCCTCAACAGCTAGCCCTCAGTCAGTCATTGAGGCAGGACTGCTTGGTGCCAACTCCATCATAAACACAAATGCAAACAAAGGCACTGAAATCGAGCAGTAGGCTTTGGTTACAAAGGGGTCAATCTGAATCTGTAGTGATTCAGATTGCTCGTATTATATTGTCTTTAGATAACTATTTAATCGAAAATACAAAATTAAAAAATTTTTATACTAAACTTTTCGACCGCTGAGAATGTGTCCCTGGGTCCCCATTGGAGGAGCTGTGCTTTTAGGCAAGTGAGACAGAGTTTGAGGGTTTAATCAAGAGCAGTTGTCTGCAGGCTGGATCCGTGGAGGGTGGAATGTAGTTGGAGGGCTCCAGGGTGCTTCACGCAACAGTAGGTGTGTCTGCGTATACGCTGTGGTAAGATTGCAAAAACAGCTCCAAATTCCTCCCCTGCTGTCATACTCTGGTGACCCTGGGTCCTTCCAGTAAGAGATATAGTAGATTAATTTCCCCACCCTTCAATCTCAATGGCCGTCGACTTGCTGAGACGGTAGAACATGTGATGAAAGCAGAGACTTGAACAGCACTTAACGCGTGTTGCCTCCTTTTGCTGCCCCTGAAGCCCTGAGTTTACCACACGAATGAGCCCAGTCTAGCCTGCGGAAGGATGGCAGGTCCCATGGCGAGGAATCCAGGTTTCCCAGCCATGAGTCAGCCACGAGTCAGCCACCTCCTGGCCATGGCGCATGCGCCACCCCACACCGTCCAACCCCAGGCAGGCCACCCGCTGGCCACAGATGTGCAGGTGAGTCTAGGCAATGTCAGCCGAGCCTCGGCAGATGTGCAGCAGCCTCCAGGTGACTATGGACTTAGGAGCAGTCATAACTGGTGGTTGTTTGTGGCCATTGAGTTTTGGGGTGTTTTTTCACTTGGTAACAAGTGTCTGATATACATGCATTTTTTTTCCTATGAGGAGAAATCTTGACTTTTAGCAGATTCCTGGGGGGATCTGGTATCCTCTAAAAGGATAACATAGGTCAGAAAAAGTTGCCTGAAAAAGATCAGCTAGGTGTTCTCAAACTGTTGAAAAGGCAGAAGGGTCTCAGAGTGGATTATGTGGGTGTATTTTAATGCATTCTAGGACTAGGTCTAGGAGTAGCTTAAGAGTGATGGATAATCATTGACAATTAGAAAGAAAATACCTCACTCTACTTAAGTACTTGCATTCCTTTAGGTTTGTATTGTTTTAAGGAGACAAGTTACTAGAAAAAGCACAATGGTTGGGACGCTGCCAGGGCCCCCTCCCTGTCAGCCGGGCTAGTGGGAGGCCCAGCTCTTTGGGACACCACCTGGAACACCTTTTGGAGGGCTATCTTTGCAGACTCTCACAGAGCTGGATTTTTGCAGAGCTGTGTAGTGCTTTAAATTCTGTTTAATAGGATTAAATAGGCTTTATGAAAAAAGCCTAAGGTCATGGAGGAGATAGGGGTGGGGTGGGGGGGAAGCTGGAAGATGTGGCCTTGGAGGGAACTGGGGCTTCAGGTTGGGAAGAACTTACCCTCAAGGCGGGTGAGCTGGGCTGCCCCACTCAGAGTATTTCTGCCAAGAAGGGGATGGAGCTGGAAACTCAGGGTTAAGAGTCACATCCTCATGCGGTCTTGGGGTTGATACTGAGGATTGTACACAGTCATCAAGAGGCTAGAAGCTGGGGGTGGTTTGAAAATCATGATTTTTTCCATTAGCTAGAATGTCTTTAATACTTTTAAAGCCTTTTTCCCCCTGCTCTACACTAATCTCTCTTTCCTTCATTCTCAGGGCCTGAACATTGTGCGCTTACCTGGATCTTTGTTTGTTATGTTGTACATCATTTTGAAGGTTTTGTGATATTGTTTATTCCAGCCAATTTGATTAGTTATTGAACACTGACACTGTGCTGGGCCCTGAGAGGGGAGCTGCAAGACACAGCTCCTGCTTTAAGAATCTCGCGGTTTTGAGATAGCCAAGGAAACACAAAGTTACTGTGCAGTGTTGCAAATGTTGTGATAAAAGCACGTGTGGGATATCAGGGCAGCACACTTAATCCAGAATAGGCTGGGTTTATCCAGGGAGGCTTCCTGGAGGAGGGAGCTTGGGCTTCTTCAGCCAGGATTTCAAAAGCATCAAGTATGGGACAATTAGAAACTTGAAAACTTGCCTTGCTGGCCACTGCTTGGATGCCACCCTATTGTTGTAGGGACAAGGGACTCAAGCGAGTACAATCCTAGTGCCCCAGGCTGGGCAGGGTGAATTGTGCTTCAGAAACCAGGAGGGACCTTGTTCTTTGAATTGTCATTCTCCTTGCCTTTAGGCCTTTGACTATGACCAATGACCCATGACAGTGTAGGCAAATCGAGACCAGGAAGACAGCAGTGACCTGCCTAATAGGACCTGAGGCAGGATTGTACCCTCGGCCTCAGGGTCTGTGCCACTCTGTTCCCCTTTGCTCTGAGGCTAGCTGATGTCACCCTGAGCCGGCCTGGCCCTGGGCAGCCGGCCGCTGCCGGGTTCCCTGGGACAGAAGGTCATCTATTATGTAAGCTTCATCCATATTCTGACTGGTGATAAGGGGCGACATTTAATTTTTTTTTCCATTATGTGGAATAATTTAAGTTTGTGTTACGAGTGTCATTATTATTGCAATTTCTCAGTAATAAAAACAGCATCAATTATTTAGTGTCACCTCTTGTGTCTGAGTTAAGTGGGGGTGGTGAGAGACACAGAGGGTGGTTGGGGCGGAAGGAGGGAGGCAAAGCCCTCCAGGGCTCCAGGTTTCTAAGTACTGTGGGGGTGGGCAGTGTACGTGTAAACTGCTCTTGAGATCCTCCTTCCCTTCTCCACCGGGGTGTGACTCAGGCCTCCCTTTAGCTGTGGGTGGCAGGGGACACCAGTTAATCCTCTGACCTTTCTCTTGGCCCTTCATCAGGGAATGTTGACCTGCTAACAGACCTCAATTAAGTCAACTACGGGCCATGGGGCCCGGGAAGCTCGGAGTGATCGCAGAGTTCCCTCAGCTCGAATTAACATGATAGGAGGTGTGCGTGGGCTAGGTGAAGGTCAGGCTTGCCACAGGTACGCGCCAGGTTGGTCGGCTTTGCTTCCCCCAAGAGCGGTGACATCCCGGTGGGGGAAGAAGCGGGCACAGGTGGACACACGAGGATTGCTGCTGGAACAAGGAGCAGTGAGATTTGGGGCTGCAGGGCAGGCAGAGCTTTGTCACCGATGGCACTTACTCAGTTGCACTCTGCGTAGGGCTGTCCTCTGCCATTGTAGACCACATCTGGACATGGCTGTGTCCTGTCGGTTCCCCAGAGACGTCAGGAACCAGCCGCCGCCGTCTTCCTGGTGCCCAGGATGGCAAACCCTGATGAAATCACCCAGATTGGATTTCTTGAGGGAGATGAGCATATTATTTTCGGAAGCCCTTTTTGATTTCCTGTAAGGCGTATTCCTGGGTTGCTCTCCTCCCTTACCTCACCCCCTCTCATTTTATTTCTTTTATCTTTCCCTCTTTCTCTCTGCTCCCTCTCTCTCTACTCCCTCTCTTTCCTTCTGGGAGGTGCTAATTATTCTACAGCTCCTGGCCCTCTGCAGGGCCTTTCCAGAGCCAGTGGAAATTACTGTGTTTATTCTGAGCCCCAGGGACTTGCCCCAAAGCCTCTGTCACAAGAGGGCAGTGATCTCAAGTTCCATGGCCCTGATGGGTGTTGCCTGGTGCCTTCTAGCAGCCCCCTCCCTGTACTGGCTGGGTTTGGAGGAGTGGGTGGGGACCGATGGGGGAGGAGGGGAGGACGAAGACTTGGGGGAGGGTGTGGTGCGACAGGAAAGGGAGACGTCTGGCTTGGGAAGGAGCCTGTAAATCTGGCGCGTTGACATTTGGGAGGTGCAAGGTGGCACAGCCACCCTGAACTGTCCAAAGCCCCATGTAGGGGCAGAAGGTGACTCAAGACCCTTCTCAGGGGCAGCCAGGCAGGCTCTCAAAGCTGCAGGGGAAAGTCAGGGAAGCTTGCATTAGTTAAATATCTGCCTGGGAAGAGTTCTTGCTCTTGCCTTGCCATCCTCGTGGGGCTGCACGGGTTGAGTGAGGTGGTGTGGATGGAAAAGCTTTGCAGAGGTTTAAAAAAAGCTCCAGAAATGTAAGAAAGTGATAATATCAAGTAAAGAGGGCTGAGCTGCCATCAGCAAAGCAGGAGGAGGATGTAGAGAAGGAATTTCTCCCTGGGGTCTCAGTCACTCTCGCATGAGTCAAGGCTGTGTGTATCTAAGGCTTCAGTGAAGAAATGTAGTCCCTTCTACCTGCAGAGGGGGCTCCACGGAGTGGGGAGTGTGTCACCCCTGCAGGGTGATAGCCACCTTGGCCCTGCAGGTGTTTCCTGCAGGTGGAGGCTTATCCTACCTCTAATTCCTTGACATCAGGGGACTTATTTCTCTTGATTTCCTCATCAGCAGTTGAGAGTGGAGAGTGGGGATGCTGGGAATCCCAGAAGGGGGTTGGAACGGAGCCCTGGGAGGCTGGCTGGGCATGGCTCGGGCTCAGGGACATGTGTGGAGAGCTTTGCCGGCCGTGGGGTACTTTAGCTGTCTGTAGTGTCTGTCTGGATGCCCCCTGCAGCCCCCAGCTGCACAGCTGGGCCTGCCTGGCTGAATGTGAGATCCAGGGCATGCAAGAAGGTGGGTGTGTGGGGGGATGCTGGGTCTTTGTCTTGATTTTCAAAGGGCAGCGTCTAAGTGGAGTTGGGATGGGATTTCCTTAGTACACCCCAACCCCAGCACTGAAATAAAGCAATACAACCAACAGAACATAGATGGGTAAAACGGCAAAAGGCTGCGGCGGGAAGGGGGATGTTTGCTCTCCCGTTCCTTGCCTTAAACACTATCTTCAGAAGTCAGTGTGGCTTCTTCCCTGATTTTCACGTTTGCTCGGACACCGTCCTCCCACCTGATGTCTTACCTGAAGGAGCACTCCAGCTCCGCATTTCGGAATGAGCTGGCACATGTGAAGTGCTGGGACCTAGAACATGGTACTTTCATACCAGGATGGCTAGATCACTATGGCTATGACTTAGTTTTCTTCTCAACTCTGTTACTACCTGGTGTTCTCTTTTGTAATTTATTGTCTGTTTATTGTCTGTCTTTGGAAGGAGAACACAGGATTCATGCAGATAGGGGACTCAGCTACTTTGTATCTCTGGAACCTGGAATTGTTTTAATGCTTAATAAGAATTTGCCAAAAACATGAAGGCAGGCAGGCTTCCTAGAGAATGACACATGTCTTACCTTTACAGTAAAAAGAGTGTCTGTGAGCTCCTAGCCCTACCAATAGTACAGGGGGTTTGGGGGTCCTGAGCATCCTAAATCTCTCTAAGGTAGGGCTTTTCAACCTCAGCACTGTTGACACGTGGCCGGTCATTTGTTGGGGGGCTGCCCTGTGCCCTGTAGGGTGTTTAGCAGTGTCCCTGGCCTCTACCCACTGGATGCCAGTAGTGCCCTCTCCTCTACCCCACGTACAAAAATACCCGTTGCCAAGCATCCCCTAGTGGTGGTGGGGTGAGGGCCAAGTCACCCCAGTTGAAAACCACTGTTGTCAATTAAAAGCAGTCTCTCTCCAGGCTGCTCCTTACTAAATGGGCTCCAGTCAAATAAACAGCTTCCAGCGCATTAATGCTGCTGCGTTTCTCTGTAATGAAGTGCTTCTCTTCCCATAGCCTTCCCCTGGTTACACATCGATCACAATATGCAAAGAAGGAGGACGAAGGAAGGAAGAGCAGCCGACACGGTCTCATAGAGAAGCACATCTTTAATTGCTGCAGTGATTCCTCAGCTGTCAGCGTGAGATGTAGGATTAGAAATAATTAAAGCACATAAACCAACAGAGAGCTGCGACTGTATGGCACATGGCACAGCCACCAGCTGTCAGTTGGGGCACTTAGAGGGGGTTTCTGCATGGGGAGAGGCTGGCCTTCCTAAACTCCCTTCTGTCCCCAGGATTCCGTCCATCTGTAGTGTCAGCCTTGAGTGTGATACAGTGTGACAGGCTGCCTCTTTGTGCTTCTCCCAGGGACAGAGCAGGTGACATCCTTCGGCCCCTAGGATTCTACAGAGGGATCTGAGAGTCACGAGGCTTTTCTCCCCCTTTTGAAACAAAGTTAAATGAGGCGTCGCTACCCTTGTATGCATCACAGAGGACACTGCACATAGATGGTTGGGACAGTATCAATGTATCAGACAAATGAGTAGATGAAAGGAGAAGGGTTTCTGTTTCTGTTTGTAACAATTAGTTGGGAAGAAATAATGAAATAAAATCTCTGAATCATTCGATTCTCTTTCTGATCCCTGTGGGTATGTAAAACACAGCCAGGCTTAATAATTGTTGTGAGATTCTGTCCTGTAAGAAACTTACCCAAGGAACCAGTGTTAGTATTTGCTTGTAAGTGGCTGCATTTCAGTGACTGGATCTCTCACCCTTTCTTCTCCCATGTTAGAGACACATATTTTTAAATGGCAACTTCTGTTTGTTTGGAACTCTTTTTGTTCTCAAAAAAAAAATAAATCAAATGATTTTAGGCCCATCAAGATGATTCTACTTACCTTCCCTTAGCGTCCGGGTGATTGGATGAAAGTGGAGGTGTTTGTGTGGGTGGGGTCCCCCCTCATCCTAGTTCCCCTCAAGACCCTGTGTGTTTGCAAGCTGTCAGCAGGGACAGGGGGTTCCAGCTGATGTCGTGGGAGCACAGGCTCACAGCCCTGTCCTGGATTCATCTGGTTGCTCTTAACTGGAACCCAAAAGCTGGGATTTTGTCTGGTTTTGCTCACCAAGTATCCACAAAACTAGTAATCAGTAAGTATTTGTTCAGTAAAGGTGGGGATCAAAATTAAGACTCTGGCTGATCAATGCAAAACCAGTCGAATTAGTGACAGAGCAGAAGGGTGACATGGTTGGTAGAAGGCCATCTGGACCTAACTCCCGTGTGTTGTGACCTCCACGGAGGTGTGCTCCACGATGCTCTCTGTTTCCCTCTGAGGTGCTGCTGTTTGCACGGCTTTCCCTTTGGTCCCACGAGAAATGTGAAGATGGTGAATGGCTAAGAAAGGTCGACTTTGCTACCTTTGTACCAAGGCTGCCACCCAAGCAAACCTGGGCTTCTTTTGACAGTTCAGGGACTGAGTCTTTGAGGCCATTTGCCCTGCAGAGTAGGGTTTTGATGCATTTTTCCTATTTCTAGGATCCACAGGGACATCTTAGATGCTGTTTTTGTCACCCGGAAAGTTCTACAGTCAGAAAACTTGCCCTCTGCCTAATGACCCAGCCTGTTGATTGTTGAGTGTGTCCCAGGGACTGGCCTCATGGCTCTGTGCTCTTGGTAGAGATTGGCAAGCCACCCGGGCTGCTCTGAGCTGGAGGGTTCTGGGGAACGAAGGTAGTAGAGGTGTTACAGTGACTGCTTCTTGTTTCAGGGCGTGGCAGAAGACCCCCAGATGGCCCTGGCACTGAACTTGGACCCTGCGTTGATGAAGAAGTCTGATGCCGAGGGTCCCAGTCTGCTCTTCCCTGAGAGTGAACTTTCCATCCGGATAGGTAGAGCTGGGCTTCTTTCAGGCAAGCTCCCTGCTGCAGACCCTGGGCTGAGCTAGACAGGATAGATTGGAGTCTGGTGGGCAGCAGGAATGATGGGAAATGCCAGGGGCTCTGTCCTCTCCCTCCAAATGCTTTACCCCACTCTGCACAGGGCTGAACTGGCATCTGGCCCAGGTCTCCCTATCTCACTTATTTTCCGAACCACCTGCTGGCTGCACAGGAGGCAACAGTACCTTTTGATGGTCTTTCCAACTGTGACAGTGGATAAGGACCCCTCTGCCGGGATCGGGCTGATTTCTGTTAGAGTATATGGGCATTTGTTCCTCTATCTCCCTGTCTCTGATAGACCCTGAATGACCCTTCCCATGTCCGTGATGTTCATCTTTTTGATTCATCTGGGAAACTGTGGCCGTTTATCTCACTGATTCAGTTTGGAGCCAGAAAACCTAAAAACACTCATGGCCAAGTCATGCCTTTTAAGTTAGAGGGAATGCGTCCCTTGAAAGGAATCAGGTGGCAACTCCCGAATCTTCTCCGTGGGGAGGGGCAGACTGGGCGGTGGCCCACTGAGCAGGAGTTGAAGGTGTGCGAGAAAGATGACATTGTGTTCCAGTCTCACTGGCAGACCCCCACCCCCACGTTGCCCAGCCATCTCTCACTCAGTGCTAATTTAAAGGCCAATTAGCATGAGGAGAAGGTGACACCTTTCTTTTCCTTTGAATTTAAGTCCTACGGTTCACCTGCAAGCCCCGAGGGCTGTGAAACGTCTGTCCCTCACCCTCCTCACTTCTGTAGACCATGGACAGAGGACCTAAAACTGTGCAAAGGGTCTTGAGAGTGGGTGCCTTCTCCTTTGCACGGAGTTCTCTCTTGAGTGAATTGGGGAGAAACAGACTGCAGACTGGTCCTGTCTTCACATGAGGGATTTCAGGGAGGAAAAAAAGTTTCCTGTTTTCACGTTGGCATTTCCATTTGATATTTTTACCATGTGTAGACTAAGGGGATCTCTAGACCTCAGGGCCAGTCAAAATTCCCAGCAATGCCGCAGCCAGTTCTCAATTTTCTATATTCAGATTATGGCCTGCATGAATTATTCATGGGGGACTCAAATACCTTCTCCACTTGGGCTACTCCTCACTGCCTCCCACAACTTCCTATGTGGGATATAATCAGGAAATAAAAATTCATCTAACATGAGCTTAAGTGATAGAGGCTTAGCATGAAACCTCGGCCCCTGCCTGCAGTCACACGTGCTGTTCATACTCAGATCAGAACGACTTAGGTGTTGTCTGCTGTTCTTCTTCTCCTGGAGCAGCCAGGACTGGCTGGTGACTAAGATGGGCCAGCCCCCTCCAGTAAAGCTCATCGTTTTTCATGGCGAGGGGTAGGAACGCAGGGGCAGAAGGCTCTGTCCTTTCTCACTGACTCTCCTGGGCTGGTGATCCTGTGTTCCCCTTGGAAGACTCCCGTCCTGATTCTGAGCTTTCTTGAGGATGAAAAAGTTGGCCAGATTTCATTCCATCTCACATTTTCCCCCTTATCCTCAGGCCATAGGGGGAAAGGTCAGTGCCTGTGAATCACAAGAGGTAAACAGTGGTTATCCCTTCCTCAGACCTTTCCAAAGGGACCATGGGAATATAGGGCCAGTGGCAGTTGGCTCTGCAGGAGAGTTTCCCAGGACTGTAGATCTGCTTGGCCACCCAGAGTGAGGCAGTGAGCTGGGCTGTGTGGGGGAGGGAGATGCTGTCCTGTCCTCTGCTCAGGAACACCTAGACACAGCCCGTTACCAGGTTACCAAGCAACCCTTGGTTGCTGCAGCTGTTTCGGTATAAAAGCAAATGCAGCCTGTGGGGGAGCTTGAAGATGCTTTGCCAAGAGGGGGAGAGCCCAGCCACCTCTGTAAAGGTCTCTCTTCTTAACTGGGCACACCTGGGGGTGTCAGGCAGTTGTGGCCTCTAACACTGATAATGGCTATTTGATGACTGGCCTCATGCAGATCAAGCCAGAATGTGTGTTATTTGTACCATCTGGATTTGCCCTTAAGCTTGCTGTAAATGGGGCAAGAAGATGGGCTTAATGGGTATTTAGTGAACAACATAAGCCTTTAAAAAATAATATCAGCGCTTGCTGCTATAATGTCTCATAATTGGTCCGGCAAGAGGACAAGTCAGAAAAGCCGCACTGTGGGAGGAAGTTTCAGCTTCTCTGAGCAGCGGCGGCAGCCTGAGCTGGGACACGCATTTATGAGATGCTTTCCTATTTATGTCCCTGTGCCAACTGTTTCATGTTATCGACTGTTCTCAAGGCTGGGGTTATTTTGGGACTTAGCTAGACCAGAAGTTCTTCTAAAACTATCAGTCTCTCTCTTTACCTGTCTTCCTTCTCTTTCTCTCTCTCACCTTCTCCCTCTCTCTCTCTTCAACTATTTAACTGTCTCCAACAAGCTTTCTGTTAATTAAAAAAGTAATAACATAGATTAAAAATTAAGAAGTAATTTTTCTTTCAGCTTCCAATTCCTTACTATGGTCCAGGCTTCCATCTTAAACACAGACCGTGTTTCTAGTTTCTTTTATTCCTTTCAGAAATATTTTGTTTTATGATTACACTTGGCGTTTTGATGTGTACCTTGTATTTTTCACTTCACTATGCATTTGGTCTTTGTTTTCTGGGACACTCATCAATTCATCCCGTTCTTGTTATTGGCCCTGATTTTACCTAAGGTCCCCTCTTGGGGGCCTTTTAGGTTGGTGCCAATCTTTTGCTGTTATAAATAACGTGGCAGAGAGCATTTTTAGTTGTACATCTCTGTGGGCAGTTATATTGTTGAGTAGTTCTAGAAGTGAGGCCAGGGGTTCTGTACATCTGGGGTCTGTGGATGAACACCAAAGGATGAACCTTTTGACATTTTTATGCAAAAAAAAAAAAAGTGGTTTTGGAAGGCAGAGGTCTATGGTTTCCATCACACTTCACATGACCAGCCCCCAAAGTTCACCTAGACCTTGAACTTCACTATGTCCACCTCCCCCACTCAGCTGCCCAGGTGGACATTTTCTTTCTCACCAGCACTCTTTTGGCTACAGAACGGTAGTAAAAAGTGAATCCATCCATTCTTTTACTAATTAGCTGTCCCATTTCAGTATGCTTATTTTGATAGAGGCAGTTGAAACTCTTCAAGAGGGAAGATTTTTGGTTATTGATCCATTAGTGTGGCAGATGGACGATTGTCTCTAATTTTGTACAAGTGTGGAAAGAACAGGAGTAGGCATTATTTTCCAGTAGAAAAAGAGGTGGATTTAATTTAGGGAAGTATTTAGTTGTGAAGTGGCTATTTATTTTCCTTAAATCATTCTGAAGCTTGTTGGGGGAAAAAGTGAATGGGTACTTAAGTCAGGGAAACATGAGCTGTGAGAAACTGCTTAGAAACCAATGTTTCCTTAACGTCCTGTTCTTCCATAATCAGAGAATCCACCTGGTGGTAATAATTGTACCTACACAGCCTGGCAGATTCGAAACCATGGTTGGTAAAATGGAAACGGTGCAGACCCAGAGTTAAGTGGGTGATAGATTTGGATAAACTACTGTCAGCAGCCCATTAGCAACACTTGTTTGTATCTTAGTCTTAAACTCGATTTCCGTATTGGTAATGCTGCTACTGACTTGCTGGGTGACATCCTTCTGTGGAAATGGAACTGATCTTGGTGGAGAGAATTTGCCTTTTCTAACTTAAGGTTCCCAAGTGCCCAAGCCCCCAGATTGGTACCGGTAGCGCTTGTGCCATTCAGAACCATGATGAAGTCCAGATGTTCTTTGATGTCATTCTCCCTCCTCAAGGCACCCTCATTTCTCCTCTGGGTATCATACAATACTATCCTCTTTTAATCTTGTACTTGGAATCATTCCTCACCCTATTTTCCCCATTGAACTTCCTACTGGAAGTGTCCCTGGGAAACGATTTGATAAACTGACGAACGTGGAGCTACTAACCACTGGGAACGTTTCACTCCTGCTTATTTATGTGTTTGCATTTGAACCGGGGACGGTTTCTCTAGCCGCACAGGGAGCCCAGGAGCTGGATTTTCATACTGGTCAGCCTTTGGAGGATCACATGTTGGTATACGCATGGGGCTGTGGGAGGGCGGCCAGGCTGAGTGGCGTGAAATCCTTTCTTGGAAGACAGCCTCCTGTTCTCTTTGTAAGCCAACCACGCATACTCAACTCCCCATCCCTACGTTTCCTTGACACTGAAATTCCATGGCACAGCCTCATCCTAGGGAAGCAGAGAGGAACCTACTGAAACAGCTGCAAGGCCCCTGAGGCTATCCCTGTTTTCGTCCGTGTTTCTGAGTCTTCCCCAAAGGAGCTGCTCCTTCTGTCACCCGTATTTCCAGTGTGATGGAAGCTGAAATGTGATCAAGAGTCCGATGTGGCTCCTAGGAGAAATTCTGGGTGTTTCTTTATAAAGAGGTCTCCAAAATAGTGTGTCTAGGGAAGTCTCTGACACGTTGGTAATGTTGACTTTTTATCAGTAAGATCTCTAAAGATGAGAGACTAACTTTCCAGTTATTCCTATAGATTTACATCCTGGCATGTGGTTTTAGCAATTAGACTCTACTCCCCTCCCCACTCGCCCCCCCCACAGAACTGGCTAGCTCAGGGACAGACATTTAAACATCTTCTCCTGTCCTAACTGAGAGGAGTTGTCTGGGGACTGAAAAACAGGCCGGGCCTGGCATTGCTGCCTCCTTTCTGTACCCTGGGTTTCTTCATTGAAAGGTTGGGAATGAACCACTCTTGTCAGCACATGGCAGTAGCGCTGAGGCTATTAAAATGTGTCCCATTTTCATACAGAAATATTTGTCTGAAAGATGAAGAGCGAAGTGCTCCAATAATGATAATTACTAGGAGCTCTTCAGCATCATGGATATTAAATATAATACCGAAGCACCACCTCGAGCAGCGGGCTGTGTGGGTGGCTTGAGTGACTGTTAGTGTGTCCCAGCTCATGGAAACATTATTAGCTGGATACATTTTATAGATTCTTTTGCTTCTGAGGAGTGTTATATTTTTGCCTGACTAATATTTAAGCACTCAAATAGCATGTTTCTTGTTTACTTGCCCTTTTATTACTGTGATTATGTTTCGAGTCCCAATTAATGTAGGCTAGGCAGTCATTCCGGAGTGCATTTTCACGAGGCCTAGGCCGAGGGGCACTTTGGCACTTCTTTGAGTGCGGTACAGCTGCCGGAACAAGGTACAGCAGGCTGAGTGGTGTAAACAGCAGACGTTTATTTTTCACAGTGTGGAGACTAGATGTCTGGGATCAAGGTGTTGGCAGGTTCGGCTGCTCCTGAGGCCTCCCCCGTGGCCTGCAGACACCTGTTTTCTCCCTGTGTCCTCACAGGGCCTTCCCTCCGCCTGCCTGTGTCCTCATGCCTCTTTTGGCCAATCATGTTGGGTTAGGGCCCACCCTGGAGACCTCATTCCAACCTAATCACTTCTTTAAAGATCTTAGCTCTAAACATTTAACTTCTGAGGGCCTGGGTGTTAGGCCTTCAATGTGAATTTAAGGGGGACAACACTCAGCTCATAACAGCATTCAGCAATTGTTTGGAAAGTTGTCTTCTTGTGGATGGTAATCAACCCAAAGGAATACCTGGTGCCCAGAGAACTTGGTTCTCTTGGTTTCTTTCTACCTCGTAGGTTCTCTCACTGTATTCCCATCTCCTTATCTGTTAGGCTCATGCCTAGACGGGCTGAGGACGCTGAGGAAGCACTATGGCAAAGAGTTGAGTGAAGTTGAAAAGTTGCTCCGAGCAACTAGAAAGAAAGTTTTATGATGTTAAGTCTACTCTTATAAGACGGCTGGCAGGCACAATCTCCCGCCCGCCAGTGCTATCTACTGCCGCCATCACCTGAAATGACAGACTCGGGTAACTTTTGGGAGATTAATATCATTATACACTTGAGTGGACACGGTCTCCTGACCGTATTCATGTTCTAGGGCTGCCATTACGGCGCACCACAAACAGGGTGCCTCACAGCAATAGGAACTCATCCTCTCACAGTTCTGGTGGCTGGAAGTCTGAGGTCGAAGTGTCACCGGGGCCACGCTGCCCCTGAAGGCTCTAGCGGAGTGTCCTTCCTCGATTCTCGTAACTGCGGTGGCTCCCGGCATTCCTTGGCTTGTAGCCGCATCCCTCTGATCTCTGTCTTCTTTGTCACCTGGCTCTCTTCCCTGTGTGTGTGTGTCTGTGCCTGAATCTCCCTCTCCTTTTGCTTGCAAAGACAGCAGTCATTGGATTGAGGGTCCACCCTGATCCAATACGAGTGCTTCTTAACTAATTACATCTTCAAAAACTCTGTTTCCAAGTAATGTCATGTTCTGAGGTTCTGGCGGGACATGAATTTTGCGGGGACGTTTTTTAACCAACATGGGACCAATCCCATACTTTGATCACTCCACGACTGGGTTAGTCTGGAAGGGTTTGTTTCTCATGTACAAGAGAGGGAGGGGGAGAAAATGAGAGGGAACAAGATGAGGCTAATCCTGGAAGTAATAAAAAACCCCATTTAATTCATTGGGAGCATTTAGAACAGCTGCTGTGCTCTTTGTTTGAAATATTCATTATGTGTGTGCAGAGGAGTTTGGGATACTGTCTCCTTATGCAAAATTTAACATTTGCTGGGCCAGCAGGTTCTATCATCGGTGTAAGAGTTCCGACACATTCATTTCAGCTTATAAGTCTATTAAACCAGGGAATGTGTTTTTAATGTGCTTTTTGGGAAACAGAGCAGACAAGTGGCTTGGGCAGCACCAGCCCCTGTTAGAATATTCCTGCCAGGCTTCTATTACCCAGGGATTTAGGGGGCTGCTGCCAAAGCCGGCAATCTGGGCTCTTTTCACATCATTTTGTTTTGTTTTTCAGATGTTATTATTATTATTTATTTTTGCAGAAGCTCTATCAGCTGGAGAAGTACAGGTGGCACTTTGGTTTCAAGTATTTAAGGTCACGATTTATTTTTTGTTCCTTTTGCCTCTTATGGAAAGTGCCTAAGAAGGGATGGAAACTGGTTTAGAGCCTGTGAGACAGGGAGGACGTTGATGGCCCTGACTGAGATAGACAGCCTTGGAGAAGGAGCGGACCGAGGGGGAAGATGGGGAATTGGGGTCCAAACCTGCGTCATCAACAGCAACGCCTGTGGCATCTGGGGTGGGGTCAGTTCAATCCTGCCTTGAAGAAAAGGAGTGCATGACAAGCTCCATTCACCTGGGGCTGTCTCTGTCAGCACGCACTGGCTGCTCAGCCTCCCATATCCTCCTTGGGTTGTATGCATTCTAGTATTTTGCTCTGCTTTCTTGTCTCTAGTGCATTTTCCGTCCAGGGGCCTAGGGAAGAAAATAGCTCCAAGTATCTTCAGATTAAATCAGTTGTCCCAATGAAACATGATTTTGATAATCAGAGCAATTTGGAGCTGGAGATGTTAAGGGATGTGCCAGCCACTCCCAGCTGGTTTTCCCAAGACAAACTTAACTCTCGGGACTCCTGTTTCCTTGATTATCCATCACAAGCTGGTGGGGGAGGCAGAGGCATTCGGTGACAAAGGCAGAGGAGGGTGCACTAGATGGCTCTGCAGCTCTTGGATGCGGTGGGCCGGAGGTCTCTGCTCTCTTCCCCAGTAGACCAGGTGCGCCCAGAGCTTTCACAGCGCTGATTCTCAGCAGGCCTCCACATGATTTGTTCGTGTCAATCTTAGTATTCTTCCCAGTAGGGGAGCTCTTGTCCTACACATAAAAGGAGGCACTTGCCCTAAAGGAGATGCAAATCTTCTCGGGAATCGGGAAACACATGGCCCATTTTATGGGTTTCCATCTTATATGTTTCAGTGTACCATATAGAGACCTCTAATGATCTCGTAAGTGGGTGTTGAATGTTCTTGCTGTGCCCACACAGAGCCCTCCATTTTGAGTTCTTTTTGGATAAGGAATGGGGTAGAGTTTGAGGTTCAGTTCTTTTTCACATGGATAGTCCATTGTTGTAGTGCCACTTATTGGGCAGACTGACCTTTCTCCATTGACTTGCCTTGTGCTTTTGTAAAAGAAAAATAATAACAATGGACCATATTTGTGTGGGTCCATTTTCGGACTCTCCCTTCTGCTTCACTTGTTGATGTGTCTATCCGTTCACCGATATCACACTCCTTTTATTACAGTTGCCCCATCTCAGGTCTTGCGATCAGGTATTGCGTGTCCTCCCACTTTATTCTTTCTAAACAGTGTTTTGGTCATTCCAGATTGTCTTTATATACAGATTTTAGAATCAGCTTGTTAAAATCTGCAAAAAATTCTGATGGGCTTTTGGTTGCATTGAATTGCATTGAATATATGAATCAATTTGGGGAAAATTGGCATCCTTTTTTAAAGTATATTTTATTCATTATGCTATTATAGTTGTCTCAGTTTTTTCTGCCCTTTATCCCCCTTCTGCCTTGCACCCCCTCCCAGCATTCGCCCCCTCTTAGTTCATGTCCATGGGTCATACATATAACTTCTTTGGCTTCTCCATTTCCTAAACTGTTCTTAACCTTCCCCTGTCCATTTTGTACCTACCATTTATGCTTCTTATTCCCTTTACCTTTTCTCCTCCATACTCCCCCTTTCCCTGCTGATAACCCTCCATGAGATCTCCATTTCTGTGATTCTGTTCCTGTTCTAGTTGTTTGCTTAGTTTTTGTTTTTTAGGTTCAGTTGTTGATAGTTGTGAGTTTGTTGTCATTTTACTGTTGATAGTTTTTGATCTTCTATTTCTTAAATAACTCCCTTTAACATTTCATGTAATAAGGGCTTGGTGATGATGAACTCCTTTAACTTGACCTTATCTGGGAAGCACTTTATTTACCCTTCCATTCTAAATGATAGCTTTGCTGGATAGAGTATTCTTGGATATAGGTCCTTGCCTTCATGACTTCAAATACTTCTTTCCAGCCCCTTCTTGCCTGGAAGATCTCTTTTGAGAAATCAGCTGATAGTCTTATGGGCACTCCTTTGTAGGTAACTGTCTCCTCTTCTCTTGCTGCTTTTAAGATTCTTTTCTTATCTTTAATCTTGGGTAACTTAATTATGATGTGCCTTGTTGTGTTCCTGCTTGGGTCCAATTTCTTTGGGACTCTCTGGGCTTCCTGGACTACCCTGGAAGTCTATTTCCTTTGCCAGATTGGGGAAGTTCTCCTTCATTATTTGTTCAAATAAGTTTTTAATTTCTTGCTATTGTTCTTCTCCTTCTGGCACCCCTATGATTTGGTTGTTGGAGTGCTTAAAGTTGTCCCAGAGGTTCCTAATCCTCTCCTCATTTTTTTTAATTCTTGTTTCTTCATTCTGTTCCAGTTGGATGGTTCTTCCTTCCTTTTGTTCCCAATCATTTATTTGAATCTTGGTTTCCTTCCCTTTACTGTTGACTCCCTGTATATTTTGCTTTATTTCATTTTGTGTAGCCTTCATTTCTTCTTCATTTTGTAACTGAGCTCAATCAATTCTGTGAACACCCTGATTACCAGTTTTTTGAACTCTGCATCAGGTAGTTTGTCTATCTTCTCATTGCTTAGCTCTTTTTCTGGAGGTTTGACCTGTCTTTTCATTTGGGCCATATTTCTATGTCTCGATGCACCTGTTATGTTGTAAGGGGTGGAGCCTTAGGTATTCACCAGGGGGAGACAACCCTTTACTGTGTTGTGGCACTGTCTGTGGGGGAGAGGTCAGAGAGGGAACGATGCCGCTCACTTGCTCCACTCTAGCCCCACTTTCCAATGAACTCTCCTGTGAAACTGGGAGTTTCCCCTGCCTTGCAACCCCCACAGGATTTTACAGCTAGAGGTTATGAGCCTTTAGTTTCCCTGTCAGCCAGCTCCTGCCTCACTGTATGGTCTACCGCCTTGCCACGCCACAGGTCCTCTTCGCCCAGCTGCCCATCTCAGCCCCTCCTACCAGTCTGGATGAATGTCTCTTTAACTCCTTGGTTGTCGGAGTTCCATGTAGTTGGATTTTCTGGCACTTCTGATTGTTTATTGTTTTTAAATTGGTTGTTATCCTTCTTTTGGTTGTGCATGGAAGTGAACTGTTTCTACCTACACCTCTACCTTGGCCAGAACTCTGAAAATTGACATTTTAATATTGTCTTCTATTTCATGAAGATCGCATATCTATTTATTTAAGTGATCTTTGGTATCTTTTACTAGTGTTTTGTGGTTTTCAGCATATATATACAATTTGGTCAGATTTATACTTAAGTATTTCCTTTTATGGTACTATTATAAGTGATACTGTATATTGAATTTCAATTTCTAATTGTTCATTGCTAGTATAAATTATCAAAATATAATTGATTTTTGTGTTTTAGTCTTGTATTCTGCAACCTGACTACTCATTTATAGTTCTAAGAGTTTTTCTATAGATTCCTTGGGATTTTCTATGTCATGTCTGTGAATAGTGACAATTTTATTTCTTCCTTTCAATCTGTATGCCTTTTATTTCTTTTTTTTGCCTTATTGCACTGGCTAGGACTTTTAGTATGATGTTGAATAAGAGTGGTGAGAACAGACATTTTTGCCTAATTCTCAATCTTAGGAATAAAGCATTCAGTCTTTCACCATTAATTATAATTTTTTCTATAGGTTTATGGTGGATGAAAGGCATATATATTTAAAAAGCCATCAAGTTCCTGAAAGATGTCACAATACAGAAGTGGTACAGATTTGGAGTGGGCCAAAGAATAAGTCCTATAGTGAGATTAGGTTTGAATTCTGACTCAGCCCCTTAGGCAGCTGCTAGACCTTGGGCAACCTTCTTAATCTTCCCCTCCCGTAGTTTCTGTGTCTAAAATGGGGATAATAATAGTTACCTCATGGGGTTGCTTTGAAGAGAGGCTAAGTGAATGCATGGAAAATGCTTATAATAGTGCTTAATGCATTGCATACCCTCAATGAATGTTAGTTATTTTTATTCTATCTGAGCAGAAATAAAGATGGCGAAAGTCTTCAGGATGCCCGGGTGTGGGATGTTTTGGCCCAGACTGTGAAGGCTTTGCTCCCCACATTGAAAAATGCGAAGAGCTCTTGGGTTTGGATGGGGATTCTCCAGTCACTGAGCATGTGTAGGCCCTCAATCCTCTCAAGGTGCTCAGACAGATGTCAGCTCAGGGACAGAGTAGTCACATTGGAAAGAACAGATTGTGCCTAGACTGGATGAGGAGATTTCTCAGAGGAAAAGGTAATCTGTAAAGAAATTAAAGAAGCACAAATGTGTGGTTAAGGAAAAAGTATAAGGTAGATGTAAAAATTTATAGAGAATTGGGTTGAGGGTAAGGAGGAGAGAAGGGGTGTGTGTATGTATACGTGTGTGTGTGTGTGTGTGTGTGTGTGTAGTGAAGAGCAGAGGAGTAGAGTCAGAATATGTGGTAGATGTGATAACAACATGGGTTCATGCAGTCATGAATGGACTGAGCTCCCTCCGCATCGGTGCAAGGATTCAAGTACAGGATTGGTGACCAGTGGTCAGAGGAGTTATAGAGGGAGGGACTTCCTGTGCCGTGGGAGATGCTCTTTCTGCTCCATGATTCTGCTCTCTTGTGCCTACCGAGAACTCCTGGGGGAGGCCTCCTCCATCTTTCTGGCCTGTAGGAGAAGGGCTCATGTGACCTTCAACTCTGGGTCAGTGGGTGCTGGTTTGAGATCTTGGAGCTTCAGAGTGGGTGCTTTTGGCTGCCTCACAGTCTCACAGGTGAGCAGTGGTGGCAGGGGTGGTCATCACATCGGGGGTCCTCTCACAGCCTTACACAGCCTGTGCTTTTGGCAGTGTGTTGCCATGGTAACCTCCCCCCTTCTTTGCCACAGTTCACCCATACTTCTCAGCTTGGTCAACAACGTGTCTCCCCTTGTCTGGTTCCATCTCATCTCGTCTCCTCTCTCAGTCTCTCCATGTCTCCTGGTCTCCCTCACTTGCCTCTTTCCATCTCACTCTCTTTGCTTCCCGTTTTGTGCCTGCATCCCTCTTCATGCCCTCTCTCTGGTGATCTGCTGACGTCTGGGCAGCCCTTGGAGAATTCTCTTGGGCTCTGCTGGGCCCTGTGGAAGCATTTGCAGCCCCACTGCAGTGTTTCTGGGTGGTGCAGTCACTCACAGCTCTTCAGAAGCCCCTTCCTCCCTCTCTGCATGGAGATCCATGTGGGCAGATACCACTCGTGGCAAATCAGGTCTGGGTGAAGTTCCTTTGCTTTGGTCAGCTTCACAGAGTGGAACTGCACAAACCTGCAGTGCTAATTAAACTCATCCAAGTGATCTGTTGTTCAGGTCCCTGCCATCCATTTGGGGTGGAGCCCCATGACAAGTCTAGACACCCTTGAGACTTATTATGGTGAGTGTGGGTGGGCTTCTCCTTGAAGTCATCCTTCTTAGTGTCTCAGGGATCTGCCTTCAACCTGGCTGTCATCCAGCCCTACTGAGAGTTATTAGCCATTTAGTGTCAAATTGTACCTGCTTCTTGTAAGTCTGCTGCAGCTGGGGATGAAGATTTGCTATATTAATCTTATTTTTCGCAGGGTCTTATGTTGTGACACTACTCAACTTAAGGAGTCTAGTGGTACTACACATGTACCCCTGCTGCTCTCTACCTGTCTTGGCCTGGAAGGGCACAGTAGAGATGAGCCTGGAGATTTCACGCTGGCATCTGACAGGATACTATTATCTGGCCACGACCTCACTTGCTAGTGATTGGATCAAGCAGTCCTATTTTCAGCCAGATTTTAGGTTTGGGTGAGTAGAGTGAAACCTTAGTGGGCAGATGTCTTCTCATCAAAGCGGGAGGTGGGAGGAGGGCAGGAGAGGGTACAACTAGAAGGAAATTGAAATGTTCTCTCAGAACTAATGAGCTGCTCCTGGCTCACTGGGAGGTCATGGGGCTCTGTAAACGTCTTCAAAATTTTGAATGCAGAAGGCTACACAAAGGCAAGTTTTGATCATCCGACTTGATTGGCAGAACAGGACGTTTGAGTCAGCCTGTATTCTGAAGGCTCATTGGGAAAGCTCTGGCAGAGGGCTGTGGAAGCTGTTTGCCTGGCCTCTCTCTCCGTTCCCTCCCATCCTGGTCCCCATTGAAGTTATATGTGCCAAGTCAGGGACATTTCAGTATGACACCCCACTGGGTTCATGTAGGTTGACAGCACATCGCCTCTCTCCAGAGGGGACTCTTCAGCACCGTACATTAACCACAGAGATGTGTCTTGTTTTCTAAGCCTAATGTCTTCTTTGAACCTATTGGCACTTTTTGTCTTTACTCTATAGGGTGCTTCATGGAAATGAAATCGACGCTTTCCAAGGGCTCTGAGACCCCCGGGACACTGCTGGAGGGGTTTGGAGGGAGGGGTTTGGAGTCATCTGCTGTGACTAGCAAAGGGCTTTGAGTCCTGTTTCCCTTCCCTAAGGAAATAGAGATGCAGCTTTAAACTAAAGATGTGACATTTCAATATTTGAAGAAATGTAAATCAAATAGAAATGTTGTCTCAACATCAGGTAGCAAGCAGGTCTTCTGAGGTGGCCTTGATGTCTGTCTGTCTAGATGCTCTGAAGTAGCTACCAACCTCTTCCTTGCTTGGACCCTCACACGATGGCCCCCCTTTCAGACCCATCATCCTCAGAGCATCTACCTTGAGCATTTTATGGGAAGGAGAGCACCTGAGCACCTGATGAAAAGCACAGACTGATAGGTTATTGGCATTAGGGGTGGGAGAGTTCTTGGTGGTGTATGTTGGTTAGTACCCTGGTCCCCAGCCACTCAATGTCTGTGGTCCCCCTTGGTCAATGTGACAGTGGGGCAAAAGTGCCCCAGACTTTCCCAAGGCCCCTGGATGGCTGTCCGTGAGGGAGCATGTATGATATGGCAGGCTGGGTCTTGTACAAGGACTCTAGACCCGAGGAGTTTGGATTCCAGCCCAGCTTTTGCTTGTGGATTGGTCCACCTGGGCCAGGCTGTGGCTGTTCAGAGGAAGGGACACCTTAGAAATGTATACTGAGTGCTGTATGGGCTGGCTGCCCCCCTGCCGTTGCCCTGACTGAGAACCATGACTAGAGACCCTCTCCCCAGAAAACGTACCTTTGTGGGTCAGACACACTTTATATTTGCTTTCCGAGGGCTTCTCAACTGGCCCAGCACAGTGCCCAGCTCCCAGCGGGAGCCAAGGGCCTGTCTGTTGACTGAGTGAATGAAATAAAGCCCATTGGTTCTATCAGCGGGTCCAAAGGCCCTGGTGATGAGCTCCTGCCTGGTCCCCAGAAGCACGGCTTCCCTCGGTTCACTTCAGCTCCAGCCTGAAGGCTTCTCTCATTTCTTTTGTTTTTGTTTTTTTACCCTTACCCCAGGACATTTTTTCATTGCTTTTAAAGAGAGAGGAGGGTAGAGAAAGAGAAACATCGATGTGGGAGAGAAATATCGATTGGTTGCATCCTGTATGAGGCTAGACTGGAGATCTTACATGCCCAGACCGGGAATCGGACCCACAACCTATGTATGTGCCCCGACTGGGAATCAAACTCACTAACCTTTGGTTATGGGGTGACACCCCTACCAACTGAGCCACACAGGCCAGGGCAGGCTTCTCATTCTTGTACTAACACTTGGGGTGCAGACAGTAGGGGCCATGGCGCTGCTGGCGATGCTCCAGCTGGGGGAATGTACTGGCACAGGCGTGAAGCAGAAGCATGAGAGAGAGCACCAGTGCTCTGGGCACTGAGGACCTGAAAGCTCAGTTCTCTCCTTTGAAGCCACATTCCAGACTTCTTGGTGGTCACATTCTGAGTCTCTCTCTGTGTTCCCTGCCTGCTGCCCTGTCCGCCTTCTCTTTTCTTCCATTCTTATGCTTGTTTCTTATCCAGACCTCTTTGTGTGATGTTTTGGGATTGTGTTGTATTCTAAGAGCTTGGACTAAGAATCCCTGGTTAACTCTTTGTTTCATTATTTGCTGGCCAGGTTTCTGGTGGGGTAGGATCAGGTTTGGTGCTACCAAAAATCACCGCTTCCTTTACCTTTTGTTCAGTGCTTTCACATTCCTTTTGTTTGTTTGTTTGTTATATCATTCATTTGTTCATACTTCATCAAACTAACCAGTCTACTTGGCTGAATCTGATCAGTGAACTTGGTCCCTACCTTCAAAGTCTGTGACACAGGCATACGCCTCAAAGAAACCATTACACAGTAATTACAGATGGTCATACAGCGATTTTGATGTTTGGTTTCTTTCACAGTCTCCAGAGGGTGTTTACAATTGTCTAGAAAAGAACCCCACTCACTAGGTCTGGGGTCGTCTTCTCTGAAGGAATTTTATCATTATTTCTGGGCCAGTGAGAGTTATTTGAGCGCGTCAAGTTCCACTTGAGTTTCTTTCTTCATTAACCATGGACTAAGGTGTGTGGTTCAGGATGATATTGCAAATACTCACGTTTCACTGATATTCCCTGCGTGTGTAAGGGAGGATTGTGTGTTCTCCAGTGTATGCATGTGTGCACACAGGTGTGTATGTGTTTGCACATGTGTGTTTGCTCTTGCGTGTACACATTGACCTATTTTCTTCCCAATAGAATGGAATATTCTTGCATGTAAGAAATTGAAGTGCTTATTGATTTCACCAGCTGTTTGGGCCCAATGCACCTTTCCCCTGAAATCTGACAGGAAAGTGGAAGGTACTAGAAGCACAGGTCAGTTACATGCATGTGGACAAGGAGGCTTGACTGACACGTGGCCCTGCCGTTTCTCTGGTCCCTGTCAGTGAATGCTCATGTATGAACTATGCCGGCTACTCTGGGAGCCTTAAAATTGCCATATTTATTTTAAAAAGCAGAAACAGTATTTCTGAAACTCACGGGCTTGTCATTGATTCTAACATTGGTAAGGCCCTTTCTAGAAGACGTGTGGGAATGTGTATACTTAAGAGCATGGCAACAGGCTTGGAGGTGCTTCTGCGAACACGGGTTCACACGCAGGTCAGCATGCCAGACATCATCGCCCGCAGGAAATGTTCTCATTCACGGCTCTGTGTTTAGTCCTGCTCAAGTCAGAATGAATGGTCCCGTCCACCCAGCAGCTCATATGCTAGGTGACGTGGGGCATTGATTTGCTACCATACTTTTAATCTGCTCTTTGCTTCAGCCCGATCCCCAGGTGTCTCCTGGGGTCAGGAGCAGAAAGAACCACTAGGGCCTACTGTGCCCCTGGGCTCCATTCTGAGATACTCAGTAATCTCTTTGTGAGCCAAAAAATAGTAACTCATTAAAAAGTAATAGAACTGATAGGTAAAACAACACTGCAGAACTCATCTGGACAATGAGTCCCTGGAAGTGGTCACTTTGGGATGATGGCATTATTCAGAAGACTTTTAGAAGTGTCGTAGAAGATTTTTCAGGATTGATTTACAATCCATGTTTAAAGAACAAGAGCAGTCTTAGTTTTGTGTGGTTCGGTATCATTTTAGCAACAACTTCAACAGTCTCAAAACAACCTTCTTCCCCAAAACTTTCAAAATAATTATTCTAAAGCCAGATGGGCCTCCACCCATTCGTCCCTGCTGCTCCCACTAGGCAGGACAGAGGCTTCCCAAGGCACGCCGTTCCCTGATGCTGCATGTTAGGGCGTTTTCTCATGTCTGTTGGCCTGTGTCACTTTAGCTGGCCTTCTCCTGGTCTCTGGAGTCATCGAGGGTAGGTGAGAGGGCACAGTAAGAATATGCAGTGAGAAGAGAGGTGAGGACACGCTCCAGATACGATTTGGTGTCCAGAGTATGCTGGTTTAAAAAAAAATCACGGTTTGACTTTTTGTTTTCGTTGTTCCACTAAGTTTTACTGTTAGATGACTCACAATGATGAAGGCATTTACCTCAAATTTGTGCTCTATCGTCCCTTCCCAGAAAGAGGAAGATTTACAGGCCTGAGGGCTCTCATGGGGCTTCAGGCATATTCATTGCATTAAATTGTGTGCTTCCAAGAGTTTAACATTGACTTAATTTATCTGAGCGTAACGGGCTGTATGAGTCAGTGTTGCCTTGTAACAAGAATCTCTCAAACCTCAGAGGTTTACAGCCACACAGATTGATTTTGCTTTCAAGTCACATCAGGATGCAAGTTGGCTGTGTCTTTACTACATTTGTCTTCTTCTGGATCCCAGGCTGAAGGAGCAGCCCCTATGAGGAGAATCCAGTGGCACAATAGAGGGGAAGAAAAAGAGATCTGGCAGAAACTTGCGATGCCCTTTAGGAGTTCTGCTTAAAAACTGTGTGTTTGTATCCACGCACAGTCTGTTGCCCAACAACCCATGTGGTCACTCCTGACGTTGTGCGGGGAAGTATACTGGCCTCCAGATAGAACACTGCAAGTCCAGGTGGGGATGTAAAAATCCTCTGCAGGGAAGGGAGGCACGAATTATTATGGCTATAATACAGTCTGCTTCATTCTTCCCTCTCGGTCACAAGTCATCACTTTTGTTCTTTCCCTACACAAAATAAACTCACTTCTCACCCAATGGAATATACCTCGCTGTTCTCCTGTTCTCATCCAGTCACTGAGTCAGGTCTGAATTTCAGGGTCTCATGATAAGCTCTTCATCAGGTCTGGATTTAGTTCCTCTTGATCTGGAGGCCTGTGAACTACCACAAGTTGTCTGTCCCCCGTGTCCAACATGGGAGACACTTCCCTACTTGGAAAGAGGAAGAATGGTGGCCACACGGCCATCCCTGGTACCTAGCAATTCTGAAAGCTCATTAAATAAACATGAGGGCCCCCTACCTCAAGGGTGTTCCTTGAGTGGATCTGGAGGAAGCTCCATTGTCCTCTGTGGATCTTGGCTTCTCACTTTGGGAGATCCTTCCTTCCTGGTGATCCTCTTTGGACATGTCTGAAAAAGTATGGGCATATGCCTTCCTTGGGAGCATAAGCAGCTTTCTCAGCCTGCTTTCTGCCTGTAGAAATTTGAGTCCTAAAGCGGTTTTAGCTCTCCAGTAGTCATGATCTCTTTTATCCTGGGCCAGTGTCTCTTTGGGTAATGTAACTCATTCTAAACCACCATCAGTTTTTATTTCCTTTTGATTTCAGTTATTCCATGGGCCAATAGCCACATTCACATTTCTCTTTGAGATAATTGTGAATGTAGATAATTTGAGACCAGACACACCTCTCTCTCTAGATTTAATTATAGGCACTTTGAGCTTATCAGGTTTCTGTGAGACCATGCCACTAATCACTTTTCCTATACCCATTTTGTCCAGCTAAAAGGATTTACCAGGGGTGGGGAGGGGGTGGCTTTATTTTAATCCACTTAGAGACCTTAACATGCCCTTGGCTTTGTGTGTGTCCTGAGGTTAGGTTTCAATCATCTTTTCTGCCCAGAGCATTTCCCCCCCTTTATTGATAGGAGATGAGAAACAGTTGTATCTTCCAACCTATGAAGTTCCAAATGTACTAGAATTTTTTCTTTTTTTCCCCTTTCAACCAACCCTGCTGGAAAATCAGCCAATTCTCTTCTGAGCTCCTTTTTCTTGTAGTACTTTGTCAAATGCACCTAATAACAACTTGTCAGATTAGCAGGGCTCTGTTTTGTGACATTTTCACCTCAAACCACACGTCCATTAGTTGCACCATCTGCCTTTCAAGTTACCACAGGGCACTTCTCTGAAAAGCGTTGCCGCTGTGTAATGAGGGTCACTCTTATGATCCTCGTGGCGATTTTCTCCTCGCTTTCCAGCCCCCGAAGTAATGCCTCGTATTTTGGGTTTTTCTATTATATCGCACCCTACTTCTGCTACTAGTCTTTGTAATTGTCACTTTGCTGGAGCAACCTACAGCCCTGCATGTCAGCCGCTCACAGCATCCATAGGCTGCAGGCTGCTCTGGTTCTGCTCTGCATGAATTCTTGCTCTGAGACTCAGGTGGGAGCAGCAGCCCCACGGTCACACCTGTGTGTGACGCCTCCTGCACCTTCCACCTGGATTTTGTGCATGTCACATTCACTCCTGGGCCTTTGGCCCAGGTAGCTCAAGCGTCACTCCTGACCACAGGGCAGGCAGGGGGGTGTAGGCAGCCTACAGCCCCACAGAGCACGTGGCACGGAGCAGGGATGTATAATTAATTCTCCCACAATGAAGGGGAATGTTGAGTAATTGTGAAAAAAAATCATAATGTACCCCCGTGTTAGACACAGAATGACAGGGAAATGCTGAACGATGACACCAGCACCAGAGCTGAAGTCACATGTATATCAGTAAACTAAATAAAATGTGGGAGAGAGTGTGTGTGTTGGGAGCGGGGTTTGTGTGTCCTGGAGAGATTTCTTTCCCCTTACCTCCAGGTGGTGGCTCTTAAACCCCCGGAGGGAGCGACAGCATGCCCTGGCTCTGAAGATACTGAACATGACGAGTGCTTTTTCTTAAAACCTGGCTCCTCACCCTCCACAGTGTGTGTGCGCACCACCCCTCCCAACCTGCTGAGACATTCTTTGGTTAATTCCTTGATGATAGGGTTGTGTTTTAAGATTGACAGGGAAGCATGCACCTTTTGTTTCCAAATCCCTCTTTCAACACAGAGCACTGTTTGTTCTGGATCATTAAATTCCACTTAAATAGTTTTTTATTGAAGTGAGAGATGCTATAGAGTTGATGGAAGAACAGGGGCTACTTAGAATCATAAACATGGCCCTCCATTCTGGGCTTGGGAAGTTTGTCTGAAGCAGCATTGCTGGTACAAGCTGGTTTCTTCTGCGACTGCGCGGTACCCAGCTCTAATCACTTGTCCGTGTTCCCCAGTGCAGTTGGCTGCGAGAAGCTCTTGTCCTGCGTGTGGCCATGAGATCTGCGGAGCTGGGAGCTGTGTCTTTGTTGGGAGGTGGAATGCCGCCCGGGGAGGCTTTCAGACTGACCGAGGTTTGGGTTTGGAATGCTGGCAGTGCTCCCTTCTAAGAGAGCAGTAACACTATTTATTGTGCTGGGACTCAGCTAGAATAGATGAAGGGACCAGCACAGCACTTGACCTACACTGCACTTTACAGATTCTAAGACTCACTCATGTTTGCATTTTTAGCATCTCTGAATCCATCTGTGTCTTCAGCCAATGGCATGTCCTAGTGAAATGGATACATAAAGTAAAAGTGTGTCATAAAATTATTGTGTCTTAAGGTTTGGTGATGTATGGTAATAAGCACCTCACTGGGCGCTGATGAAACTAGAATGAATTACAGAAAACATTCCATTGTGAGTTAGTGTTTCCCTAGGTTTGTGTGGGGGTCAAGGCCCACTTTGAGAAGCTGGTGAAAAACATGGATCTTTCCCCAGAGATGTGCAGAAGAAAATACGGATCTTGTGCATTATTATTTTTCTTTTTATTTTTCCTTGTTCTCTTCCCTACTCTGATCTGCTCACTGGAGTCACATTTAAGCTGTAGCTGTTTCCATTTTCCATTTGTTAGGAAATGTAATTGCCTTCCTATGACAAGTGTCCACCCCCTCTGACTCAGTCTCACCGGTTCACCCTCGCTGAGCAAGAACCTAGCCTTCAGTGGCCGCCTGCCCACGTCCTGTCCCTGAGTCCAGCATTAGCAACCAGTTTTCACAGAGCACAGTTCCACAGCTGTTAGCCCTAAAAGGTACTGGGAATGGTGTGCCTGGGTTGTGTATTAACCTTGGCATCCATTTCATGCAGTTAACAAATTATTATTGTGCCTCCTGGATGTTCTAGGTACTGGGTGGTACATCGTAACCAAGACAAACAAACAACGCAACAATGAAAACAGCACAGAGAGCTGACTTCTTCGTGGGAGAGACAGATAATGAGTTCCAAATGAGTGGAATACATTCTATATTAGATGAAGGCTACTGCTAAGAAAGAAAGAAGCAAAGCAGGCGAGGAGATCGGAAGTGTATGTGTGTGTACGGGAAGTGTCGAGCATTTAGGTGGCATAGTTAGGGCACACATGGGCCCAGGAAGACAGCTTCAGTGGCCAGGGGAAGGTTGGGGTCTGTCCCTTGAACTTGACCCCTGGTCCAAGTCCAACTGTTGGATTCCTGCCTGAGTACTAAAGAGAGAAGGCGAAGTGAGGAGGGTTGGTGAAGTAGGAGAAGTGACATACTGGAGGAGTGGCAGCCGTGCCCACCTAAGCTGCTCCTGTGGTGACAGATAGCTGGCCCTGGCTGCCTCCGGTGTGGGAGGCCCAGAGGAGAGGATGAGGACAGAAAGAGAAGGTGCAGCACTTGCTGCCTGCATAGCGTGGGATGTCCGTGGGGTTCCTGGGAATGGCCTGGGGGCTCCCAGAACCACCGCTAGGAGCCTGGAGGGCTGCCTTAGCCAGTGTGACAAGAGTTAGTGACATACAGTAACATTTCTGTTTAAGGGGACCTAAGAGTGTTTTCTCATTTTCCCTCTCCTGTTACAAGGTTTCAAGTTTTCAAGGGGGAGACCAAAAGAAAACCCAGAATTGATTTATAAAATGATGTATATTTATTCTTGTGAGATCGGAGCTGCTGAGGTACCATGAGAAGACAGCAAGCTAATAGCAAAGCAAGGAATTTATTGAAAGCAGGGTCCCTTGGGAGCGATAGGGGGAGGGGGGGAACAGTCGAGCTGAGGCCAGTTCCCAGCTCAGACCAGTTCCCATTCAGGTGGTTCTTTGCAAGGTTTTTAAAGAAAAAAAAAACAAACCCTGCTCTATGGGGAAGTAGTCTTGTAATTGGTTACTTTCAACTAATCTACTTTTCTCTCATTGGGTGTTTCTATCCCTGGCTCTCTAGTTCCTGGGACTCATTCCTGTGGCTTTCTAGTTCCTGGAACTATCCTGTCCCTGATCGATTGCTTGGGTGCTGTCCCACCCTGGTCTGTTGTTCCGACATCCTGTCTTGCTGGCTTGGGTGCCTCTATCCAAGGTCAGACCAAACTGTCAATTCTTACATGTTTCAACTTCGGTCACCTTCAAAGTACGCTCCATTTTATGTAACACACCTATTGAGATGCTCTTTCCACTGCTCAGAACAGTTTTTGAACTCATTGAGTTTGATGCCTTTTAGTGCTTCTGCCATTTTTTGTTTCACCTCTTCCACATCAGCAAAACATTTTCCTCTGAGGACTTTTTTCATCTGGGGAAACAAAAAAATATCCCTTGGGGTGAGATTGGGTGAATAGGGAGAGTGGGGCATGGGGTCATGCTGTTTTTTGGTTAAAAACTCCTGAACACTCAGCATGGTGTGAGCAGGTGTGCTCATAAATCACCCATCATGAAATGGGCAAACACATTGAAAGAGTCTTCAAAAAAATTCACTGAAGCCAAAGCAGCCTCTCACAACACCACCAGCTGGCACGCTGATCCAGATGGGTTCCTAGAACACTCAGTTAGAGGAGGAAACTATAGTACAAGGGGCCCACCCTCCTAAAGATAATTCCGGTGTTTCTTGGGTGCCCCCTTGTGTGTGCTTCTGTGTGCACCTGTTGGGGTGCACGTACCTGCATGTGTTTGCATTTTGCTACTGTGAGTGCAACTTGCAACATGCCTCTCTGGGAGATTAAACGCAGTATTGAAATGAAAGGGGCATCCAAATGCAGTGAACTCCGGTGCTTTCTCATTGAGCAGAATTCACATTGTTCCAAAAGATGGAGCAGCTCCCACTCAGGATCCCCTTTTGGAAAACAAAGGCCAGATCCCCTTTGTGTATGTGAGCCTTCCTGGGTGAGCCCAGACGTGCGGATGTGTGCTTCAGCCGACTACTCTAGACTTCAGCATATGGTTCTGTGGGTGTAGGTAGCTGGTTTGTGTGTGTGCCAACTGCAAGTGAAGGGTTTTTTAAAATGTCTACTTAGCAGACTTAAAAAAAATGAATTCAGGGACATTTTAGTTAGAACAGTCACAAAGGTGTGAATACAGGAGCCGCTGTGCTGTGAGCCGCTCCAGCAGGACAGACGCGGGACCATCTGGGCTTTTGCCCACCACCGGGATTGACAAGGCGCTGGCAAGTGAGCACAGTGGGCGCTGACCTGCAGGGCAGATGGCTGGAGGAGGCTCATTCGGGCGGGGAGGGGAGGGGCCTCTCGTGTGTGCCCATGAGATTGTCATTTATGAAGGTGACTGAGTGATATCACGGAGAGGCCAGTGCTTTCGAAAGGGAATTTATTATGGTGTCCCATGAGGAGGGGCATGCCAGACCACACAGGACCTCAGGGAAGACATCGGAGGATGAGGGGGCAGGGGACAGCACCGAGGGCAACGCCCAGGCCAGAGCCTTCATCGAGGTTTCCATGGGCAAGGCAGGGCAGGGCAGAGAGCTTGATGCCGGGCTTGGGTATGGGAGCTGCCCCTGATCCTTGAGTGCCTGGCCCTGGGGTGACGTCGCAGGGGAAATATTGGCTCGGAGTGTGTGAGTTCGGTGAGGCCATGGCTGGCCTGTGTGTGAGAGGTGTTCTCCCAGGTAGGTTGTTTACTGTCTACAGGAATTAGCTGGTCCTGGGAGGGGCAGGCTCTCCGGGTCTTTAAGGCCCTGGAACTGTAAGATGCAGAAAATAGAAAACATAAACCAGGGGGAGGGGTGACAAGAGACGTTCTTGTTGGATGCAATGGAGATAAACTGGAAGATCAGGTTAGGACAGCAAAACCTCCACAAATAAAGAGAAAATCCACTTTCCCTCCTTAAAAAGAAGCTGATCCTGCCATGCCACTGAAATGGTAGTAGGAAGACTTGACTAGCAAACAAAACCAATACAAGCAAACAAAACCAATACAAGCAAACAAACAAACAAAAATCCCAAAGCCCACCATGAACAAAAAGGCTCAGATATTCAAACTTTCATATATGGATTTCTCGCTCTTTTACTACTGCATATATTTTAACTTTCCAATGCTGAAATTCAGACTTTCTGACATTTAATATTTCCCCTCCTCGATCGAGACAGTTGGATAATATGGTACGGAAGATTATCCCGATGTATGCAGACTGAGGTTTTCTTATACCAGGTCCAACCAGAGAGGTGTCCTGGTTGAGAGCTGACACCCTGGGACCCTGCAGGCGGTCAGCTTTGTGGTCTAACTGCAGACAAGCCTTGGGTGAAAGCCTTGGACCCCCCTGCCATGTCCTTTAGACTTGTCATTCTTAACTGATGATGTCACTTCCTAGTTCATTGAGCAGATTGAGCCTCCCAGGAGGGAACTCTGTCAGCTTCCCCCCCCTTGCCAAAAATGTACCTTGACTTTGCGGTCCTCCTTCCTTCTTTCCTTTCAGAGGGAGTCAGGCCCCTCCCTTTCTGCAGGATTAATATCTCCGGCTGACCTCATCTCCCTCCATGTCTTCAGGGAGCTTGTCTCAACAGTTAGCTTTTCCTTTGCTGCCTTTTGGACATATCCTTTGTGTCGATTGTTTGCCTTTGCTTATGAAGATGCTCAAGCTATCCATTAAAAAAGGTTTGGAACGGGAGTGTCACACAGCTAATCAGCCATCATCTTGGTCAAAGACAGCCATGTAGTTTAGGTTCTAAAGTGGTGAGCCTGTCCTGTCCCTATCCCTATGGTAAGCAGGTGCAACAGCAACTTGAAGGGGACACTAAGGCCTTTCCTACCTCTGACACCTCTGTCCCTCAATTCCTCATGCCTTCTGCCTCCAGAAGAATACTGTTGAAATGCTCTTTATTTGAGAAAGGATGAGGGCCCCTAGATTCCTCCCCCTCACCCCAGTGGATGTGTTAGGCTGGGTGGTTAATTTTCCAGGAGGCAGAGAATGCCTGTCCCAGGGGGCTGGCCATAGAAGCCTCGGGTTTCGGTGAAGACAATCACAGAAGGGACAAGCCTGGGATGCCAGAGGGTAGCTTAGGGTCTCTCCTGGCTGATCCAGGAGAAGGAGGCATTCAGGAGAGAGAGAGAAAGGACAGAAGGAAAATTCCTACACCACAGTGGTCTGCAGGGCTAGGCTTGCTCTGAGGCTCTAGGGCAGCAGAGTGCTTTATGGACAGATGAGAACCACTCTGTGGCCAGCTCTTTCTCTCTTGTTGTCCACGCACCCCCCCATGTACATTCCCACGCCCAGGAAAGCGCAGCTCTCCCCTTCTTCTGTGACCATCCCGTGCTGATACACGGTTTACGGCTTGGGACCTGCGTGCGGGCTTTCAGCTGGAGTGTTTCAGGTTGTCATCTTTATCCGCATTGGGAGAATGTGCCTGGACTGATTTTGGGGGTCCAGAACTGGAGCACCTGAGTGGAGGGGGATGGGAGCAGTCAGATCAATCTGTTCCTTGTTTTGGGAGGGGAGGGGAAAAGAGCAGCTATATTAGAATGTTTGTCAGGCGCCGGTTTCCACTTGAGTTCCTCTGGCTCCGTGTTAGAGGGGACCTAATGCCATCTTCCTGACGGTGATTCTCTTCCACACTCCTACCAGGACCCAGAGAACTGTGAGCAGGACAGACCCTCCGAATGAAAATGTTCCTGCTTCCCAAGGGCCAGTCCTCCCTCCCCTCCTCTCCCCTCCTGTGAGCGGGGGACTTTGTAATCAGCCCGTCCTATGTGTTCTGGGCGCTGGCTCTCACCCGCAGTGGAATCGCTGTCAGCTGTCCAGGCAGGAGCAGGCAGTTGCGCCTCGGTGGCAGGAGCTGGCTCAGCGGTGCTACTTGCAGGACCCGTGGCTTAAAGGGCGGTTTGGATTTCCTCTGTGATGTTTATGTGGTAGGTTTCCAGCCCATCATCCAAGCAGGTGGAAGAGAAGAAATACTGTGGGGATCTGTAGAGGGCAAGGATCATTGGAGACATAACTGGATTTTGATTTTAGCCTTTAAGGAGATTTATTTAAGGAAGCTCTGCCAGGGGATATTATTCTGAGCGGTCTATTAAAGCCGTGTTTCATTAAGCGAGGTCTGTTTAAAATGAGTTGCCTTCTGTCCTCAGCTGGAGGCAGGAGGAATTGGTGCATATTGTTTGCAGCCCAACAGGCCAACTGAAATACCCTTGGCAGGGGCATCTGGCCCCCACCTCCCCACCCCGCTGCCCCCAACTCTCTGCTTCAGCAGTCTGCTTTTTCCTCTTGTGGGCTCAGGCCCAGCCAAGCCCAAAGCCCAGGTCTGGTTTTGGGTAGAAAGGAAGTCTAGAAGGAAGCATTGCCTCCTAAGGCAGGGGTGCCATTCTCAGCTGCAGTGCCCACACCTTGATCCTGATCTTGTAAGACTCCTTGGCCTGGCTTCCAGCCACATGTGGCTCAGACCTCTGGCTGCCTCCCTCCCCTCCTCCTCTGTGCTCCCAGACGGGGCTGTGGACATGAACTCCCAGCTAATTTCCCCATTTCCTCATCTGCTTTCCTTTGCCATCATTGACCTCTTTGGATCTGATCTCTTTCCAGTGTAACTTCCAGGAACTTTGAGGCGCCCTCCAGCCAGACTCCTCATTCTGGCCTTTCTGTTCTGGGCTGACTAGTTGTGAGCTTGAACCAAACATTAGGTATTGAGACTGGTAGTTGCAGGGGTCAGCGTTGAGACTAGATGTTAGTGGGAGCAGCGTGGACACAGTGTATTTGTCAACACGGATGACTGCAGGATGCATAGAAGCACCTGTCTGGGAAAGCACCATTTAAATACAAATCTGACCAGCACCTGCTGGAGTCAGGTGAGCAGCAGTCCATCCAATAAAAAGAACTGCGATGACTTGGAATTGGGGGCTGGCCTGAGACAATGTGTCTGCAGAGAAGGATGTTTGCATTTGGACCATGGACTCCAAGAAGTGTTTCCTGAGGTTGTGCCCTGTGCTATGTGCCTGCCCTCGCTCCCAAGGTACTCATGGTAGAGTAGACACCTGGAATATTTGCAGTGCCTTTTATAAAGAACTTTAAATGGACCAGAACCTAGTGATGAAATGATTTTCCTGAAGACATATAAGGGGTTAACACACCAAGATCAAAGTGCTGGCGGACTTGCCGTCTGGTGAGAGCCTGCTTCCTGATGCTCACATACAGAGACACTGTCTTCTTGCTTTGTCCTCCCAGGCCAGGGAGAAGGAGTGAGATACTCTCTGGGGTCTTTCACTGTTAGGCTGATGTCGCTTAAGAAACCAGATGGACGCATCGAGCTAAGGAGCAGCATTTATTAGCGGGAATAAGAGGGAAGGCGGAGCCAATCTGGGGAGGCTGGGACTTGCTCAGTTGTTCTTAGGGCAGGGTTTTTAAGCATAAAAACCCATGAAGGGTAACTGGTTGGGGTGTCAGAGTGACTGGCTAGAGCTGGTTGCTGGGTGCTATTCCTGCTGACCATTGTTCTTGATACATCTTGTCAGGCTCAAGTTAAAGCTGCATCCTGTTATGCCAGATCGGCCAACCCCAGACCCCAGACCCCAATCTTAGCTGGGCATCTGTTTGTCCTGGGTAGGGTCGGCAGGCAGTTTCCCAGGCAGGCATTTTCCCAGGCTACAGTTTCCCACTGTAAAGTTTTCCCACCTGGTGATTTTCCATTCCTGCTAGGCCTACCTAGATCTGTCATTCACAAGAACACCATTTCCATTCATGAGGGTGGAGCCTGATCACCTCCTAAAGGCCCCACCTCCCAATCCCATCCTGTCGGGGATTAGGTTTCAACAGCCAAATGTGGAGATGCAAACATTCATTCTACAGCACCCTTATTCCTGGAACATTCTTCCCAGAATTGCCTCTTCTGGTGGAACCTTTCTCAGTCTCTGCTCCTTCATCGTCATCTTCCCCTCCCCAGTGAGGTCTGAGCCGTGTTGTCTCAGGGTCTCCTATGCCAGCACAGTGCCTGCCGTATGTTAAGAGAATCTCTAACGTCTGTCCCCGCAGTCAACAGTGACAAGAATGCAGCTGGCAACATCCCCCTACCTAGGAACCCACAGCCCCCCATTCATAGATGGCAGGAGTGGAGAGGGGCAGGGCACTAGTTTCAGGGAGCTGGCCTCAGAGTTCCCAGATTATGGGAGGGGCTGGGCGTCAAGACCTCTGGATCTTTTGTTTTCTGTTCTTCCAGGCAGACAGATCTCTCCAGACAAATAAAAAGACCAATCAACCCCAATTACTTTGAAAAATTCTGATTGTTTCCCTCCATTATCTTTTCTTCCCACTCTTCCCCCTTCAAATTTAATGGGAAAAAAAAGCAAGATAAATGATCTGGTGCTCCCTGGCTCCGGGAGGTCTGCTAATTACTCTGAGGCTGGCTGCCCTTCTGTGTAAGGGTCTGGCTCAGGCCTCCCACGGCCGTGGTCCCGCTGGTTCAGCATCCAAGGGACTCACAGCTGCTGGAATCATTACAGGTGGTCATGGGAGCACATGAGCAGACATGCAGCGCATGAGAAGACAGTGGTTATTTTTCTCGTGCCTGACAAGGGGCGTCTGAGAAACTAGGAACTATTCCAGATCGGGATGTGGCTCAGACACCCAGCATCAGGCCTGACCTGGGCTTTGTTGTGGACCATCCATCCAAGAAGCTAGATGAGCCCTTGACATGTGTTTGGCTTGTGGCCCTTCCTGTGTACTTAGATGGAGTTTTTAACGAGCCTCTTCTTAAACCATTTCCTAACTATGATTTATCATCCTTGACTAAGAGAAAAAGAACCTAAATCATTCTTGAGTCCCACTACCTGTTTGTAAGGCCAGATCCACTCTGAAGTGGCTACAGGGAGACAGAGTGAGTGCCAGGGAAAGGCTCTGGGTCTTACTGAGTGTCCATCCTGGGCAGAGGAGTGCCCGCCTGAAGAAAGGAGTTTTTAAGCTAGTACTCCACCTTCTGGTTTACCTCCACCAACTGCATGTTAACTCTAGTTCTTTTACTGGCTTTTGAACTATGCCCAGTTATCCCAGCTACATATACTCGTGCATGGCATGCTGGTGTGCACCAGCCTTCCTGTCATTCATTCTTCCCAGGTCTTAGTTTTCCAAGGCTGCCGTGGCACATCACCACCAACTTGGACGAGTTAAGACAACAGATATTTATTCTCTTGAAGTTCTGGAGGCCCAAAGTCTGAAGTCAAGGAGTCAGCAGGCCCAGGTCCTCTCTGAAAGTTCTGAGAGAGAAAGTTCCCTCCTGGCCTCTTCTGATGGCTCTGTGAGATCCTTAATGTTTTAGGCTTGTGGACTCTTCACCCCATCTCTGCCTCTGTCATCACGTGGCTATCTTCTTTGTATGTCTTCTTCCCTTATAAGGACACACATTAAATTTAGAGCTCCCTATTCTCCAGTAGGACCTCATCTTTATTATATCTGTAAAGACCCTATTTTCATATAAGGTCACCCTCTGAGATTCTGGATGGTTGTGAATTATGGGGGGTGCTCTTCAGCCCACTACACCTGGTATTCATCAAAAAGCTTAACATGCGCCTAATACCGTAGCTTCCACTGGGACTATGTTAGTGTGCAAATGCAGACATGGCCCTGCCCTTCTAGAACTTACAGTCTTGAGGGGAAGACAGCGATGAAACCACGCAAACACCCGTTGCAAACTGGAGCCTCTCTTCTACGTTCTCCTTTCCCGGCCCTCCCATCCAGGTGGTGGTCTGCCTCTGTCCCACGGCCAGGTCTCTGCTTCTCATATATGGAGTCAGTGCACATCTGATCCTGTTGTCTTTGTCCCCAACCCAAGAGGACGGGGCTCTTGTTGCCAGCTCCTACTTTCCACTGCAGCCCACACCTCTGATTGTGTGGCGATCAGACACTGAACCACACACCGGTCACCTTCAGGATGTAGTGGGCCTTTGCCTGAGTAGGAGGGGGACTGTGGGTGAGGATGCCTCCTACCTGAGGGGTCCAGCACCTGTGACTAAAGTGCTCACATCACCCGCCGTGCCAGCCCGCATTGCAATTCTGGGTGCTGAGGCTACCCCATTGGCCCCATTGGCTTTCAACCTTCGTTCTCATAAATATGCAAGGATGAATCTCTCTCCAACTTGATTTGGACCCTATTTTTCAAATTTTATCAGCATTGTTGATAGTCTGATGGATTTCTCAGGTTTTATGATCTCCTGACACATAACTTTTCTGGAGGGCAACGTGCCTTCTTTCTCTAGTAGGTACAGACATGGAGGAGACGCTTTGAAGCTTTGGAAAAGAACAGTGCTGAAAACAAGCCCTCCAACCCGCCCCGCACTGTTGTTGGTGGATGTCGGACCTTCTTGAGGCCGCGTCTCCATATTAGTGCTCACTTTCCCAGCACAGCTACGCAGAAACGCCTGCCAGCGTGGATTCCGCTGTTTGCAGTTGCATTAGTGACTACAGACAAGGCTCTCACTACTTGACAGTTCCCACTTACCTACCACCTTCTTTTTAGCCCTGGAGGGCTGTGACTGCCTTCTCTCTGATCCCTTTGTCTCCACCCTTCCTTCCCATAGTCAGTTCCCTGCCCAGCGACCCGAGTGATCCGGTAACCATGCAGATCAGCTTGTGTCACAGTTAAGTCCTTGGACCTAGCCACAGGCTTCAAGGCCCCTTAGGATTAGGTTTCTGGCTGCCCCTCTGGCCTCGTCTGCTGTCACCCTCCCTTCTGTCCTTCCACCTCATCCTGACCTGGCAGGTTTTCAGACATGCCCTCATGCCTTTCCTCTCAGAGCCTTTCCTCTGGTTGTCCCTGGGCACAGATGACACGTGGTCCCCTTGCCCTTGTGTTCATAGCAGCAGACATCTTGTCATATGCACATTTCTTTGTTGCCTGTCTCCCCTTCTGATTGTAAGTTCCACCAGAGCTTGGAATCTCTCTGTTTTTGCCCATCGCCATCATCCCAGTGATGAGAAGACTACTTCACAGGTGTGTGCGCCGGTGCAGGGGGAGTGCAGTGCCAAAGTAATGCAGGAGAATGAAAGCGATCATCAGGTCCATCAGCCCTTGCCTTTCCATGAGACCTGTTCTCCCCTGCTCAAATTAGGATTCGACACAAAGAACATGGGGTTTAAGGAAACAAAGATTTAGATGGTTGTGATTGTCAGGTTTGAGGATGACAAAGCCAAAGCTAGATTCAGGCTGTAGCCAAGGATAGGGGCGGACTGGAGGGTGAGCCTTTTTCCTAGCTCTCTGTCTCCTTCCTGGGGATAGTGGCAGGGAATGAGGTGGGGTATCACTGGGTGGGTGGGTCCTGCCAGGGCCATGGAACTTTGCCTTACTGACCTGGGACCTGGGCAGGGTGGTTCAGCCCTGGCACCATTAAGTGTGGCCCAGCTGATTTCCACTCAGGTGATCAGTGTTTCCTTTTTTTTGTTTGTTTGGGTTTATAAAAAGCCATTACTCTTCCCAGATTAAGCCAGAGGGTGCAGCCCTATCACTTGGGCTGATGGGGATTGGTTAAGTGGCTTTTATTTAAACAGTTCTGGATGCTTAGCACACCACTTCAGGCCGGATGCCTCATAGCCCATGAAGCGTTACCTCTTGCCCTAGTGAGAAATCTTCTCTGCGTTGCCTTGGCAGTCACTTCCCTGTTGATCAGCTGCTGTGGAGGAAAGACTGCTGGGTCTGGAGCTGGGAGATCTGGGATCTTGACCTGGCCCTGCCACTGTAGAAGAGAAAAGAGAACAAGGGTGGTGTGCATGTGCGTGTGCATGTGTGTGCGCATGTGTGGGTACATGCGTTACACACATGTAAGCACGTGCATGGGCGTACACTGCAGGCATGGGTGCCTGCGCACATGGGCAAGAGTGTGTGCATGCATGCTGTGTGCATGTGCATATGTCTGTATGCACCCATGCATATGCACGCATATTTGTGCATCACATTGTGCATATGTATATACATGTACCTACATGTCACACTTGTGCACACAAGTGATGTTCAGTTCACCACACATAAGTTTATATGTGTGTACATGTGTGCATGTGTGATAAACAAGCATATGGCCTTTGAGCACTTGAAATATACCCAATGCAATAGATTTAATTTTAATTTTATTTAGCTTTAATGGATTTGTATTTAAATGGCTGCCTGTGGCTGGTGGCTCCCAAATTAGACACCACAGTATATAGAAGGCTTCCTTCCTCTGACCTCCAGTGTCCGGTTGGTCCCCATCTGCCCCCTTAGGGATTCCCTCAGTTCAGGCCTCTTGTCTCTCTCCCAGGAAGGATCACAGCACCTTCCAAGTTGGTTTCCCTGCTTCTCATTCTTCCAGAATCTGTTCTCAGAAGGCTCCTGCTCACCTGTTAGGGCCTCTCCTAACTGTCATCTCCCAAGTCAGCCCTTCCCTTGTCTCACCCCCACGACCAGGCAGAATTGAGCACTTTTACCTCTGTGTCTCCTTTCCCACTTCTGTTGTTACAATTCACAAGTGTCTTACAAATATTAATGAAAATAGAACTGTGTGCCCCTCTGGGAACTCTGCGAGGAAGGACCAGCTTGGCATTTATTCATCATTCAGTGCACTAATAAGTATTTACCGAACAAATGAAAGAGGAAGGTGGATAATCCCTCAAATGTGGTCCCTTTGGCTTTGGAGTACATTATATGCTTCCGAAAATTTACTGTAAAAATTCCATCTATTGAGAAATTTGTAACTGGAAAACTGAGTTTTCATAGTGCCATGAAATAAGTTAGATGCACGGAAGACTGTTGACTTGAAGATACCGAGTCACGCATACACACACCAGGAAAAAATTAACATAATCTGTACTAGGCCTTTGGGATTATGTGCACTTTATTAAGCAGTAATTCTTTCAAAATTGGCAATTTGTGTATGATTTATGTTAGCAATTTTCATTTAGCTATCGTTGGCTGAAATAAAAATATCCCTTCCCAACCCTTCTTGCCAGAGAGAGTTTATTGAACATTTTCAGTTCGGTTTTGCGGAAGGTAATGTTAGAATGCACACCGCTGTGCGCACTGACTTGGAAGCATGGGCGGTAGAGAAGGAAAGAGGACAAGAGGAATGGGAAGATTGTTACGGGGGTGGGGAGTTGCCTGGCGTCTGTGCAAGGCAGTGCTCTTCAACCTTTTTCAGCTCACAACACACATAAACTAAATTACTAAAGTAGTAATTTAGTGTAGTAATTACTAAATTACTAATTACTAAACTCCCGCTGCGCACCAAGAATATATTTTTTTGCCAATCTGACCAAAAAATAGGTATAATTTTGATGGATTTACAAAAAGTAATAGTAATAATAATTACCTATGCTTTTTGCTCCAAAGTGACTTTTTAAAAAAATCAGGTGCCTATCCATGTATGTACCAAGAATTAGCCAATGAGACACAACTTCCTTATGCAACGTGACCAGTAAGATGCGGCTCCATGATATGACCTATATACGTGTGTTTATGGTTCCAGGCAGGGCGTTCACACCGGACAGCTGCTGTTGTGTTGGCTGTTGTCAATTTTTATTTGACAGTCTCAGGGAAAAGCAGTCAGTGCCCTGGAGTAAATAGGCATTTCATGTTTTGAAAGTTCTTGGGTTGAAGATCTCTGGTGTAGGGAGAGGATGGGCAAAGGCTCTTCTTGCTATCACAGCACATGTAGAGAAGCATTTAGTCCATTTAGGCAGTCTTCAAACCAGGGCAGGGAGGTGTTCTCTCTGTGCACCAGCATCTCAGGAATGTATCTCCAAGCCGGCTTCTGTCCATCCTGCAGCTGCCTCCTGTTCTCCCTGCCCTCCCTCCTCTTGTCCCTGCCCGTTCCCTACAATGCTGCCTGCTGCGCTCATCTTGAAATAGCAAAGCGGCATCCTTCTGTGTTCAGTTAATCAATTAAGCAAACGTATGGAAATTGGTTCAGCTCCTGTGCTAGGTCCTGGGGGAATAGCGGCCAGTGGATAAACCCTGGTCCCCAACACTGGCAGGTCAGTTCCTGCTGCTTACAGAATCAGGTTCAAACTCCGGCTCCGCACAGGAGGCCTTCCCAATCCACCTGCAGCCCACCAGCCCGGCTGTGTCTCCTGCAGCACCACCTGCCACACCGCGCTGACATTGTCCTCTCTCTAATGGCTGGTTAATCTCATAGTTGTTCTTCAAGACTCAGTTTAGGTAGTTCCTTCTCTTTGAAACCTTTTCAATTCACTCAGGCCAAGGTAGCATCTCCTCCTAGATTTCCTCTACAGTGTTTTTTCATGTATTTATCATTGGTGTTGATTATGTTCTGTTGAACTTTATGAATTTACACATTGATCTCTCTGCTTTCTTCTTTAAGTTCAGATGCTGTGTCATGTCTGCCTAGCACCTGAAACAGTGCCTGGTTTGTGGCTGGTATTCAGGAAATATCTACAAGGAGAACAGTGTTTTTATGGGGGGTCGTAAGTGCCTTTGTAACCCAAGAGAACTCACTTTCCATCTTTCTACCCAAGGACTTGTCCCACCCCTTTTTGTCTCTTGGCCCCTTCTTCTAGCACCCCGTTAGAATAGTGGCATCAAGGTCTACAACCAGGTCTTGTTTTAATCAATCTCTTTGCAACTGTGTGTGCATTGTGGCTTTTGATAGCAAATTAAAGCCCCCCACCCCCCATTCCTTTCCTTCCTCATGTTCTTTCAATGTAAGAGTCTCAGGCAATCTAGCAGGAATGAGATTTAAAGAATAAATTTGTAGTATAGGTTGCCAGAGACTTACTGCTATGTGGGGTTTCTGCAGTCCACGTGTCTTCATTCAATGGCATCAGGTTTCTTTTTCCTTTTCTTCCCCCTCTTTCTTTCTGTGGGGGCTGGGGTGGTGGTAGTGGTAGGGGTATTGTTTTCTTAGAACTTCCTGTAAATGATCATTTTGACAAGGGAACAAAAGCCCTCATTCTGATTGGCACAGTATTTGAAATCACAGTCACAGCTATCATTACGAGGGCCTCATTTTGTGGTGATTGATTTAACATAATTGCCTCTTAGAGAACTGAACGTGGAAAATCTGGAAAATACATCCATGCGGGCAATGAGTGACAAGCTGCTCTGGCTTCACTCCTTCCCTCCAGCTTGTCTCTTGGATCCAATGAGTAAGTTAGTGGGAGGAAGGCGTTTGGTGGGAGCAGCCAAGAAATCTCCCTGAACAGTGTCACACTGAGCCCTTTCTAACTCTAAAATTTGCGTGCGAATCAGCCTAGTGCTTGGTTTGTGGACCCATTGCGTCTGCATTGGGTCAGCTCACCTAGAATCCACAGAAATTTATAGCATCTTTTAGCCCTCAACCGAAGAGATTCAATTTAGTCTGCTGCTTACTTAGAAAAGATAGGAATAAAATCATCCCAAATCAATGGGGAAATCGACTCCTCAATCTGGAGGGAACGGTGCAGTATTATTAAACTATTTCTCTTCATCCTTTTTCTACCCCAGGAAGGTAATTATCTCATTTTTTTCCCTAAGACTCTCAGGAGAAGGAGATTCTGTGTTTTTCTCTGTCAGCTATTCTGGTCTCCCAATACCTTTTGTAATTAAAAAATAAAACTATAAGTGCCTTCTCTTCTATTGCCATGGAAGCTCACTTTATCCTGAATAGTCCTTGGTAAAAATCAAGATCTCATCTCTACATTGGTCCCGTACAGCATTCTTTCAACAGATCTTTATAGAGCACCTACTGGGTGTTTTCCGGTCCAAATTGAGGATCCTCCTCCCAGCCCCTCTTGCCATGCATCCGAGAGGCAGGGTTTGTATCATCCTTATTTTCACCCATAATAAAAGCCCTTTCTCTGTAGCCTTGAGTTGTCTGCCTTTAGCAATGTTGGATCAGTCAGCACAGGCCAACATCTGTAGCCCCTGAAACAGCCCCTAAAGCCCCGGTGAAGGACTATTTGTTGCTGAAGCCACAGTCCCATTTGGGTGGCTTGGGGAACGGGTGTTCTGCTCCATGCCCTGTGCCGTGCTCCTTGCTGTATTCTGGCACCCAGCCTGCATTATTGCATGGCTCCCACTTGGAGTTCTCCCCTAGATCATATGCATTTGGCCTGCAGACAGGAAAGAGCATTAGCAAGGAGGATTTCAGAGAACTTTCTTAGCTGCCAAGTCTAGAAATGTTATATATCTCTTCTGCCCACATTCCTTTGGCCAGAACCAAGTCATGTGACCCACCCAGGTGCCAGGAGTGCTGGGAAGTGCAGTCCACCTGGATGCCCAGGAGGAAGGGGAAATGGAATTTGGTGAACACACAGCAGTCTCCAGCCTCCCCCTGCCCATTGCTGTCAGCCTCCAGGTGGACAGGCCGTGGTGTGCTCTTCCTGGAGCCCCTCCCCCCCACGGTCACTCCCTGAGCTCCTTGTTCTCAGTCAGACACGCACTTCAGTAGCCTGTGCTCTGACCACAGTGTCCTGGCTTTCCACAGCCCCGTTACCTCACTCCCTCCGGAAACCTCTGTTTGGGACTTAAAAAATTTTTTTTACAGCATCACCTCTCCCTTCCTATCATTCTCACGATTACCTGAGTCACTGTCACCCCTTGTCCTCCTTCCTCAGCCTTGACCAATCTTCTGCGCCATCTCTGCTCTCCGACTTGGGCTGCCGAGGGCTGCGGAGAGTGATTACATACAACCCTGGGAATTAGTGCCATTCCAGATTCACTGGGCTCCTTGAGCCCCCTTTTCAGCCTTCATCCCCCTTCCTCTGGGCAAATAACTTCATAATAGACAGTACAAGGACACCCCAGCTTCCTTTGCTCCCCTTGCTCCAGACTTATCCCTTTATTGACCGTCTCCTTTTCTTCAGCCCCAGAAGATGAGGTGTTTGCTCCCCCAGCTCAAGGTCAGTTCCTTGTTCTTCCTGCCTGGTCTCCTCCTCTTCCTCCCTCATCAACGGTCCTTTTTTCCTCTCTGTCCCCTCTTCTCTTGGCTTTTTCAAATCGTCCATGTGTGCTCATCTGTTCTTTATCTCGGGAGGAAAAAAAAAGGGCTTTTCTCAACTCAACTCCCCTCTAGCTGCCACCCACTTTCTTTTCTCAAATTTTCAACAAAACTTCTGAAAGTAGAGGTCTCATGAGCTGTTTTCATTTCTTTACCTCCTGACCAGTAACCTCCTAAACATCAAATCCAACAGAAAATCATGTTGTTTTACTGAAATTCCCAGGCCGTTTGCAATGATGAGCTTCAGTCTCTTCTTGAAACACTCTTCCCCTCGCTTCTGTGACCCTTCTCTCTCCCAGTTCTCATCTTCTCTTTCTGGCAATATCTTACCAGCCTTCTTCTGGGTGTCTTTTTCTTTTTCAGTCCATTAAATTAGTTTTTTCTCCTCACATTTCATCAGCAGCCCTCTTCTCTCTCTCTTCACTTTCTCTCCTGGGACCTCATGCTGGCTCACAGTGAAGAACTTCGGGGCTGAGGATCCCAAATTGATTATCGAGTTGAACTTTCTTTCATGGATGTCAGCACCAAATATCTCCCCTCTTGTTCAAGTAAATATCTTTACTTGTTCATTCAACAGCCTCCATATTCAGTGGGTCTAAATCGAAATACCTGATCTCCTTTTCCCCTGACCTCAGCTTTCTCTGTCTCCTTATTTCTGATATCCTCAAGAACCTAACAGAACCAGATCTACTCAGCTTCTCAAACCACAAACCTCAGCATCTTTTTTCTCTCCTCTTTTCTAATCCCTCAAATCCACTTAGTTACCAAGTCCTGCTGATTTTGCTTCATAAGTATTTCTTGAGCCCCTTCCTACTATGACTGCTGCAATAGAATCCCTCATTATCACTAATCTGGACCATTCCAAGGGCCTCCTTACGAGTTTCCCTGCCTCCGGTCTTAACCCATCTCTCACCCACCTTGCTTTCATTGGGTCAGAGCCATGCTGAGCAATCCAACATGTGGGCACCCAGTGCAAGTCTAACATACTCCTTTAGGATGAATCAAAACGAAACCCAACAAACCCACCTTCCTAGTGAGGAGCTGTACCCATGGGGACTGTGGCGCAGGGTAAAATTAGCAGTGACAGCATGGAATGAGGATTACGAAAGAGCCAAATCTTAAATAACTTAGGTGAAAGTCAGAATTTATGTGCTGCTGAAAAATTGTTCGATGACTCAAGAAGTCTCTCTTGTGAAGGCAGCAACCCTGGTGTCAAAGACACAGAAGAGGAATAAAACTTTCATGAAATGTGAGATTGAGCAAAAAGCATTTCCAAGTTGGAATTTTATATAACACTTCATTTAAAATATGCATATATAACTAAACAAATGCATTAAGTAGTATAAATAGACATCTGAGCATTCCCTCCATATCTGCATTGCCAAAAGTTTATATATTCAAGTCGGCCAACTCTGTCCTCTTTAATGGCAAAATGGACGTTTGTCCCATATTCAGCGTCAGGGTATATTTGGGCAGTATAAGAGTTTGCTGGAATTTCATTTGACTGCTAGGCCTCCTCATGATGATGCTTGAGCTCTAGAGCACCACACCTCTGTGACTCACCTCGTTACTCCCCAGCACTGACCTTGCAGGAAACAAGCTTAGAGTTGATGAGGTAGAAAGAAGTGATAGTGCGGCATGGGACCCTGGAAGGATCATGCCTTATAAGGTGCTAAGCTTCTCTGTTCAGGCTGGTGAAGGTTCTAGAGGGCCTTTGAAAGACCTCTTGTTCCTACATCTAAGTCAACAAGTAACCACTAATCCTATCTGTGGGTAATGAGTAGAACTGATGTACTTGAGTTCTTCTCAGTGGCTTTGTTCATATCTACCACAAAAGTCCCTGGGTTAAAAGTTTGTTGAAAGTTCTGTACCATCTTTTCTTTGGCACTGTGGTAAGATACCAAAGAAATAGAAGACGGATTTTAGACCTTCGAGCACCTCATAATTTAATGGAGTTCAAATGTAGGAAAACGTAAGTTTAATCTGAGACTTTTTTTTAAGAAAGAGGGGAAAGGAGGGAGAAAAAGAGGGAGAGAAACATAGACCGGTTGCCTCTCACATGTGCCCCAACCGGGGACCAAACCTGCAACCCAGGCATGTGCCCTGACCAGGGATTGAAGTGGCGACCCTTGACTTTGTGGGATGACACCCAACCAACTGAGCCACACTGGTCAGGGCAGTGTGAGATGAGGATAAAGGTCTTCCATCCCACGCACAATAGCTTCGTCTCAATGTGCAAGGAATAATTATTTAATGCTGGCTCTAGGAAGAATTTCCCAGCTCTTGAGATGGCTTCTTTAACATAGACAGAAAAACAATGCATGGGATTAGAACCCTTGACTTGAGTGCAAGGGCAATGGTTTCCAAGGTGGGATGGGCGCAGTTGCGGAAAGTTGAGTTTCTAAACTTCCACTTAAATCAATCGAGAGACAGAGAAAAGCATTTATTTTCACAAGCACACTCACATTTAGGGTCCAGGTTTGTAGTTAGTTAGAACTGAAAGAACAAATAGAAGCAGAGATCTGCTGAGGAGAGTGTGTATTTTTAATGAGGATTTTTTTCTTTCTATATTTACTGTAGTCCAGGCAAACATGCACACAAATAGCCACAATTTGCAAATTGTTCCTGATGTATTTTCTGCTCTTTGAATTCCCTGAGTGCCTGCAACATAATTAGAAAGAAGTAATCTTTTACATCAGTAATGGGAAAGAGGCCGTAGTTGCAGGCTGCAAATAAGATGCTACCTAAACTGAAAATTATAGATGAAGCAGCAACTGATCTCATCATGGAAGCAGAAATGGAGCTATTGAGGCACCAGGAAGTGTTCTTAGCTATGCACGCTGACGTCGTAGTCTGATGCTCAGAGCCACCCACTATGCACACAGGCACAGGGATGACAATGCAGATGAAGGAGAAGGCATGCAGAACCCTCTGGAGAGATGCACGTGGTCTTCACTGTCATTGCCTTTGTGGGTTTGAGGCCGTGGACTTGAAAACAGTTTGTGATGTTCTTCCTTTGCCCTGTTACATAGTCCCTCCTCTGATACAGAGTGGAAGAGCTAGACAGGCTTCACAAGGGACACAGCTCCTACTTTCAGTTGATGATCCATTGACTGATAGATTCATTCATTTATCACTTCCTGTATTTGGTGTCTGGACATTAGAGTGTCTACTTGGTGCCATCCTAAATTCTGGGGCTACCTCAGCATACCAAAAAGACAGAGTGCCTGCCCTTATAGGACTTATAACTAATGGGGGGACCCAGATAATAGACAGAGATATAAAATACAATGTTCTCTGGTTCTTTGGGGGGGAAATGAAGCAGAATACTAGGGTGAAAGTTTGACTGGGCAGATATTTTAGATAAGGAGGTTAGGGAAGTCCTCTTTAGGAGAGTGGATTTTGAGGAGAGAGCTGAATGTTGAAAGGGAGGGAACCATTAGAGTGTCTCTGCAGAAGGAATCCTGATTAGAAGGAGCATCCTGGTCAGAGGGAGAATTCTGGCCAGAGGTAGCATCTCACTCAGAAGGAGCATCTTGGCTAGAGGAAGCATCCATGAAAAGACCCTAGAGCTGGGGAATGCTGGATGTCTCTGAGGGACAGCTAGAAGACCAGTGTGAATAGGGGAATGTGGACAGCAGACAGCCAGCAAGGGGACAAACCTCGGATGACTAGGACCTTCAGATGTTACTCCAGATATGATAGTAAGCCATCGGGAGTTTTGATCAGACGAGTTACATGAGTCAGTCCAACTTACAAAATAATGTTCTGGTGGCCACGTGAAAAGTATATTCTAGGAGCTGGGGTACAAGAGTGGAATTCAGGTTGGGGAGGTATGTTTGTAGGGGTGGAAAGGGTGCCTTGGACTGGAGAAATAGTGGTGGCATTGAATGCTGAACTGATGGGGTTTGCTGATGGGTAAGGGCTATGAGAGAAAGAGAAGAGCCAAGGAAGATTTCTAGAACTTTTGGATTGAATGACCGAGCGAATGGCTGGAGAAGAACAAGTTTTGGGGTGGGAAGACATCAGAAGTTCTGCATCCAAGATGCCTTGTAAATATCCAAGTGTCAGTACTGAGCAGGCAGATGGAGCCATGGTTTGGGGGTTCATTGAGATGCTTGGGCTGGGGATGTCAGAGTTATACCAGGAGAGGGTAATGCCTTGGAGGCCAAATAAGGAATGTCCAAAAAGGGGGAATTGATGGCTGTGTGAAATACTGAGAAGATAAAGAAGATGAAGTCTGGGAAGTGACTGTTGGGTTGGGCCAAATGGAGACCAGTGTGACCCTGACAAGAGCCACCTCAATGGGATGGTAGAGATGAAGGCTGATTGTAGCAGGTCAGAGAGAGAATGAGAGGTTGGCAAGTGAAAGCAGTAAAAATGGAATATTCTGTGGAGTTTTATGGTACAAAGGGCATGGAAGAATAGAGTGGGGGCTGAAGGGTATGTGACATCTATGGCAGGATTTTTTAAAAAGGGGGAGAGCCCTGGCTGGTGTGGCTTGATTGGTTGGAGCATCATCCGATGCACTGAGGGGTTGCTGGTTCGATTCCTAGTCAGGGCACATACATAGGTTGCAGGTTTGGTCTTCCATCAGGGCATGCATAGGAGGTGGCCAATTGATGTTTCTCTATCACACAGTTTTTCTCAAAAATCAATAACTGTATCCTCAGGTGAGGATTGAAAAAAAAGAGGGAGATATTCTAGAAGGCATATGTCAATAGAAATAATTAAGTAGAGAGGGAGAAATTGATGTCCCAGGAGAAAAGAAGAGCAATGTTGCTGGGTAGGTGGGAGGGGATGGTCTAGGAGGAAGGATGGTCCATCTGTGTATCAGGACAGAAGGCTGCACAGGTGACAAAGATACCGGAACATTGATGCATTTGGTGGTGGAAAGCGGAGGAATTTCTTCCGATTTCCCAGTGAAATAAGAAAAGACTGTGCACTGGGAGGAAAGAAGTTTTAGAAGATTGAGAATGGAGTGGAATAGAAACCTTTGGAGATAGGAACATGTCTTCTCAAGGGGAATGTAGTAGATACATCAGGCAGTCTGGAGCTTATAATGCAGGACCGCTGCTGGATAAGGAGGCAAATGAGGACACAAGGTGAGGATTCAAAGTAAAGAGGAGGTTGGGCCAATGGCAGAGAGGTGGCAGCAGGACCAAACAATGATTGGGTTGAAGGGTCAGAAGGAAGGAGCTGAAAGGAGAGAAGGCACGTGGTCAGCCATCTGGGATGCTTGGAATTGGGATTTTGGAGGTGGTTCCTTTATAAATAATGTCCATGGAATTAGCTGGCTGAAATGGCATGTAGTGCATGTTCAATGGAGGCGAGGCAGGTGAAGAGCCAAATAAGGAACTGAAGCCAAGGTATCAAGTGGTTTATCTATATGAACACTGGCATCACTAATTGTGGTGCTTCAGTCTCCAACGAAGGGGATAAGGTTTTGGTGAAAACCAGAGGATTGTAAGAGATGACCCCTTAGCTAGCAGTCCTAATGAATTTCATTAGGGCTTTGGCACACCGAAGTCCTAATGGAATTCATCTCAGCTTTGGAAGAATCACAGTTGCATAGACCCAACTTAATTTAAATAAATAGGAAGCTTAAGCCCTGACTGGTGTAGCTCAGTGGACTGAGTGCTGGCCTGTGAACTGAAGGGTTACTGGTTTGATTCCCAGTCAAGGCACATGCCTGCGTTGTCAGCTGGGTCCCAGGTTGGGGGCCTTGTCAGAGGCAGCCAATGTCTCTTGCACACTGATGTTTCTCTTCCTCTCTTTCTCCCTCTCTTCCCCTCTCTCTAAGAGTAAGTAAATGAGATCTTTTTTAAAAAAATAGGAAGCTTAAGTTGAGTATGCAGGAGTTACTGACATTCTGAGCTTCTTAACAAGCTATTTCATCTGAAGGTAGAGAGGAAACAGAAGCTAAAAAAAAATAGCTGCTCTGAAAATGCAGTAATGACCTAGAAACTGATTTTAGAATCCGAATCTGGTCCACAGGAAATCTTTCTGTTGGGTTGGCCAAAAAGTCTGTTACATTCTTTTGTAAAATAAAAGACACATTTTCATTTTCACCAATAACTTTATTGATTTGGATACTTTTAGTATATCAGCCATCATCTGCTATTGGTTTCTAGTGAGTAGAGGCCAGGGGTGCTGCTAGACATCCTCCAATGCATAAGACAGCCCCAGAGCAAAGAATTATTTGGCCAAAATGTCAAAAGTACCAAGAAACTTCACCAACCACTTTTGACACGTTCAGTCAGTCACAGCACCTTCTCCATACACTGCACAAATCTTTTTTTGTGTTTCAGTTGCATTTTTACCTTTCTTGAAATAATGAAGCATAATACACCAAAAATATTTGTATCTTCTTTTATCTTCAATATTAAAATGGCTGCACAAAACTCACCAATTTTGAAAAGGTTTTTTGAATGCACGCTGATATGACAGCTGTCACAATACAATCTAACAAAATTGTTTCAAATGAAGTTAAAGACAGCTAAGCACTACTAGAACCATCGTATGGAAAAATTGTAATGGACTTTTTGGCCAACCTAATATTTGACTAACCTGCAAGTGTCATTGGCAGTCCTTGAGATAACCAGGTAAGAATGGCCGTGCTTTCCTGGCATTCTGGAGACACACCCATGAAATCATCCAGGTGCTGGAGCAGCTTCGTCTAATAGGCTTCTTAGGGCCATGATACATCTGAGGGGGTCAGGTATCGTTCCATAGCAAGAGAGAGCTGTTGGGATTATTACTTATTTTAATTGTCATATATTTAGTGATGAGTCCAACTCCTTATGAAGATTTTTTTTTTTCCAAATGAAGTTTAGAATCTCTTTGTTCAGTTTAAAATTTCATTATTATTTTCACAGGAATATTATTAAAGCTGTGAACTTGAAAAGAGTAGCTTAATTGTTTACAAACTTTCTATTCAAGAACACAGAATGCCTCTTCATTCTATTTTCTAAATATATTTCAGTTTGTTAGCTTTTTAATTTTATATATTTCAGTTTGTCTTGTGTGTTCTTGCACAATGAAATCTACTCTTCAAGACAGATCCCCAGAACTTCCCTGCTTACAAAACCCACCATAGCAAGATAGTCTGGTGATTAAGGTACTGAATAGCTATGGCACGGGTAAATTAACAGGGTGCCGTTTCTTCACATGGAACACTGAATAAAGCTGAGAGCTTCCCGGTAGTCATCCTTGCTGCAGTTTTGTGCATGGGGCTAGCCATCTTCCAAAGAAACAAACAAACAACTAAAGACTGAGCACAGCCTTACACTGCAGTAGATGAAGCACAGGGTGGGAGGAAATAACGCTCTGAGGAGTCATTGTCTGAAATGCAATTGAAAATAGTCCATTGTCTCTGCAAATGGCTAGGCAGCGGTCTAACTGCCCCTAGGCCGGGCTGCACAGGGCCATCAGCAGTGGCGTGTGCTGGGTGCTATCGGTTACAACAGATTCTCCTTTCCATGGGCAGAACTTGGATCTTAGAGCAGAACCTGGACCAGTTGCTGCTTGGATCCAGCAAGAGAAGGTCACTCTTTAGTCTTCGATCTATGATATGTAAGGATAGCATTTCCTTTCCACCAACAGGAGGGATGCGGCACAGATGCTAGCCATCTCTGTGGCTTCCCATGTGAGGCCAGAACACATTTTTATTAGCTGTCTCTCTCTTAAAACGTGCTGATAGTGGTCATTTCTCAGTCACCGCACCCTGATTCAGTCATTGGGAGAACAGAGACTGGAACCTGGCATACCTTCCCTGTGACTAACTGGCTATCTCCTACCTTCGTGAAACTTGAGAAAGCTTTGGTGTCAGCGAGGCCTGCTCATCAGTTTTGCGCCATTTGAGTATTACCCAGGAGGATGTCCTACTGGTTCAGTCATCAAGAAGGTGCCGTTCTGGGTCATCTCTGTGATTTTCATCTAAATGTTTGGCAACAGCCCTCAGCGGCTTTACAGAGGAAGAAGCGGTCCCGAGAATGAAGAGCTGGCGCAGAAAGCTTGGACAGCGTCCACGGCCGCAAGCCCGGGTCGCCTCAGGTGTGCGCATGCTGACGGCACGCCGAGTGCTGAGTAGAATACAGCTCCGGACCACGTTTTATGCTCACGTTTTTCACTCACATGTGCTTGTGCTTCCGTGAGGCCAGTCCACCCAATCGGTGCAGGGCTGAGTGATGAACCCTCTGATTAATCCACTTAAAGCATCTGCTGCTGCAAGCGGAGCCTGGGAGATCTTTCATCAAGAAAAGCAGTCGACCTAGTCCTGCTGAAGCCAGACGTTATTTCTTGCCAACGATCAGAGCTCCAGAGGAAACTCAGACTACTAGATATTAAATGATTGCATTAAGTGACTTGAATGAATAAAACCACAGAGCGGGCCAACTTAGTAATAGGGTTTAAAGACATGCCCACAAGGCTGCGAGACACATGCACAGAACAGGCCCATTAACAATATGTATGGCTCAGAAATAGCATCGCTCTTGGATTTGCTGAGCGTTCCTTTTCTCCCTGTCTCTTGAACTGTGGGTTCAGGGGTCCCCTCTTGTCCACAGGGGATGTGTTCCAAGACCCCAAGTGGGCTCCTGAAACTGCAGACTGTAGTGAGCCTCTATATACCGCATGTTCTTTCCTACATGCTACATGCATGCCTATGATAAAGTTTAACTTACAAATGAGGCACAGTGAAAGATTAGCAACAATAACTGTGATGAAATAGAACAATTATTCTGTAATACAAGTTTGTACAGGTGGTGCCTCCCAGTCTCTCTTAAAATACCCTATTGTACTTTCCTCTCCCTTCTTGTGATGACGGGAGGTGGTGCGGTGCCTTATTAAGGCAAGGCCTTTTTCACTTTGAGGAAGCGCTTCGCGGCTTCTCTTCAGTGCCTTTGAGTTTCTAGCATCACTGCTCTTGCGCTTCGGGGCCACGACGAAGTGGAGGAAGTGTGACCCGGACACAAGCACTGCGGTGCTGTGACTGTCAGTCTGATCACTGAGGTGAACGTTGAGGACCAGCAGGCGAGTCGTGCGTACAGTGGAGGCCCTGCACAAAGGGATGACTCACGTCCCAGGTGGGGCAGAGCGGGACGGCGCGAGATTTCATCTCACCGCTTAGAATGACAGGCAATTTAAAACTTATGAAATGTTCTTTTCTGGAATTTTCCATTTAATACTTTTGGACTCCAGTTGGCCGGAGGTGATGGAAACTGCAGAAAGAGAAATTGCAGATAAGGGGGGACCAACTACTGTACATGTAGTGTGTTTCCTAAAGAAGGAGTGGAAAAAGCTTCTGATTTGATTGCTCCCTTAGAATGCCCTACTCTGCAGTGTCAGATAATCAGTTAATAGCATTACTGTTATTAACAATAGCGACCACCTCTAGCAGATGTCATGGGACAGAGGAATAAAACAGACCGATGAATCCTAGCCAATAGCTTCTTATTAAGTAGAAACTGAAGGAAAAAAAAATAAACATCATCTACAAGAGGGAAGCTAAAGCAATTCTGCAGCCTGTGAGGAAAGTACATACGTTTTTGGGGGCAGCTGGCATGTTTTCAAACACACTAGAGTCGACTTTATGAAGCTGGGGGCCTCTCTTGTTTTGAAGACAATTTAGAATGTGTCTTCTTGACATCGGCCACTTAAGAGATTTCTAAATCAACCACAGATGTTTTTCTGTGTCCCAAAGAGACCCACGGAATGCCAGCCTCATGAGATACTCATTAAAATAATAAAAGGGAGAAAAAAGATTCTGTGATAGAATAAGTTTGGGAAATGACACATATTATATTCCCTTTTGACAGAGTAATAATCCTCACTTACCATTTAGAGGCTCTGGGAATCCCCCGGAGAAGAAACTTAGTTAACATTACTTAACGTTAATCCAGTATGAAGTGAACTTTCCTTTGCTCAGAATTTGGTGTTGATTTTCTAGTTATGGGATCAGAGGAGCTGAGTATTAGCTCCAAGATGTAGGGGGAGGGTGGGGTCTCGCTGGCCAGAAGCCCCTTCACACAGCCTCTCAGGGCCTCTGTCCCTGCAGCCCTTTGTCCCCAGGACAGGAGTCAGGAGCCCAGGAGTCATTAGTAACTACTTGGAGTTGCGGGGCACGTTCGTGAATGTGTGTGTTTTTCTAAGGAGGTGGCCAGTACCTTTCATCAAATTCTCTGAGACATCTGTGGTCATAGAAACAGTTAAAAAAATCACTTTTTTGGGACAAGATGTGAGAGCCATCTGGGGAAAGACGAAAGCCCGTATTTGTCTGGCACCCTACTGATGTGGGATGACACTCATTGACGGGTAACCCTGTCTTCCACTCTCTGCCTTTGCTCTTTGAGAGTGACTTCCAGGAGGCGGGGGTCAAGGCAATACCACGTGGGCAGAGCCAAGGGTGTAAACACAGGAGCTGTGAAACCATGACTGGATGATCTCATTAGAGCTCCTATTTCTCAGACACCGTCCCCCAATCTGAAATCCCTTAGGTTATTGTCATGAAAATCTAAGTCCTGATCTTTTCAGGAACCCCCTTTGGAGATGGGAACATGCTGAGGATCAGCTCCTGAGATTTCAGACTAACAACAAGTATCTCCGACAGACCCCAAACCAAAGCAGAACTCTTGATAAATGGAATGCGATTTTTTTTAGTCCCAGGACCACCATGCTGTCAGTGATAGATGAAGAACCATTGAGAGATGTTGGCATTCAGCATTCGCAATTTATCTTCCTAATAGAAATTTAAGGAGCAACAATACAGGCCATTTAAGATGCTAAGAACGCTTAGAACAAATTCATTATTAAAGAAGAGTAGAAATTACTTTAACCTGTTTGCACAGGAGGAATGCAGAATTACCTAGTGCAGAAGGGTTTAAAAGTGAGAAAGAAACGAGAGTCACTAAAAACAGGAAGAACAAGAGAGACCCCTACCCTCGTGTTACCTGGAAATACCACTGCTGCCCTGGCGGGTCCACACCTCTCAAATGGGCATTATCTCCGTGGACTTGGGAGGAATATTTCTGTGGTCAAGCAAGGGTGACTGCAGTAGGCGGTCTATTTAGGAACAAATTTTAGAAACAAACCAAGATCCACACGTCATTCTCTCATGTGTCTGCATGAAATGGACAGAAGCAGCAGCTCAAGAAGCCGAAGTTTGTCTCATTCCTCCGGAAAGTGGAAGCGCTGGTGAGAAGACCCCCTGCTGCCTTCAAGTTCCTGTGCTCTTCTTGCTTTCCCCTGAGATTATCCCCGCTTTTCTTCTCTGCAGTAAGACCCACCCCCCACCCAGAGGCTTTATGTATAAGGCTCTGCCTTCATTTTCAAATGCTGCCGGTGCAAATACGTGAGCAGCGGAATTACCCCATATTGGTTTAATTACGCAGGGTTTTCTGCTTCTGCACTCATTGCTCTCTTCAGCAAGTGTCATTGATCCTCTGTGTGTGGGGCACTGGGGATGTAACACGAAGCAAACTGACAATCCACTGCCCGCCTAGAGCTTGTCTCATACTGAGAGCCCTGGTGGTAGACAAGGGGAAAAGGCAGACCACGTGGGAACCAGAGAGCAACGCGATACATGGGATACAGAGCCTGTCCACTGACGGGAAGCCAGCGGGCTGTCTGGAAGATGAGAATGCCCACTGGAGAGGGGAAAGCGGAAGCACAGGCCCTGAGGCAGGAGCAGGCTGGGAGTGTTCCAACAGGAAGAAGACCCCAGGGCTGGGTCACGTGTGTATTGTCCTGAAATAGGCGAAGAAATAGTAACAGGCTGCCTTTTGACCTGAACTGTCCAAGAGGAGTGAGTATCAGGAGCCCTTTCCACAGTGGTAGCGAAAGCTGACCTTGTGGGTGTGATAGTTAGCGTGTCACCGGGGATCGGCCCTGGTTCTGCAGAGGAGGGATCCCCTCGTGCCATTTTCAAAACAAAGACAGAGCCCCATCCAATCAGTGCCCTTGGTGTGAAAACATGAGCTGCCTCGTGCACCCTCATCCAGGGCTCTATCCAAATCCATGTGACTCCGTGGAGTGGAGTGAAAATAATTGCATTTGAGGGTCTAATGCCCCACCCTTCACAGGAGTCAGGGAGTTGGGCCTGATTATAAAGACACCCATAATTTTGCCTGTGAGTTACTGTTCAGAGACCGAGTGTGATGCGTGGTCACAAAGAGATGGCTTAAGAGGGGAGGGAAGATGGGAGCAAACCTAGAAGAGCGGGCCAGAGAGAGAGAGATTGGAAAGACATGAACAATTGATCTCGAAGCCCTTTCCAGCATTTTCCCTCAAAAGCACACTCCTAACACACACCAGCTTTACTTGGTGTAACTTGGGATTTCTGTGTTTTTCTTAGATACAATGATCTTTAAAAGAGTGTGTGTTGCTGCTTTTCTTCATCGAGAAGATGATGCTTTTGAATCTTGAGAAGATGGTACTTAACTGGACTTTGTCTAAACCAAGTAGAGCACTAACTCACATGCATCTTCTCTTTGCTCACCTCACTACCGAGTATCTGCCTGTGCTGGGTGCCTGGCTGGGGCCGGGGACTGATTTCATGGCTGTGGGAAAAGGGAAACTGAAAAGGTCCCTGTAGGTTCGGAGTTTCTGTGACCAGGCCCCGCCATCACTGTAGTCTTACAAGCACAGTCAACCATTTAGAATTTAGTAGCATGCTTGTTTGGCTCTTCCCTGCTTGACTTTGGATTTGAGGTCAGGGGAGGTCAGCCCCGATAAGAAGCATTTGGCTGCTGTCCTACTTGTCTCCAGTTTATTTATGTATTCCTTACGCAGCCATCCTCATCCAACCTTTATTTCCTCCCAGTGATCTGGTCGTCTTTGGACATGGCAGAGCATGATGATGTCTCCAGAGAAAAAATGGAAAACCTCCTCTGGCCTGGCTCGTGTTTGGTCCTGTGGGTGGCCCTTGGATGTTGCCATGGACTGTGTCTGGGCCTGACAGAAAACAGTTCACGATGGACTGTTACCGTGAAAGTCATGGAAACAGGCAGCACAGTTATTTCAGGGCTTTGGGGAGTCAGGTTCGTACCTGAAATCTCCGGAAATGAGGTGCTCCCCTCCTGGTCACCAGGAAAAGTTGCAGAGAGAGCACATGAAGCTATGTCTTCTAGACTTAACTTTGACCCCCCAACCTCACAGAAGGTGGCACTAATGCAGTAATAAGGACTGAAAGGCAAAAGGGGCCTGGCTGGTGTAGTTCAGTGGATTGGCCAGCCTGTGAACCAAAGGGTTGCCGGTTCAATTCCCTGTCAGGGCACATGCCTGGATTGCGGGCCAGGTCCCCAGCAGGGGCCACATGAGAGGCAACCACACATTGATGTTTCTTTCCCACTCTGTCTCCTTCCCTCCCCACCTCTCTAAAAATAAATAAATAAAAAATCTTAAAAAAAACAACAACAAAAGGAAGGAAATGAGAAAAGAAACCTGACTCCAGGACAGATACTCAGTAAGAAACACACACACACAAACCAGGTAATCAGTAGGAGCCGTGTGAGTGTAGGACGGCAGACACACGCATAATGGCAGGTGTGTGTGTGCACACGCACACGTATGCACTGGTGGGAGATGAACAAAGGAAGGTGGGTGGATTGTAGAGCATTTGGCATCCCTGGATTTGAATGGCTTGTCCATAAAACTCTGTTTTGCTGTGCTGGTTTGTGGGGGCTGGAGTTCCTGAATCAGAGGTTCCGGCGTCCTTCTCCCCTTCTCTGAGTCCTCAGGAGGGCGGCACCTGTGTTCAGAAAGGTGCCTGTCACCCTGGCTGTTATGAAAGCTACATCTTTCTCCTTTGGCAGCTCTTGGGGACAAGAAAAATGCTCCACTTTGCCTGGATGTAATTGAACTTTAGGCTGAAGTTTTACCCTGAAGCTTTGTGGGCAAATTTAATAATGATGAATTAAGCAGAATATTTACAGCATTAATGTGAACAGGACTTAAAATAATGGATACAGTTCACTCAATTATGTTCCCCTGGACTCCCCCCACCTTCAAAATGTTATTCCAACATCCATTCTAATTGTACCAGCATTTCCTTCTCAAAACAGGCCCTGTCTCCTCCTTCCATCTCTCTGCGGTGATTTGCTGTTTCTCCCTTACTGTGTTTGAAACGTATTTACCTGCCTAGGGTGCTTTGATTGTGAGGTTCCTCTCTTCCCCCAGTTTATGTACTCTGCAGCCACTGTAACGTTCCTTAGCTTGATTTGGGGTGTAAAGTGAGTAGGCCATGTTTTCAGGGGAAAGAACTGGCAATCACTGGGTCCCAAACTCTACAGCCTTTGTCCTACTTGCTTCATCCACAGTTGACTGGCTGGGTGACTGTGGCTGTGCTCTTTCTCCTGGGGCGGTGGAGACAGCAGGGCCCTTGTGAGGTGTGGACAGTATAGTCGGCACCCCAGGTTGCCACCATGTCGTCCTACCACACTGTGCCCCGCTCCCCCCACCCCCCCAAGCACTTCTACTCATTTGTCCACAACTTTCTTTCCACTCAGAGTTGTCCTTAGTGGTTTCTTTGGAAGCAAGATTTTGAAGGAGAAAATAGACAGACATCCAAATTTTCCCTCTGGACTGGTAGCATCTGGCTCCTACATCAGCCCTGTCACCTGCAGCACAGGAGTGATTTACAGGACCTAGGATTCCCAGGCAGCAGACTCTCCCTTTTTTCCCAGTGCCTGAGCTTGCTCAATACCCCGATGACAGCCTTGCAAATAGATGCCCAGCTCTTCGTCCTCTGAGCATCCAGCCTTACTGAGGTGCAAGCTTCCCCATGATTTAGGCACAACATTGTGAGAAAGGGCTGCTTGAGTCTGGGGAGCACAGGGAGCAGAGAGATGTTCCTGTATCCAGCGGGGAATGCAGAGGGGACCCTGGCCTCCTCTCTCTGCTTGGAGCGAAACCTGTCCACACTCCCCTGTGCTAGAGGCTTTCCTCGGGCAAACATTTACGTGGTTATTTCTAGCCCGCTGCTCTCTTATTCCAACGTCAGCCATTCAGACTTTATCGTTGCTGTGGTTTTGTGTTGATCGAGGAAGGAGCTGTGGATGACAGGAAGGAAACCCACCTCAGACTGGCTGGAGGAGGAAGACAGAGTGTATGTGAAGGACATAGACTCCAAGGGCGCTGAGATCAGTTAGGCCGCATGGGGCACTGGAATTTGGAGTGTGACACCGATGGCATGTGTCTCTTCATTCTTCTCTGCTCCTCATGAAGGCCTCTCTGCTTTGCTTTCCATCTGCTTTTTTGCTCTGCAGATGTGTTATCCCAGCTACCGGAGAGCCAGGTAGGGTGACCCCTCAGCTCCCACCTTGCTGCATCCTTGGTTCAAGAGAACAGTTGAGTCTGAGAAGCTGGCAGAGTTGGTGAGTGGTACCCGCCTGGTCCAGCTGACCACCTGTGGAGAGAAGAGGAGAGCTCTCCTGTATCCCAGGCTCCTCTGCATCAGGGAGGCACCCCCGCCCCGCCAAGAGGTACCCAGTGGGGTGTGAGCAGAGAGCTGGAACACACCCCAGAAGATCTAGAAATCTAGGGGTGTGAGTCTTGGCTTCCAGCTCTCCACACCTCCCAGACTTCGTCAGCTAGGTGAGATCAGCTGCCAAACCCAGTAGTTGGACAGGAGCAAAACCACCGTCATGGGCATCGCTCTTTCCTGTCCACCTGCAGGCTCTGAGTGATACACCTCATCGCTGCGCCTGGGAAGGGGATTGCCAGAGACTTTTGGAGATAATTAGGTGAAGTGTATCATAGGCTCATTAGCAGGCAAACATTTGTTAATTAAAAGGTAAGTGAGACTGCAGAATCATGCTTCAGGCCAACTAGTAGCAACATTATCTTCGGAGCCACTTAACAGTCAGCCAAAAATCTGCATGAGTGTGGCCAAAGGAGGAAAGAAGAAGGGATGCCTCTGCATCTGGAGAGCATCTAGGGCTGTGTGGGACCAGCTTCTTGGCTGCTCGCTTTGCTTTGGCATTGAACCAAGATTAAAAATGAATGAGCGGTTCACCACGATGTTCTGCAAATGAATGACTTGCCTCCGGCCACAGCATCTTCAGAGGTAAAGGTAGCAGTAATCTCCTGCCTAGTGCTGCCTGATCCCCCAGCAATTATCTTGAGACCCTTGCAGGTGGATAAACAGTCTGGATAGAAGTACATCTAAATGCAGGATGTTCAGAGGAATTCCAGGGCTCTGCTCATTAGGGAGATGGGGAAGGCATTTCAAAGCATCTGCCAGAATTGACACCGCAGCCAGGGAGAGTTCCCTGTGTATGCACCTGTCTTCCAGACCTGGATTGCTCAGTGTGGTCTGTGGACCTTCCAACATTATAATTGCCTGGAGCACTGATTGAAAATGTGGTTTCTTCTCTACTTTAAAACCATTTAAATAAGTGAAATAGGCTTTTAAAATGCTGCTGTAAAAAATGTCTGCAAGTTCTATTAAGCAAAAAATACAAAACGGAAAACAATGTCATTGCTTTGGGAAACAAACAACCTGTTGCAACGGACACATGTGCTGGTATTAATGTAATATTTTTTTCTGGAAGCATCCTTGTGAATCTGTGCTCAGTGGTTGCCTAGGGAAGAGAGGCTTGGAGCGAGGGAGGGGATTCCTAGTTTTCATTCAACCTGTTGTCTTCTGTCTGCATTCCTAACCACGCATCGATCGGTGTTACTTTCGTGCTTTTTGATGTCAGCTGAGATTATCTGGGCAGTGGGATTACATAGCAGTTTTTTTCTCTATGCTCTTTTGGTATTAAGAAAATCAGTTTTCAAAAATGCAGTATAGAAAAAGGAATCTGCCCCTGGCTCATGGTACCGGGTTCTCTGGGGAAGGAGTGCAGGGTTCTGCGTTTAACATGGACACTGACATTTGAGAATGTGGGGGATCAAAGCATGCCACCCCAAAATAATGCCACTTCAGCATATTGATGATTTGCAGCTGAAGGCTCTTAGCAATGGCAGGTACAGGAAGGGCTCTCTGACCTCCTCCTCTTTTCCGCTTAAAAACAGAACATTAAATTTCCTGTGAAAACGTTACCCTCCTTGTACCGGGAAGGGCAGAGGACTCTTCATCACTTGAGACTCCTAGCAGCACAGAGAAGGCACCAAGAGGAATCTGTGTGACAGGCCTTATAAAACAACCCTTATCTTCCATTAGTTCCCCCTGTATATTTATTTACCTTCCTGCACTTTGTCGTCCCTAAAAGCCTAAACCCCTTCCCTTTGTCTCGTCACTTCTCTGCAAATGTGTTGTTCGTTGTTAAGATGCTACATAAGCCCTGAGTTCTAGTCTCCCCTTTGAGTTACTCACCACTGAGCTACTCCCATGTGTCTGTGTGTGGCACATGTCAATCAACTCTGTTTTTCTCTTGTTAATCTGGCTTTTGTCAGTTTCATTTCCAGGGCTCCAGCTGCAGAACCTAGGAGGGTAGTGGACAAGGCTTCTTTCCTCCTCTGTAAGAGCCTGGCTGGCTCCTAATCCCAGATGCTCCCCAATGGACGTCCTGACAGATGCCAGGGCCTCCTCAGTTAGCAGGTGCTGTCTGGTGCTTTCCTGTTACTTCCATGGCCCCCACTCAGGGATCGACAGCCCCAGAGCTCATTTACTGGGGTGCCCACTTCAAATGCACATTCCTGAGCCTATCCCCGGAGAAATCTCTGACTTCCTCTTCAGGGGGATCAGCTGGAGAAAGCTCTCTTTTAAAGAGCTCCTGAGATTGGCCAGGTCCATCTGGCTGGTCTTCCTAGTTAAGGTCAGCTGTGCCTAATCCCAGGACTGAAATCCCGTGTCAGCACAGTCTGAGGGCTTCTGCAGCAGCACCAGGGAGGGGAGTGTCCTGGGTGCTGTCTTTAGGATTCTGCCTCTCACGTGAATGCGAAAGGGAACAGTTCTGCGTTTCACGGTGAATACGGTATTTACCATAGATTTTTGATAGACACGTTTTGATGGATACTAAAGGTAGTTCCTTTTAATCCACAGCAGTTTGCAACTGTGCTCTGACGTGAGTATGACCTAAAATATTCACTTCTTATGTTTTACTTCTCTGGTTTAAACATTAAGGTTGTACCAGCCTCACCCAGAGTTGGAGAGTTCTCCTTCATCTGTGTCTCTTCCTCCTCCTCCTTCCGTTACTTCTCTGGAATAGTTAACACAGGATTACAGTTATTTGTTCCTTGGTAATTTGATAGTGTAGAGGAGGAAAAAAAAATTTACTGTTTTATGTTCTGTGCCTGAAGACTGAATTAAACTGAAAAAAGATTAACAGGAGAAAAGCACACACATTTTATTTTTAACTTTACACATATAAGGGCACCACAGAAGAGACATGAAAACCCAAAGAAGGTTGAGAGCTTATATTACCATTTTAGTAAAATGAAATAAATTGTGAAGAAGTGACTAGACAAAGAAAAAAAGATTTGGGCTTCTAGGGGCCATAAATTGTGGGAAGAAAATATATAGCAGAAACTAATGGTAGAGAAGGGTTATTTAGTAAGTTTAGTTATGCACACCCGGGTCATCGCTGGTTTTTCCTGTTTCTGGTAGAGGGAGGAGAGGTACCTTTGCCAAGGAAAACTTATGCCCTGCTTTTAGGCTGAAAGGGAGTGGGCAGAGTTCCGCCCATGTCTGCTGTTCCCCAGCTGCCTTAAGCCCAAAGTAACCCTTACGCCAAACGGTACATTTGGGGTGACATACTCGGGTCCCCTTCAGTAGACGTCACCAGCGATACCATCTTGCACATGTGTGCACGTGTGTGTATACGTGTGTGCATGTGTGGATCGTTCAGCACACCAGGGGCCGTTCACCTTGAACGTGTGCTGTGGATGTTGGCATGGCCTTGTGCAAGGGTAACTACTGCTCCATGTTTCATATTGCTCTGTCTATTTACTCTGCATTCTCTTCCCTTTCCTTATGCTTTATTGATTTTTCTGTATCTCCCTTTATTAGTTTGGGAGTTTTAAATTCAGTTTCTTTTTTGTGGCTACATTTACTTTTTTTTTAAAGATTTTGTTTGTTTATTTTTAGAGAGGGGAAAGGGAGGGAGAAAGAGAGGGAAAGAAACATCAGTGTGTCATCAATGTGTGGTTGCCTCTCACGTGGCCCCCACTGGGGACCTGGCCTGCAACCCAGGCATGCACCCTGACTGGGAATTGAACCAGCAACCCTTTGATTCGCAGCCCGTGCTCAATCCACTGAGCCACAACACCCAGGGCCCTTTACTTTTTTCAAGTTGCTTTAATGATGTTCAACATTAATCTGTGTCTCCTACCTCCTCCCAGCAATCTTTTAGGACCTTAGAATACTTTAGCTTAGCTCATTCCCATCATCTTTCATGTTTTTATTTTCCTAATATTTCAGTTCTACCTCTGTTTGATACCTCCAAATTAGTCGCCGGCACATTGTTTTTGAATGGACTTTATTTTTAGAGCAGTTTTAGGTTTACAGCAAAGTTGAATTGAAGTGTAGAGATTCCCTGTATATCCCCTGTCCCCCCAGTCATTCATAACTGCCCCTATTATCAACAGCCCCCACTGGGGTGGTACATTTGTTACGGCTGACACATCAGCGTCACCCAAAGTGCATCGTTTACATCAGGGGTCACTCTTGGAATTGTACATTGTACGGGTGTAGACAAATGTGTAATGACCCGCATCTACCATTACAGTATCATGCTGAATATTTTCACTGCTCTAAAAATCCTCCGTGCTTCACCTGTCCATTCCTTCCTTACCCTACCACCTGGCAGTCGTTGATCTTTTTACTGTTTTCCATAGTTTTGCCTTTTCCAGAATGTCATTCAGTTGAAGTCATACAATATATAGCCTTTTCAGATTGGCCTCTCTTACTCAGTGATATGCAATTAAGGCTCCTCCATGTCTTTTCATAGCTGGTTACTCATTTCTTTTTTAGTTCTAAAAAATATCCCATTGTCTGGATGGACCACAGTTCACTTATCCATTCACGTACTGCAGGGCATCTCGGTTGCTTCCAGGGTTTGGCCATTGTGACTAAAGCTGCCGTGGACACCCGCACGCGGGCTTTGTGTAGACATCATTTCAGGCTGGCGTTTTCCTTGTGCACACCGAAAGTACAGACTCAGAACTCCGACCTGTTGAAGGTGAAAGCCCATGGTTTTTATTCTTCAGTTTTTTTTTTTTCCTCCAGAGACTAGGCAGGAACATATGATTATCCTTTTTGTCTCTTTGTGATGCTGCTGGATTTTTTTTTTTTTCTTTCTAGTCTACCTTTCCCCACAGGGACACTGGCTTTCATTCCATGAATCTTACATTTATAGAATGTTATGTCCTGCCGTGGTGGCCCAAGGCCTCACCTTTGCCCCAGGTGGACAGTAACACCCAGACCCCGTCCAGGGGACCCTTGTTACTCCTCAGGCCGCTCCTGAACTGGCTCTGACTTACTGCCTTTTTGTCAATGATAGTCCCCTGTCTTTGCTGCAAGCTCAGCTCTGCATTTTAAACCCTTTTTTGGGTTTATTACCTCCATCATTTCTCAGTGTTTGTGGAGGGAGATTTGGGTTTTATCTTAATCTTTAATCTTGCTGGAGACTGACATATCTTAGTAGAAATTTAAATTTGCAAAAACATTTGTGCTTACGTCTTTTGTTCAGTCATTTGCCAGGCCTCGTGTCTCAGGTCCTGCCTGGCAACATTCTTCAGTGTCACTTCCCAGGGCTTCACAAACTTGAATCGTTTTCCAGGCTCATGACTTGACATTTCCATAAATTTGACAAGAAAATGAAAATACAAACAAACATTCATAGTCACCAAGACTGATGTAAGAGGCGGGCTAGGACTTCGGCTAAGATGTTAGGCAGAAAGGGGATTTTTCAGTGGGGGCTAATTTTGTAAGTGGCGAGTTCAGTCGTGACCGTTTTGGGGCTGTGAGCGTGTTTGCTTTCCCCCACCTCCCTGCACCTTGGAGGAGGCCTGCCTTGAGGATGAGGACCTAGCAGGCGTTTTCTGTGTGCGTCAGAGAAATTCAGAACCACGTGCTAGGGAACTCCCCACTGCAGTAGTAGGGGTCTCCTGTTAACCCTGTCGCAGCCCACAGCTTGTTGGTGAGCAGCAGGCCATTCGATGACCAGCTGTCGCTGAGCCCAGCCCGCCCTCTAAAGGACACATCTGTGGGAAAAGCCTGCGTCTGTGGGTCCACATTTCTCTAGCGTGGGTCTTGATCTGTTTACCTCAGGAGTTTTTGGGGTGCTAGGAAAAAAAACACACAGATGCTTGTGCTCTGCCTCTGATTTACCTGAGTCAACTCTCTTGGGATGGGCCCAGGGAATCTGTCCTTTAACATTTTTCAGGCGATTCCCAGTCATATTACAGAGTGAGAATACAGAGTGAGACTCCTCCAGGACAAATATTTGCCCTCAGGGAGGTGGTGATGGTGAAGCCAGTTCATTCCTGAGTATTTTGGGGGCAAACAGAATTTCCTTGAGTTGAATAGGCTACAAATAGAGAGAACAGGGGGTCTTAATTGCTTTGTGCTTGGGTATGGTGAGGTGAGGGTGGGGGGAGGGATATTTGGCTTAGTGGTTTATCAAAAGCCTCATCTTTGCAGGTGATTTTTTTTTGGTGGGGTTAGGAGTGTTTAAAAGCCACTTGGTGACTTGAAAAGAAAGGGGAGCGAGAAGATAGGAGAAAATCTAACCGAGCATTAACTTCCTTGGGGTTTGTGTTAAAACGTTGCCTGGGTTTCAATTAAGCAGAGCACCTTCTTCCCCATCCCTAGTTGATCATGGGTTGCTATGGCAGCGGGCACATTGCTATTTGTAGCCCACCCTGCTACCAGTCTCTGGCACAGACGGTCCTACAAGCTCCACTGAGCCCAGACCTGACTTCTCTGCAGGCTGGGGGCTAGAGTGGCATAATGACGGACAGATTTTGGCGGGAGAGGTGCCACTTCAGTGGTTTATGGAGGGTAAATGCTGCACTCTAATGACTTCGAGAAATGTGCCAGGCAGCTCTTCTGGGTCGAACATTCTGTTCCTGCTCGTGTGTTTGGCCTGGGTTCTGGAGTCATGTGATCGAAGGTGTCTCAGGTTATCCCACAGGCAGAGTGCCTCCTTGCCGCCTCCCCTTGGCTCTCACGCACCCAGTGTCTCTCTGTGGTTTCCTTCATGTCCTTGGGTCCTCCCAGAACAGTTTTCATGGGCCTTCTACATAGACACTCGTTCCCATGCTCCTGGTTTGAAAAATGGAGGGGACTATTAGGAGGGGAGTCTGTCTTTCTAAGAGAGGTTATAAGAAGGAAGAACATGTTCTCAGCAAATAGTGATGTATTCCATTTGGTGCAAGATGAGCAAAATGCTGGTAAGACCCCCAAGTGAAGAATCTCAGTAAATAGTCAGCAAATGGTCTGGATGAGACATACAACCTCGGGAGTCCATTCTTAATGGGTTTTCATTGTATTTTTCTGGATCCTTCTTTCTCCTCTACTTATATTACCTAGAGTGCCTGTCACATGTGCAGACTTCCGGGCCCTGCCCAGGTCTACCATGAGTTCCCAGAATCTGCACTTTAAAATGTTTTTAACATGATTTTTATGAAGTTATTTAGGTGATATTTCTTTAACTTTATTATGGTAAGAATATTAACACGAGGCCTGCCCCCTTAACAGGTGTGTACGTGCACAATGCCTTATTGTTGACTGTCGGTGCAATGTTCCACAGCCGACTTCTGGATCTTACTCATCTGCTGAACCGAAATTTTATGCCCATTGAGTGGTGACTCCCTATTTCAAAAATATGGAATGCTTCACCGAGTTGGGTGTCATCCTTGCACAGGGGCCCTGCGGATCTCTGAATCTTTCCAGTTTTAGTCTGTGTGCTGCTGAAATGAGCCCAAGAATCTGCACTTTGCGCAGGCTCCCCACGTGGGGGTTTTTGTTGCCATTCATTCATTCATTCATTCATTCTTGCATGCTTGTGTTAGAGAACTCTAACCTGTGGAACTCTAACCGTGGCCTGGGCTCAGTCGGGTCTCCTGCTGTGTGCTGCTCACAGGTCGCTGCTAGCTCACTCTCCCGGCCTCAGCCTCTCTCCTCTCTCTGTGTAATAAGCGCTCCAGTGTGGGTGAGGATAACTGCGCCCTGTCTGCCAGCCCTGTGGCCTTGCTCCTTTTCTACATTAATGATCATTAACAATCTGAATATCACTCAGAGAGTCACACCTTCTGAAGCCTTCATTTTCAGCAAGGCATGTCTGCTCTCTGAGGCTGAAGGAATGCAGAGCTCTCTGCAGCTGCGTCTGCCCCCTTCTCGGCACCTCTGCTGGAGGTCGTTGGTTTTCCCACTAGGAACCACCCATTCTTTCTGTGTCCCTGGCAATCGCTGTCTTAGCAGGAACAGCAGGAGAAAGTGTGTGCCCTGCCTGGCAGATGCTTCAGCTCTGCCCCATTAAGTCATCTCATTGCACCAGGCAGGGCCTCCTTTGTCTCCTGGCTGATCTCTGATCAGTCCCACTCCATTTAATTTCCCATGTCTTTTATTCCTGCTCTCTCAGAACCAATTCTTTGCTCTGCTCTGTTAGCTCCAGGCCGCCTCAGGTCGTACAGATACTTTTGCCCGTCAGTCTCCCTTCTGACCTGCTGCTTCCAACTCAGAGCAGAAGACTCAAGAATTCAGTCTCCGCGCCCAGAGATTCACACGGAGCTCTCTGCAAGGCAGATGGGCATCTCCACATTGTGTCCCACTCCATCTGTTGCACAAAGACAGCCCCCCTCTGAAGACACGGTGCCCCCAAATCTTAACTGAGAATGGTAGAGAAAGAGATATGTTCCCTTGCTGGGAGCTGCATTCTGATGGGTTGATTAGTTTCCAGAAACCAATTTCCCTCCTAGCCATTTCCCTTCTTACCTGTGTTCATGGTCAAACCTAGGGAGTGGGAGTAGTGCTTAGTCTTCCCGGCAGTTATATGTCAAGCCATTAAGTTTCAATTTCCAAGGTGACTCTCTAAAGATCATGTATATGTATACAATTTTTAAAAACATCAAACCTGAAAATGGAAATATAGTGGCTCAATGAAATAGCATCAGATATATAATATATAGTATACAGATCATTTATGTGTCTGTGTATGTGTACGTGTGTGCGTGTACCATCTATCTCTCTGTCTATGTATCTGTCATAGTTTTCTCTGGACAATAAGCACACTTCAGGGGTGCTAGCAGCCTACTTCATCACCATCTCCCTGGTTGTACCATTTTTTCAGGAAGTGCAAACTGGCATTAATTTAGCCTAAGCAAACTACATTAGATGAGTAAATCTATTATTTAAAGAAAAATGAAAGAAAAGGAAAGGGAAGAAAAAAAGAAAGTTACTTTGTATTCCAAAGCAAAATAGATGATCTTAAAGGGCAGTAGCCCTCCCCTTTATTGACAGGAAGTCTCTATTATCTTTAGCAGCAGGTGATCCTTTCTGAAAATCGAAAATGCCAAAGCGACTGTGGAATCTTAAGAAGCATTCAGGACAGGGAGAACTGGGACTTGAGGGTACTTGAGAATGCTGCAGCAGAGCGCATCGTGATCTAATTTTCTCTCCTCCGCCAAGGACCGCCTGCCCCTTGGGTTTAATTGAAGAAGGGATTGAGTGCGCTGACACGCCGTGTGCCGTCCTCTCTGTCAGTGTAACGCAGGTTCATTGTGGGGACTGCCGGCACGGGGAATGTAGAGGGCTCAGTGCGTGCCGGCCAGGGAGGCCCCACACCCGCTCTCACTGCCTCCCCACAAGAGCCCTACAGGGTGAGCAGTGTTGTCAGCCCCATTTGGCCAATGAGGAAACCGAGGCACAGGTGTATCAAGTGACACCCCCCAAAATGCATCATCAGGAAGTGGTGCAGGCGGGAAACAGCTGTTTTAAAGTGAGTTACCTGGGTTTCTGTTCCCCCAGCACCACTTTTCCCTCCTTCTTTCTGCTTAGTGACACGGAGAGTCCTCTGTGTCATTACCTTGGAGAGAAAGGGAAAGAGAGAAGCCCGAAGAGGTAAGGAGAGAGGTAAGTGCCAGAGAGTCTGCTGTGGACTTTCCTTTGTCTCCCAGTTTGTGCCTGCTGGAGAGCTGGCTGCCTTCAGCCAGCGTGCAGCCACCTAGGCTGGGTCTGCCCTGCCCCTGCTATCCACCCACACCCGCAGCCCATCCTTTGCTTTGATTGACAGTCCGCAGAAGAGGACTGGGAGAAACTGCCAGAGCACCTCATGCCAAATGTGTTGATCATAATCTGTATGTCAACACACATGGGCATGTTCTCTCTCCTCCCCACCACACAACACACATACATGCACACACATGCACACATGGTGTGCATGCTGAAAAGGTGAGTAAAAGGAAGCTTCCAGGGCTCACTGCTGCAGTAGCTTTCCTCTGTTACTCCTGGCGAGGGGCACAGGTGGCTCCACGTCTGAATCATGTTTCCTAACCTGGCGAACAGAGAGGTGGCGACAGCTGACAAACCAGTGTCAGATGTGCCCGCAATTGCCACCACTGTGCTGCCTGCATGGTTTTCTCTCCATGTGCACTCCCTCCCTGCAAGGGAAACCTGGACAGAAGTTGGTCGTGATAGGAGGTGATATGACTTGGGTGCTTTTCCATGGAGAACACCCAGGTTGGGAGAGTGGTTTTCCTTCATTACTGAGGACTCTGTCTGTTTCTGGAACAGATTAATAGCACAAATACACTGCTGGGGACATATTTAGCTAATTAAGAAAACAAACTTTTAGAGAAAAACATTTAGCTGCATTTACATAATGTGTAAGTTATTTGCATATCAATGATATGCTAATAGATCCTTACCTATAAGCCCATGCTGATTGGAAATGAGCCCAGCTGACCCATTAATGTCCCTTAGGGCCTTGCCATGGTTTCGCCTTTCTAGCTTTGTAGGTTGTGCTAACAAAGGGGTTCTTCTTTACCTAAAGGAATGTGGGTGCTCTTGCCCCTGCGAGTTCTCTGTGGCAGACCTACGTCCTCTCGCCCAGAAGGGCGACTTTGTCTGCCGACCCTTGTGGGACGCCAGGCCATTGCCCCCACCAATGTACTGGCGTTTCTTCCTGGTTAGTAAGCTCATATGTTGAGATGCTACTCAACCACCTGTCCCATCCCCAAATAGTCCGTTGTCATCCTTCATGTGATTTTCTTGGACCTGAGCAGTGTCTTGGAGTCTTCAGTCTTGGTTGGAAAGAAGGGGCAGGCAGGGGAGAGGGCCTGCACCCATTTGCACACACTGCCTCTCTTGCAGGCTCCTCTGGGTCCCACCCTCCCTGAACCAGCTGTTCTCTGGATAGGCTTTTGGACAGCATTGAAGTGTGGGTGACCAAGGACCAGGACTGGCCAGCTCAAGAAGATTGGCTGCTTTCATGGGCAGAGTGGTTAATCTAGCCAGAACTCATGGCCAGATGACCATCGTAAGGAACTAGGGGTCTGCATGGGCAGTGAGCCTTAGGTGAGAAGATGGACCGAAGTCTGGGGCTGAAGACCAAGTTCAAGTCCGATTTGCCCTCAGATGTCTATTTTGTTCCACTCTCAGGGGTGAAGCTTACAGAACTACCAGTCACCTGAAGCAGGCTAATTACTTTGGGATGCCAGGGTTCTCGCAGAGACCAGGGCTAGGCAAGGCTGAAGAGCTGAGACTTCCCCATGCAGCATTTAAATTGAGCCTGAAGAAGGAAGGGCTCAGAAACCACTCACCAAGATAACATTTACATCACAGAATTCAGAGAGCAAGAAACACTGGCCCTTTTACCTTCAACCAGCATTTGACCAGTTTTTAAGTGGTGATTTATAACTCTGTCCAGCTAGCTTTTATCGTTCTAAACACCAGAGCTCTCTAGAGGCCTGGAAGGTAACTGATCGTGCCTGACCTTGAAATGATTCGGACGATAAACATATCTTTTCTTCTAACAGGAAGGAAAGCTTGTGTTTGTGTTCTTAGTTCTCTGTTTAGCTACTGGGAATTCTGTGTTGTGCCCCTCTTGACCTCTGTTAGCTAAAGGAAATTAGGAAAAGAACCACTGATGTGGAGAATTTAGAAAACGTGCACTATATTCATGCTTTATTGCTATTTAACATCATGTTTCAAAACAGTGTGGTCAACAGGAAAAATGTGTGTGTGTGTGTTCATCTCCACACACACAAAAAGATACATATAAAAAAGATGGTCAGGATTTTTAAAATGTGGTTACCTCTGGTGGTGAATGACTTTCAGTTTTTCTTTGTGCTAATTAATATTTCCCCTTTTTAGATAATGGATGCAAATTTTTACATTGTCAGAAAATAATACATTTTAAGGGAAAATAATGCCTTTTAGCTTAGGGCACAGAGTGATGTTTATTATTCTGGGCTAATGAATTTGCTCCTCACTGAGTGGACATTTCTTGTTCTATGAACAGTCAGAATGTGCTGTCCCTTAAGCTCCTGGGGACCTTCTTCCCGAGTTCTGTGAACACTGGCACCAGAAATAGCCACGCTCTTCTATTCACCAGGGATGAGCGATCGTTTAGGGTACCTGTGCCCGAGACTGACTCTGGTAGCAGAGAATATTAGTGCTGGAAGGGGCCAGGAAGTCGACCTAATTCAGCTCATTTACAGTTGGGAGAAGCTGGGCTTTTAGAAGCTGGGACTCTCCTAGGGTGCACACAGAAAACGGAAGATGGAGTTGGCCGGAGAAGTCCATGCCATGGATTTCGTTCACTTAATTGTCTTTCTAAAAGGAGAGGGAAGCCCAGTGACAATTTAATGTCGAATTTAAGGCATTGAAGACATGGATGTCAGGGGATGTGGATAAAGCTTCCCTTTAGTAGCTTTCCCCTGTTCTTTCCCTCTTTTTCTCCTTCCCTCCTCCCTCTATAGCTGCTTAGCTCCCAAGGCCCTTGACCATATTTGGGACTCACCTTTCCCCCCAACCTTGGGAGTTTGGGTGGAAGGACGAGCCTGCCTTATAGGATAGAAGTTGGGTTTCTGGCTGCTCTTGCAGCTGGAGGTGACGATAACCTGGCCAGTGGTTCCAGCAGGAATGGCCAGCATTCAGTGCTAGTGACCTAGTATTTGGTTTCCAGTATTAGGACAGAGGTGCTTCCCCAAGGGAGATATGGTGGCGTTTTGTTGGTAGAACAGGAAGTCCTGGTCTCCCTGTTTGGTTTCCCAGATGGGTTCTGCAGCCTCCTGGGTTGGTCCCATGAGCCCCTAAATACCCTTCCAATGAATGAGTTGGTCTCTGTTGCTCACCACTGGGGACTGAGCTGGAGAGGTTCTCCTACTGACCGTGGGCGTGGACTCAGATTCCCCTTTGCATCCATTGCAGTCTCAGCTCTTCTACCTTCTTGTAACAGAGACAGAAAGCAAAACCTAAAGTTTCATGCAGGTGCTTATGTTTTCCCTTTTCGTTGTTGTTGTTATTGTTGTTGTTGTTGTTATCTCTGGTGATTATCCTGTGTTTTAGCATCAATTGTATGCATCCAAAAAGCAAGAAAATCCATGAACCAGGAAATGTTTATGGAACGTTAGTCTCACTTAAACCTTTCCAACACCACAGTTTCCTTTCAGTCATGCAGCCTTTGACGAAAGAAGGATTTTGCCTTCCTATTGTAGTTTGCAGAATATAATGCTATGTGTTAATATTGGCAATGTGTATTGTAGTGGCTAAGTGACTTAGAGCCTACGTAGACCCTATGTGGACCTAGGGAAGATGCGACAGTGCCTTGGTTTGGAGGAATTTATTTTTCTCTCAGTTCTGCTGCTGGTCGCATTTTTATGTGATGGCCCATGTTCTCTCTCTCTCTTTTTTTTTAAGGGTCATTTTAATTTGATGTAAGGAAATGATGGTTTCTGTCAAGACAATTCAATTACTTGTCACTTTCTCGCCTTAAATTCCTTTGTCTTCCCTACTGCATGTTTGGAAAAAAGTCATATGTATCCTTAGGTGCCTAGATGTAACCAAGGGTCAAGTACGTCCCTGTGTCTTACCTTGAGACTCCTGATTGGCCATAAATGTTTGGACTGATGTAAATTTAGATGCAGAGGCAGTACCTCAACTAACCAATGGTTGGGCAGTCTAAAATATACTTTTAAAACTTCAGCCTGTATCAGAATTATCCTGGAGTGCAGACGGGTGGGTGGGTGGGGGTGTCATATGGCTTGTATGATGCAGATTCCTGGGTGCCTCTCCCAGGGATTCTAGTTCAGTAGCTGCAGGGTGGGCTCCAGGAACGGGTGTGTTGGGGGCTGCCACCACGACACTGCAGTGGTTGGCCTCCACTCCACACTTGGAGACATAGTAGGCTAGGCTATTATTTTTATTCTCAGAATCAGAGAAGATGCGAGAGCAACATTTCCTCCAACAGGAAAGTGAGCCAAACGATACTTAAGTTAATATTAGCAGTTGGACAGAACCCGGAAGCAGGTGCTGTTCTCTTGGACACCTCCTTCCTTCACCGGGGAACTTACAACCATGTAAGTTACCAAGGAGCTGCCATCTTTCTGGGAGAGGCTGAGTCCTTTGCAAAGATCTTAAAAGCATTAGTATTCTTCGGAAACGCCCTTTTAGAAATGAATGTGTTGGGCTCTTTTTTTTTTTTTAAGATTTTATTTATTTATTTTAGACAGAGGGAAAGAGAGGGAGAAAGAGAGGGAAAGAAACATCACTGTGTGGTTGTCTCTCATGCACCCCCTACTGGGCGCCCGGCCCACAACCCAGGCATGTGCCCTGACCAGGAATCAAACTTGGTAACCCTTTGGTTCGTAGGCTGGTGCTCAATCCACTGAGCCACACCAGCCAGGGCCATGTTGGGCTCTTTTGAAGTAAATGTCATTTTCTGCTGGTGGAGCTCCTCTCCCCCAAAAGATGTAATGGTCCCTTTCCCACTGTGGTGTTTGCGTTGAACACACACGTGCAGGGTGAGCTGAGGAGAGCTATAGAGACAGCTCTGGAGCCCACCTAGGACTTAGTCTTAGGCCAAAATCAGTTAATTGGGAATGAGTTCAGATTGGTCAGATGGTTCTTGTGCCTGTAAACTAACCTGGTTTATAGAGCGGACCCGCTAGGTGGACTTCTTAATCTTATTGGAAATTTTGGCCATGTGGATGGAGAATAGAAATTACTACCTGACTTAGATATTTGGAACGAGCACCATGTCAGTGGGTGGTTTGCTTCACAGATGACACATCTTCAGGTGATAGTGAAGCCACCTCTTCTTCTGATATGCATTTAATTTTTTACCAATTATGCAGGTCTCTTTGTGTCTGTGTTGTCACTAAGCAACTGCTTATTCATAAGCAGCAAAGGTAAGGCGTGGATGGCTTTGGGTGCCTGGAAAATACGCACTGGCTAAAAAGACAAGGCAATCAGGCAGCACGTGACTCTCTGATAATCGTGTGGCTTGTGGTTATTAGAATGACCAATGGCGATGTCTAGGGTAGTTACAAAGATGGTAAATAAGTTTATCATCATGCTTCTTAGACTCCAGATGCTTCTCTGCCTAAAGCCCAGTAAGTAAGCATAATAAATACTTGTGATCTCCCCATGAAGCTTCCTTGGCCTCTGATGGAATCTCTTCCTGCCCTGACTTGTGCGTGACCCACGCAGTCCATCCTTGAGAGGCTTTGCACTGAGACATGTGTAGGCACTCTCCCTGCCCAGAACTTGGACCCTAAGGTAGGCGCACGGAGGACTGTCTGATAAAACACGGGATATGCAGTTACACTCCAACTTGAAATGAACAATGACTACCTTTTTGTGTAAGTATAGCCCCTGCAACTTCTGGGACATACTTATACTAAAAGTATTTTATATATGAAGTTCAAATACAACTGAGCACCCTGTTTTTTAATTTGCTTAATCTGGGAACTCAGGTGAGGGTCCTGTCCATACTAGATTCTTTTTGCTCTACATTCTGGTTGCAAAACCGCTGTGTGGCTTGCAAGAATCGCAGGGTTGTGGGATGGAGGGAGAAGTCAGGGAAGTGGGGGAAGCTCTCATAGACCCTCTGCTTTTGAAAACAGTGATATTTCAGTATGGAGAGAGAAAAGTAGCTTTCAGAACCATACCAGATAGTAGCATAAATAAAACAGATAATGGTTTTTTATCTATTGTTTTATTGATTTTAGAGAGAGGAGAAGGAGGGAGGGAGGAAGAGAGGGAGAAACGTCAATGTGAGAAAGAAACATTGATGGGCTGCCTCCCACACATGTCCCGACTGGAGCTCCAATCTACAAGCTAGGTGTGAGCCCTGATCGGCAAGCGAACCGCAGCCTTTCGGTGTACAGGACAACGCTCCAGCCAACTGAACCCCTCGGCCAGGGCAATACATGTTTTTTTAACGACACCGTGCTGTCTTAAGGAATCTCAGGAAGGAATTTAAACACGGAGGCTGAAACTCCAACTTGACCAGGTGAATTCAGCAGTCTGATTAGGAACCATATCTGTGACTCCCAGCGAGGTCTCATTAGTCACTGACAAACGTAAGCGGATCACAGTAAAATTACCCTTGTCTGTAAGGAGTCAGCTAATCATATTACCAGGACTTAAAAAGGCCTCATTGGGATAGAGGACCTTTCACAAACAAGGAAAAAAAATAGGCCTGAAAAAACACTCAGCTTCACTTGTAGTCAGAGAAATACAAATGAGGGGAAATAGCATTTCCCTCGTAAATGAAGACATTTATTTTCAAATGAGAAATATCCAGGCTGACTAAGAAACTGCCTGATTCTGTTGACAGGAGTATAAATGGCGTGGCCTTTCTAGAAATTACTTAGACAAATGCATCAAGGCCTTTGATCAAGGTTCAGCTTCTGAGAACTTTGTCCAAATTTCTGACTGTTTATATAAGTTAGAGGTTTTGCAGTGATCTTTATAGGAAAAAAAAATAGAAATAGCCTAAATGCCTAATGGTCAAGATTAAGTAAATAATAATTTGTATCGTTTGAAGTGTAAGGGTTTTTCATTGTCTACGGAAATGCTGGTGTTATGTTTAGTGGAAACGAAAAGCCTATGGTTATATAATCTATCTTAGCTTTGTAAACCAATCTGAAAGAGCCTGGAAAGAAATATGCCGAACTGTAGTATTTGTTTTAAATGATGTCATTATTATGTGTGGTTTACATTTTCTCATTTGTACTTTGAGGTTTTCCAAGGTCGCTTCGATACACATTCTGCATCTTCATAATCAGAAATGAGGCTATTGGCAGGAGTGTTTCATTTGGGGCTCTTGCCTGACGGCAAAATGGATGGGATAGCCAGCCAGTCCTCCCTCCTTGGACCACTCACACGCATTAACCCAATTAAGTTGACGAGAGTTAAATGAACGCTCTGCTGTTGCTTTCATGCCAGGACTTCACATTTGCAGGCTGTATGTTGGCAGTTTAAGGGGTCCTGGGGGATCTAAGGGCACTCCTGGGTGCGCAGCCTTCGAAGGCTCAGAGAAGCGAAGGAATTTCCCCATGAAAAGGCACCATAAGCGTTATTTCCCTCCCCTCTTCCCATTGGCTCTTGTTAAACCACGTGCTGCATCATATGGCCAATCTCCAGCTCTCCCACCTCCCCAGTTCCTGACAGTTGAGTCATGTTTCAAGTGCCCAGTGGTTTCTAGAGACAGCATTTAATGCAGAAATGTCCCTCCCCTGAAAATCCCTTTTCTCCTTTAAACCACCAGGTAGTGCCAGCTCCCCCCACTCCTCTGAAGATCAAAAGCCAAGAATTAATTTTCTTTTTTCTCTCCATTTCAACTGATGCCTCTCCTTTTTTGGGAAATTGAAGCCAAAATCATTTTGAAGATTCAGTAGTGGAAGGTGGGAAGGGAGCATTGGGTAAATGAAAGGAATTCTCAGATGCACATACCTGTAATGTGCACGGGGGGGACCTCTCCAATGTGGTTCAGTTTTAGGAAACAGTTGTTGGGCAACAGTTGGTACAGACAACCACGTGAAAGACTTAAGGGTCCTCGCACAGATTCCTCCAGTCTTCAATAGGAACTTTACCTCATGCGCTATGCCATCTCTGGAGGGTAGCTCAGCCCCTCTTCACATGTTCCAGTGGTGTAGATGAATCATGAAGCCATAAAACAAAGATTCAGTGCTTGAAGTCAAGACAGGAACTTTCCCTGGGTGGGTGCCCTTTGTGGGTGGGAGGGAGCAGAAAGAGTATGCCCCCACGTGGCAAGAGTGAGGCACTGCATCTTTTAGAATCTGGAAAAGAGTGACCGTTCAAACTTGAATAAAAGGATGCGATAAAAGGATTTCTAAAATAAGCAAAATGCCCTTGAGCCACTAAAAACTAGAGTCGAAGAAGCTAAGCAATCTAGAAAATGTTTCTTTAGTTCTAAGTGAAACAAGTGGTATAGGAAAGTATACACTAAAACGTATCATCAATAGTAATAGCTAACATTGATTGTGGTTTTCATGTGCCAGATGCTTGGTGTGTATTTTCGTTCTCATAACAACCTTACTAAGCAGATATGATTATCGAACCCATTTTACCACGATAGCACTGAGGCAGAGAGACAGCATGTGCCTGAAGCCTTATGGCTGATGACTGACAGAGCCGCAGTCCCATGGCTGACAGTGTGACCTGTTCTTGTCATCATTTGCACTGCCTGCAAATACGCAAACCACCAGTGTACATGAACTAGACACGGGGTCAGCCACTGTCGTAGGGCTACTGGGGACTTTTTATGTTTGGGCGAGGGTCTTTAATGAGGTTGTGTTTATAGCTTTACAAAGAGGGAACAGGAGGAGAGTTGTGGATAGGTTTAGAGACAGTCACAGGCTTTACATCTCGATGTCTCCAAGCTGAAGGGCCCGCTGCCAAGGCTGAGGGAGCCACCCTGGCTCTTTCTTAAATTCCCATGGGACCAGCAAGAAGGGCCTCTGTGGGCCTTGGTTTTTCCATCTGCCGGGGTTGATACAAACCAATGTTGAGTAATTAGTTCATGTTCAAGCTCAGCATAAATTATAATGTAAAAAGGAAGTCATGCTAATCCCATAAATGAGTAGGGAAACAGAACCGAATTCTTAGCAAGCATTGTCACACTCCTGTGGATAATTGAATTTCTTCCCCCGAGTTATTCTGATTCTCCGGAACACAGAGGAAAGGAAAAGTATTGGTCCAGGGACCCTCCTCTCTTGCTGCTTTTGACCAGCCTTTGATTCTGTTTATGCACACGTCGTGCACAGTGAGTATGTACTGCTGACTCCTCTTCATTTATGTTTTGTAACAGGTTCAGCTTTCAGAGAAGGTATTTTCCCAGGGATTTGAAACTTTCTGCACTTAATCAGCTAAGGATTTGCCTATTTGTGCTAATTCAACCAAATTATCTCCAGTGATATCTTGGGGATGATTTTTAAAGCTCTCGTGGCTGGTGACGTGTTAATTAGTGTTGTCATATTCCTGGGAGGCCTATTAGATTCAGATACCCTGTGTCCCTGGTGGGACTGGGCCCATGGGCTATGAAAACAAAGGTCCTTGACTCCATAAGGATTCCAAAATCACTTAAAATCATGTCAGTGTATTTTCCTTTTTGCTGGAGAGAAGATGGTAGCTTCCCAGAGCAGCTGCTGATCCAGAATGGGTTCGGTCCCCTGACCTAGAGACACGAGGACTTTTCCCTTCGCAGGGGAGGAGCTCAAGCCCTAAGGAGCCGGCTTCCCCCGCGCAGCAGGGTTCCTTCGCTGTGGCCCCTGGCTTGTGCCCCCAGACCCCTGTCTGCTTTCACTCTGTGATACAATGTGTTGGGGCAAGCATGGTGTCCCTTGTTTCTGGGAGAGGACACTATCGGGTCACCCTGCGATCCAGTGGGAAGCGTGAATCTTGGACTGGTCTATCTTCGCCTGGGGTCCTCATTCTCAAATGCAGCAATGCGATGCCCCCATGGCAAAGATGAAGGCAGGGGGCACAGGCTGAGGTCCATCAGGGGCCTCCATCTTTGTGTGGACTCTTAGATGCTTGCGTTCAAATGTTAAAAAAGGTTTTTTGATGATGATCCACTTCGAAGTGGTTCTTTTCTTACCTCCTGAAGGAACGGTAGCCCTGGGTCCCGTACTCAGTGTTTATAAGTGTTTCCTACTTACACTTAGAAATGGTAGGTTGATAGGGTTAAGAAACACTGTTTTTGTGTTTGTGAGTGGGAGTGATGGTAGATTCAAGACTCCCACTGAGCCTTTTCTGTCTTGTCACTCACCGGAACCTCTCTGCTACGTACACATCTCTGAACTAAAACCGCTGGGACTCCAAGCCTCTAAATGCCACCACAGCGACTGCTCACAGTGCGCATTTTGGTGGGCAGAGGAGAGCAGCACTCCCCTGCCCCGCCAGTCGGCCAACGGGCCTAGCTCAGGGGCGGTGTCCAGGCAGAGGACTTGGCTTGACTCAGGGCTCTGTGTCCTGGGACCAGTTCCCCCATCTCTCTCCTCTTCAAGTTCCTCATTAGTTAAGGGGGTGATCTCTACTTCATGGGGCTTTTGTAAGGATTGTGAGTGTTAAGCTAAGTCCTCAACATCACCTACTGGCCAGTGTCATTGATGTTTTCTATGTCTGACCTTGACATCAGCCATTCCATCCCTAAATGTCCTTCCTCTTGCCCAATCCTACTTCACAGGTGTCTAAACCTTTCCTATTTCAAGAAATCTCCTGGGTTCTTGTCACTGTGCCCCACTTGTGTCCCCATCCCAGGTGCTGATGTTTCACCTGATGGCATGTGATGGTTCATCCAACCCTAACCAGGAGAGGCAAGAACAGTCTGCACTCAGGACGCCTCCGTACCCTCATGATGCATTTGGATGGATTGTCCTCGTTGTAGACTCATTAGTGGTGGTGTGTTTAACTTTCAGAAGTACATCGGGCTCACAGCCTCCCCCTTCCCACAGGAGAAGGACTCACACCTTGGGACCCCAAGGCGAGGCAGGCTTCCTTCCCCTGGTCCAGGATGCCCTGTGCTTGATGTTCTCATGGTGCCGGGGTGTGCTGACGATGTCTCATCTCTGTGGCTCTCTGCACTTGTTTGCAGGAGGCCCCGAATACGATCCCTCTGCATCCCTAACAAAACCCAGGGTAGCTTCAGCGCTTGTTAGAGACTGAGCGGCTCTGCTCCTTAGACTTAAAGGAGTTTATGTACAGCTGCCCTGTCTATCGACCCTTAAATTATAAAATTCTAAAGGGAAGGGTTGGGTTATGGGGTTGGTTTTCTTTTCCACTGAAGAGCGTCTAGGTCAGGCCAGTGAGCTCAGAGGAGGCCCAAGGAGGAGTGATGCCCACTGGCTGGCCCAGGGGACACCCGGGTGGCCTCTGCCGTGGTGTGGCTTGGTTCCTGCACAGTCCTCCACTTTGCTGGCTCGTGGCTTTAGTGCTCATGGGCTTAAAATCCCTGATATTTAGTTCAATTTCCCATCTAGCCTCCGCAGCCTGCATTGTTAGATGTCGTCAACTTTAAATGTACAGAAACATTCCCCCGTGTGTACATACATATGCAGACATGAGAACATACATAAAGGCTGCCTGATATCTGAGGCAAGCGAGACTGCACCGCATGGCACTCATATGCTTGCACATGCGTGCACACACATGTGGTGTGGCTGCCGCACAGTGGGTATTTAGCTTTGAGCCTGCGAATATTGCCTGGAGGGGTTGCCGGCCAACTGAGACGGCTGTGTGCTCCTCCAGAGGCCGGTGTGTGAGTTGAGGCAGCTGACTGCAGGAGGGCTGGCGGGCCGCGCTTCCGAGGATCAATACAAGGCCTTTTTTCCCCCGAATGGGGCTGAGAGTCAGCTGTTCCCAGGACGGGGGAGGCCTGCACCTGTCTCTGGTGTTTTCTCAGTCTTTAAGCCCTGCTGACTCAATTTGAGTAAACAAACCCAAAATGATTTTCAAAAGGATGGTTTTCTTTTTCTTTTCTTGATTTTGAAATGTAAAACAGTATTCCACTTGGACAGTTTATCCAAAAAGGGAATCAAAGATGGGGTCAAGTTTACAGACTGAGATTCTGGTCTTTAAATGACTCCCCAAGAGGGTGGGATAAACCACCTTTGCCTTGCGTTACAGCAGGGAGTGAGGTCAGAGAGGAAGGTATCCCTGAAGTTCTCCTTGTTTCTTCGTTGGACTTTGGGAAAATTTTGTGTATCTTTCAGCTTGGAGGTGAGAGCTCGTTCACTTGTGGAAAATGTGTGAGCAGAGGAGGGAAGGAGGAGGAACACAGAGCTCTCCTCCTACCGTGCAGGCTGATGACCACTGACCTCAGGGAGAGATGTCCCCCCACCAGGCCTCTGTGGCTTCTGCAGCCTGAGAGCCACATAATTAATGCTCTAGACCAGGACGCTTCTGCGAGGGAAAGGGGCACCGATAACCCCCTGTGATAGCGAGCCACACCGGGATGTGTGGGTACCCTGCTCGTGGTGGGTTCCCTAAACACATGTTCTGGTGACCTGTCTGTGACATCTGAGCTATGCTTTGCATGTTCTCATGCTCACTTGTGGTAGAAAGACACTCTCTTCCATTCGTGCCCCCATGTGTTTAAGATTTGCCCAAGGCGCCCCACCTCTGGGAAACCTCTCCCACAGATCCACCCTTGCTGTGCCCCCCGGCCTGGCTGCTCAGCCTCACCCTTGTTCTCCTGTATTTTGATCCAGGCATTTTACCTCCTTTAGGAATAAACAAATGACACTCTTCAAATGTGTTCTCAAAAGGGACTTTGTAAAAGGAAGGTTAGTTTGAAAGTCAAGGGCTGGGGACTGAAGTCAGCTCATGAGGGTCGGAAGGTCTTACTGCACCCAGGCTGCCATTCGTCTGTCTCTCTGCCTGGCTCTGGCCACATGATTCCCCACCTCTACTTGTCTGTGGGTATCTGCTCCCTCTTGTCTGTCTCCAACCTGCTGCCTTGTTCCCTGTGTGCGTGGTACCTCATGGCTGCCCTCACATCGTGTGAACTTTGGGTTGAGAACCCGCACTACAGTCCCAGGCTCCTTCCCCATTCCAGGCCCCATCCCTGAGAGAGAATCTCACTGGCTGAGCCTGGCGTTTGGATGGGTCCCCCCTTGAGTCATTGCCACCAGGAGAGCAGTCTCATGTGCTAGACTTCCGTGGGCTGTGGGAGAGAAGGGCACGTGGCAGCAGCCACAATCCACGCACACAGCATTTAGGGCAGCGTGAGTCTTTTCATGAAGCCTCTCCTTTAATCCTCGCAAAGCCCCCGTGAACTAGGTACTGTTACCCCATTTTGTGAGCCAGGAAACTAAGGCACAAAGAGTTTAAACGGCTTGTGAGCTGGCAGTCTGGTTCCAGAATCTGTGCTTCTGATCACTCCCCAGTATTGCTTCTCCAAGGTAGGCACTGCTAATGTACTGTTTCTACCTTCCTCACCCTTGTTAATACCTCTACATTGGGCACTGAATGTCTGCTCAGTGAATGTTTGCTGAATGAGTGAACGAACGAATGAATGAGTGAGCGAAGGCACAAATAAATGAAGGAACACGCAGAAGAATCCCTGGTCCATTCGGAAGTTAGGAAGTAGCTCATATCCTGGTCTTGAAAGCTTCTTCCTGCTGCTGCTTGCCCAAGTTCAAAGTAATTGCTCATGTTCAAAGTGCTGTCTCTCCCCGTCCCTCTCTTTTTGCTCAGACAAAAGTGAGAATGGTGAGGCGTACCAGAGGAGGAAAGCAGTGGCCACCGGCCTTCAGGAGGGCTCTGCTGTCCCCATGCCTTCTCCAGGGAACCTGGCTCCCCGCAGTGGCAGCAGCTGGAGGAGAATCGCGCTGCTCATCTTGGCCATCACCATACACAACATCCCAGGTGAGGTCTTGTCACCTGCCTAAGGTGAGGTCCCTGCCAGCTCCGTTGTCCAGCTGGAAAGGGGGCCTGGGAAGTCGGGAGGATGTGGATCCTTTTTTGAGGGGATCCGGGAAAGAATTGCAAATCTTTCTTGACTTTATTTTTGGGGTTACTTCTAGAATCTAGAGGGATCATTGTATGTTAAAACTTCCCTTTCCAATCACTTCAAACAGTTTCACTCCTGTCTCCAGCAGCGAGTTCCTTTCTTTACGTGTTTGACAGTGAGTCCTTCGGCGCCCACGTCCAAAACTGTGGCCTGATTGCTGGGAATGGGCCTTTCCTAAGCACAGGTGTCTCTGGTTCCACTTCATGCTCTTTTAAAATACAGATTTCAGTACAGTTTTAATAGACATTTGTCTTGCCTGCTTTCTTTATGCAGGACATCATTCTGAAATGTCCTTACCAATCTGTTCCTTTTTAGCATTTTGGGGGAATTGGTTTTGTGTCTTTGGATTTATTTTCATTGAAAAAAATGTACATGTTCAATTTCAAAAAATAATACATGTAATAATACATTTATGTAGCATAACTAGAAAACTAGATAAGAATAAAAAAGAATAAAGGTACTATAAAAAATAAACTGGGGGAACCTGAGGAACTCCTTGGGCTACCTTTTGGAATTCCAGCTCTACTACTTACTCGTTGGTATATCGTAACAGGTCACTTGGGGTTCACTTGGTTTTCTCATCTGTGAACTGGGGGTAATGCTGCCACTGAGGTAACTAGGATGTTCTTTACCAAATCAACTTCATTTATTTTGATAATTAAAGAGGATGCTATATATATGTATATTATGTGTATACGTCTGGTAAATAAAACATTTTATATATATATATATGTATATATATATATATATTATGCTATATATGTTTAGTACAGTAGTTGGGGCTTACAAGCACTTGAAACGTGCTGTTACTAGCATCAGTAATACGCCTGTTCTCTCCAGCTGTGACTTCCTCAGTCTCGAGGTCTTAAACATTCTGATCCATTTTTTGTTGTATGGGAACTACAGTTTGAGCAAAATGTTGCTCAGGGAGTGTCTACAGATGACATATTACCTGAGTCCTTGCAGAGTTCATAGTGTCAACCTGTTACCTTGTTGCAGGAGCAATGACTTGAGTGGGCAAAGCTGGCCAGAGGCCCATATTTCTCTTCCAAGCCGCTGTGGATGTCGTCCCATTACCTTCTGGCTTCATATGTGGGAGCAAAGGCCACAGCCAAACCGAGTGCCTTCCCCTGGGCGTAACTCCACAGTCTTAGGCGTGCACGAGAGGACGGTTCCTACTCATGTTTGAAGAACAAAAGTGGCGATGTGTTACATATTCCGGTGTGTATATTAGATCTGCCCATGGTGCCCTGTCACATTTTACAGTCTCCCTCTAGGGGAGGAGCGCTATTGGCATGTGATCCGATAGGCTGGCTTGCCCAAGTTTTTCTGCAGCCTCTGTTTCTCATTTCCCTCTCGGCTTTTTCTCTTTGGGTGTTAAGTAAATTCTTTTGGTTGGTTTTCCAGAGCTTGCTATTGAGTACGCGTTCAGATGAAGTCTTACGGGGGATGCCAGTGCACAAAGCTGACCATATGGATTTGCCTTGGTGGGGGGTCTGGTCACACTCACCCCCAGTGTCTTGAAGAGCTCGGTGGCAGACTGGGGCGCTGCAGAGGGCAACTTGAAAGTCTCTACAGTCTCTCACCCTGTTCAAAGCTGGTCATTAGAGAAGTTGCTTGCGCAGCCTTTTTGGTCATAGTAGTAGCTGTTTTTTTGCTGTTCAAGAGCCCTTCTTCAATCAGTTGAAACAGAACAAAAGGTGTGTCTAGGGAGTCTAGAGCCAAACAAAATAACTCCACTGGCTTGAGAGGGAATTCTCCGTCTCCCTGCAGAGCAAACATGTTCTAAGATCCAGATTTCATACTGATGGGCTTTGAGGACCCAGGAATACGCTCTCCTCTGACATACCCTTTCTCCTATCACAGCCGCCCCTGCCTTGCTGTGTCCCCGTGTGCTTGATTGGAATTGTTCTCTGAATTCAGACAGGAGGGACGGGGTGGAAGCAGGGAGACCTGTGAGGAATCCAGGCAGAGACAGCGGTGGCTAATCAGGGTGGCGGTGCCGGAGGTGGCAGGGAGGCCTCCCAGTCTGGTGTCTATGGAAGGTGGAGCCAACGGGACTCACAGATGGGTCGGATGTAGGGTGTGAAAGAAAGAGGGCCCAGAAGGAGCCCGGGATTTCAGGGCTGACCAGCTACAAAGATGGAGTTGCCATCAACGGAGAGGGGAAGTTTGCAGCAGGAGCAGGTTTAAGGGGGGCCGTCGGGAATTCAGTTTTGGATTCTGAGGTTTCGTTGCTGTTAGACATTGCAGTGGTGATACTAACGAGGCAGCCGAATGGATTGGTTTGGGGACGGGTGCAGTTGGGGACTCGGAGGATAAATTTGTGAATCTCTGGCACATGGATGTTATTTAAACCCGTAACACTGGATAAAGTCACCAAGGGTCGAAATAGACATGTCTCCGAAGACCCCACTGGGGCTCTCTCCTGGGGTCTCGGGCATCTAACTCGTCTGAGGAGAGGGTCACTCGCCCACAACTCCCATCAGCAGCTTCACACCACAACTTGTCTGTCACCAGCTTCCCTTTGTGTGTGTGTGGTTTCTTTAGCAATAACCCACAACCTTTGGACCAGCTGAGCTCACCTTTGAAAAGGTCTCTTCTTTAACATTATCCTTTCCAGTTTATTAAAAATTCAACTAGAGCTTTGACATTCCCTGAGACTCTGGGTTGCAAGATAGATTTTTCAAAGTGACTAAATGGGTAATTGATTTTTTTTTTTTGAATTTTTAGTCTTTGCTCATTCAGTTTTATATGTCCTGGGGATGACATTTTGTTAAAAAAAATTTTTTTTTGACGTTGAAGTAAAAGCTTGTTAGCGAGTGTCCTGCCTCCTGGGGGTTTCTGGAGTCTCAGGACACACACGTTGGCGTGTGGACGCACCGAGGGCGCTCGAGTTAATATTTGATTCACATCTGCAAGGGCACGTGCGTTCTTAGTCTTCTGTGGCTCCCAGGTCCCCTTCAGGATCTGGTCGGAGCAGTGACCTCCGTATCACAGGATGCTGCGCACACAGTATTCACGGGCAGTTTTGGGTGCTCACAGACCTCACGGAGACTGTCTGTCCGCAGGTCTAGAGCAGGAAAGAACCCCGCTGTAGTGAAACAGGTGGCCGGTGCGCAGGCAGTTGAAATGTTTCCGGAAGAAGTGGTAAGGAGCAGCAGAGGTCAGCGGCCGCGAGGGTGGGTGCAGATGCTCCTGAGGGTGGCGATGCCTCGATGCCTCGTCCTCCTCACTCTGCATCCTTCTCTGGGGCTGGGGCGTGCCAGTCCTTGGAAAACAATATCGTGTGGAAAGGATGTTTTTCTGACAGTGACCCCAGACTGAACACAATGTCCCTTAAAGTGCTTTTCACACAATAGATTACAGACTCAAGGGCTCGGAGCCTTCCAGGGATTCCTGGGCCTGAGGCAAACAGGCTCCCTTTCTGTATCTGAGTGGAATTAAAAATCAAGTAGCAATTGGAGTTCCTACTAATCTCTTTTCATGAGTAGTTTACGGTCTCAACAGGGCACTACTATCCATTGCTTTGTACTTGAGAAAGTTACATTTGGAGCTTAAAGGGATTCGAGAGGTAATCTCATTCAAACACTCACTGCTCCATTTGACAGTCTGGGGAGGGGTGAGCTAAGTGATCACTGTGTTTTCTTCCAGCCCTCGCATTGGGTGATGCGTGAAACATAATACAGATTGTACATTACTGATCGCGTTTATTCAGCATGTTAGTCACGCCTTCCTCTGGGGCTCCTTGCTGTATCCTGTGCCTCCTTCCGTCACAATGTGGCAATGATAGCCTCTGAATGGCAGTTATTTGAACATGTTTGTTTTTCCCGGTAGGAGGGGCTTCTTGCAAGAAGGTCCGTGCTATCTTTTTTTGGATACTATGTTACCATTCATATTGAAGAGCAATAGATATTCCCGTGCCCACACTGACTGGTGCGTTTTGTCACCTCACCTCCACTCCAGGGGAGGAGAGGCCATTCAGGAGTCAGGTGTCCCTGCTCCCTCTACCTTGGCCACCAGGTGGGTTCAGGGGCAGCGTTTAACTTCTGTGAGTTTCCACAACATGGTGGGCTTTCCTTTGTGTGCACTGATTTACAAAGTCCATAGAAGAGGAGGCTGGGGAGCCTCATGCTCCTTACTTTTCTCTCATTACACTTGGGTGCAGGTCACATTGTGGCTGCTGCCAGGACACAGAAAGCTCTGGGGGTCACTGCTTGTGTCTCCAGGACAGCACGACAGTTGATCTTAAGTATTTGGCTTGTCTTCGTGGACGACTCTTCATAGACCACATTTCTGCCTTTAAACAAAATGCTTGAGCTTGTAATCAGAAGTGATTTTGCTTCGGGAGCAAAACCCACAGATTTATGCACTAAAATACGATCAGTGGTTGGTTCATCCTGGGATTATGGCTGATTTTCGTTTCCTTCATGTTTTTGTGAGAGTTGCAACTCTGCTTTTCTATAATGAGTATCTGTGACACATGTGATCAGATGAACATAATTTTTGGAAGGGAGACCTCCGTCACCCAACCGCCTCAACGCCCCAGCCCCCAACACACACGCAAGAGTGTGTGTGGAACTCTTTCTTTATGCCTGAGATCATTGTATTGGGGTTGTTTTAATCGCAGGTTGAAAACAGAATGAAGTATTGTATTAGCTCCCTATGGCGGCTGAAACAGATTATCCCAAACTTAATGGCTTCAAACAACTCAAATTTATTCCCTTACAGTTCTGGAGGCCAGAGCCTGAAATCACTTTTGTTGGGCTAAAGTCGGGTGTTGGCAGAGCCGTGCGCCAGCTGGAGGCTCCTGGCCTCTTCCAGCTCCTCGAGCTCCTGGCCTTGTGGCCACAGAACTCCAGTCCCTGCCCCCACGGCCACACTGCTGTCTCTTCAGTGTCTGATCTCCTCTGCCTCCTTCTTATAGAGGTGCTTGTGATTACAGTTAGGGCCCCCCGGGAATCCAGGGTCCTTACCCCACCCCAGACAGTCCTGGACAGCCCCCTTTGCACCGTCTCCTTCGTCACGAAAGGCTCTGGGGCTGTTGGTGGCGTGAGCCTGGGCATTCTCGTTACCCTGCCTGGTCTCCGTGGGCAGCAGGGGCACCTCCTAGACTCTGCAGGAAGAAGCCAGGGGCCAGAAAGGACTTACCGACTCTTCATTTTCCTGGGATAGAGACGGAATAGAAAATTTTATTAAACATGGACTTTTCCAGAGAAAACACTGACGCAATAGTCTCTGCTTCCCATTGCTTTGCGTTCAGAACCTGGAGGAGTTTGCTCCACAGCCAGAGACCCGGGCTCAGTTAATGAGTAAACTGAGCCGCATTCAATGGCATAAATCATTGGTGGTCATAAAATACATTGATAATACTGGCAGGAGGCTGCCACTTCCTGGCGCCTTTCGAAGTTCCAGACATAAAGTGCTCCATGTATATGATTTAGACATTTGTATATCTGTTATGTTTTAGAAACTGCAACCCAGTGGGGTTCAAGTCCAAGCTCAAGGTCACACAAGCAGGTATTGGTAGAGTTGCTTCACATTCCGTCTCTATGTTGCCACCAGCCTCCCTCTTGTTTGGCGAGCTTGCTTCCTTTCTCCCGGTGGATTGCAGAGGTTACTGAAAAATTCAGGACATGCTTCTGGTTCTTTGAAGTGTGCCACATTAGATGCACACGTCTGCAGCGCTGCACTGGCATGCCGGTGTGATTAGCATGGCAGAGGCAATGGGCTCCATTCAGCAAGGAGATTTGGGCAGAGAAAACGTGGACTGGAGCCTCGTCCACGCACAGGACCTGCCCCTGTGGGCTCTCTGCAGGTCTGTGCAGAAGTGAGCATGCCTGCGGCCCCCACACACCCATGACTGCTGCCACCAAGTGAGGACGGTCCAGGCCCCAAAGTTCGTCAACGCTTCAACCACATCAAGGAAGGTGACTTGGGGAGATGGGGCAAGCACAGGATTTCAAGTTGGAAAGGCCGGGGTTGGATCATGGAGCCACCAAATACTTGACTGCTGGTGACCTTAGGGAAGACTGGGGGAGTCTCAGCCTTCCCAGCTGAATGTGGCAGTGATGGCAACCAGCAGGGACACTCACCATGTTCCCTGCTATGAAGTGTGTATGACGGCGCCTGGCACAGAGCAGGACCTGAAAAACGTTCATTCCCTTTGTGTCCTCCTATCCCCGCACTCCCCTTCTCCCTCCTCCTTGGTCTTCCCTTCGCTTCGACCCTCCAGCATCATTTGGCTCTGGTCTTGGTGGTCTGGGGTGTGACGTCTCCCATCACTTGAATTTTCATCTCCAGCGGGTTCCTTTTGAAGGCGCTTCTCATTTCCTCCAGGAGTTTGGAAACACTGTAATAGTCTCCTTTAATTATCTGTGTCTCAGTGGGAAGCCTGACATTATAATTAGCATGGGCTCCTGTCTGGGATGACATTTTGCTCAGCATATCGTGTTCCTGGGGTGTGTGCCGGAGCAGAGGCTGGTGGCACACCCCTGAATGACGCTGCTGGGTTTGAGCATGAGAGTCAGCACAGGCGCCCGGAGGTGAAGTCACCACTCTGGGATCCCTGCCTGATGACAAAGCAAGTGACGGGGCAACTTAGTGATTCTATCAACTCCTGTCACAGGCTGCAGACACTCGATGCCCATCGCCTTGCTCCCTGGCCTGGAAGTTAAGTAAGCTGCACTCTAAGGCTGCACCAGGATTAGCACTAAAATCAAGGCTCCTTCCCACGTCTACCAGATTCTGTCATCCTCCTACCCGTTATGTCAATTAGAGAAAAAAAATTAAAGGAGAATTTGAACACATTTTTGTATCAGGACTCAGAAGTTTCCAGTTTCTTCCGGTTGTCTTCCTAGTGATGGCTGGGCGGATATTGGCTAGATGGTTTTGGTAAGGCCTTTTCCACCTGCTCTGTCTAATACAGCAGCCGCTGGCCAGGTGGGCCAGCACAGGCTGTAGGGTCAGAGAGGGGGGTGGCCAGTTGGGTCTCGTAACCAGCAAATGCCCTGCTATTGGACATTTACTCACTAGATTAAATAACATGCAAAAGTTAGACCCTCCAGTGCTGGCCAGCTCACGGCTACCACGTGGGCAGCACAGACGCAGAGCAGTTCCGCCATCGCAGGAAGGTCTGTGGGATGGCGAAGTACATCACAGACAAAGTAGGTTAAATACCAACATTTTCTAATAGTTAATTTTTTTTAATAAATTAAGGATGAGCCAGAGGGACCCCTACGGTGCCATTCCTCCTGTTCTCCCTGGTTCTGGTCTGCTTTCTTAGTTCTTGAGTTGGGGACCGCACGGGGTGGGGCGGCTTGCACTGGGGATTGTTCAGACTCGTCTTTATGATGATGCTGGGGGGGGAGGGTGGGGAGAGGGGGGAAGAGCTACTCCAAGGACGGGCTCCTCATCCTCTCCTCTGGGTGCTGTTACCTGCAGAGAGCCACGCACCCATCCCCCGAGCAAAGCGCTGCAACTGGTCCGTGTCTGCTCGGCCCCTCCGATTTCGAAGCGAGGACATCCACTGTCACGTGAACCCCCCTGCAGCGTTTGCTGTCAGGTTGTTCCAGGGCCGTCTCCACGTTCCTCCCCTGTGCTCCTAAATAAGTTATGCCCCGCCTGGCAAAGCTTGGCCCCCCTGTGGGGACAGCATTCTTCATTTACCATGGATGCCTTTTCTTTTCTCTTGGCTTCCGAGCGCAGAGCCCCGAAGCTCCTGAGATGAGAATGAAACACACTCGGGCAGTCTGGCTGTCCGAGTCCTCAGTCCGCAAACTGTCGTTTACCGCACTGGAGTCCACCGCAGAGGAGGGAGGTTGTCCGTGAATTGGCACCAGCGACTTTATTCCTTTGCTGCCGGGTTTCTTCATTTTGTCTCCTGGGCATGGATTATGTCCCTGATCTAGACACCTGGCCTGAAAAACGGCTTTTCTCTGGTTATAAGGAGACTGGAGACCAGGTGAGAGGTGACGGAATAATCTCTCAATAGTGTTCGACCAAACAACCAGCCAGTGCGTTCTGTAGACTTTGTACGTGGGAAGTACCTCGGGCACCCCGTCCAGACATACGATGCAAGCTATCCATGTAATAACATTCAACTTTCTAGTAGCCACGTTAAACGAGTAAAAAGCAAGTGAAGTTAATTTTCAAAATATTTTTTATTTAACCTAAAATAGGCAAGATAGTATTTCTTCAACATAGAATCAGTGTAAAGTATCAAGATATTTTATGCCCCTTGGTCTGGTATGTATTTTGTATTTCTGGCGCATCTCAGTTTCAGTGCTGAATTTTCAGTGGTTCGAGTGAAGTGTAGTCCTACCAAAACAAAGCTGCATACACAGCAGAAAATAGTTTCTATTTCTTTGGTTTTGAAGTTTAAACTCGAATTAATTGAAATGAAATAGAATTATTCATTTCTCAGTCATGCTGGCCAAATTCCAGTGCTTTGTAGCTACACGTGGCTACTCGGACGGTACAGATCTAGGTGTTCTGAGAGATACAAAACAGAATAAGAGAAAACACAGGCTTTCTCTTCAAAGAGCTGCAGCCCAACAGAAGAAAGGCTGTACACCCACGTATTACAGTGCGGAGTGAATCAATCATCACAGGAAGTCAGAACAGTAAGTGCAAACCCTCAGAGCAAGAGTGTAAACTCTGTTTTGGCTTGGTGCACTTTAAAAATAATATTTACAACTTCAAGAGTTGCAGTTGAACCCAGGCTTCATAGGACTGGTTGCCAGCATTTCCATCCTTGGCGGAGGGGAGTGGAGGGGGCAGCAGGGGTGCTCTGAACAGGGGCAGGCAGGCAGGGTCAAGGCCATGACTGAATACCAGGTTATTCTCTTTCTTCCCACTAGTAGTGAGGTGACGAGGAGGTAATGCGTAGCCACAGCACTGACCACCTCCACGTGCTGGAGGCAGATCAGCTTGTGTCAGGGGTTGTCCGTCCTTTCTGCCAGAATTTTCTCACCCCCGCTCTTCCCCACAGGCAAGCTCCACCCTAAGCCAAGGCTGCAGTGAGAAGTGCAGCGGCCCCCCTCATCTGAGGTTTTGCTTTCCACGGTTTCCCTCGGAGGATTCAGTTAACCCATGGACAACCACCATCTGAAAACGTTAAATGGAAAGTTCTAGAAAGAAACAAGTCATCAGTTTTAGATCGAGTGCCATTCTGAGTAGCATGACAAAATCTCCCTCCCTCCCGCTCCATCCTGCCAGGAGATGGGTCACCCCTCTGCCCAGGTCTCCGCACTGTGGACGCTCTCTGCCCGTCAGCCACTTTGTAGCTGTCTCAGTGGTCAGATCGACTGTCGCAGGGTCACAGTGCTTGTGTTTCGGTCACCCCTGTCGTACCCAGTCATGGCCCCAAAGCCAGTCACGTAACTTTTATTACAGTGCATCGCTATAACTGCTCTGTTTTAGCATTGTAAGCTTTCACGGCACCTAATGTGTAAAGTAAGCTCTATCCTAGGCGTGTATGTGTAGGAAAAGCAGTACATACAGGGTTCGGTGCTGTCGACAGTTTCAGACATCCACCCATCCACAGGGGGTCTCAGATGCATCCCCCACGGATAAGGGGTGGACCACTGTGCCTTTTCTCCTCTTCCTGGAGAAGCCACACAGGACAGTCACTACTGCAAGTGGGCCAGCTGCTGTCATCCCATGATTCAAACATTATTATGTCACCAGGTGGAAATTGCAGAATCCCACATGATCCATGCTGGCTGCATAATGACTTCTGACGAGAGCTTGACTTGTCTCGCTTCACTGTAAAGGGAATTGTAGCTTTTCCAAAACTTTGGTTAATGAAAATACCTGGTACCTTTGCTAGTAGGAAATCTGAACAAGGAACCATCTCAAGTGCTGCTGAGCCTCCCCTGCTGAGGTGGCCTCTTTCGTTCAGAAGCTGTAGCAGATAACGAGTTTAATCAGTTGGTAACATTTCAGATGCATACTTTAGAATAGGCCCACCTCATTCATATTCATGTATGCTAATTTTAGTGCACATTAATTATGGATTTCATAAGTCCCTGTTGATTCTATTTTGTCTCCATTCCCTTGATAGCTGTTATGGTGTGGAGTTGAAAATAATTAAAATGTTACTTGTGTTTTGCAAATAACAATTTTCAACCAAGGATGAACTCTGAAATCAAAATTCCATTTTCTTTGCCTTTCTCTGATTAGATAGAATGAGTGAAATGCACTTTGAGGTCCATTCCTCACTCTGTTGGGTTGTCTCACTTTTCAGGGTAGTGATGGCCACTTGAGCTCCCCACTTAGCACGTGTGTCATTAAGTGGACTTAAACGACTTCCGACTGCCGTAGCTTTTGCCTCCTATCTCTTTGTTGACAGGGAGACCTGTTCAGAGGTGATAATGCCCAGCGTACGGGTTTGGGAGAGGAGAGGAAAAGGTGGCTCCCTCTCCGCAGGATACACATGGGGGTGGACGTTCTGAAAGCTCAGTCTGTGTGAAGCCCCTAGGGGCCTTGTGATGGGCCCAAGCTTCCTCCAACACTTAGATTTCCAAGCCATTTCAAGCTCCCTCCGGTTCTTCAGTGGTTCAGCCCGGTGAGGAATGCACAGTCCCTTGGCCTGTGTTTTCTGCACATTCTCTGCTCAGAGGGGCAGGACCACATCTTCTTCATTCAGGATCTGATCCTCTGCAGTTGTGAGTCTGCCTGCCCTTGCAGTGGGGGGAGTGTTGGGAGTATACATTTAGTCCCATTTCCTGTTGCCTTGGATCTTGTGCCAAAGCTTGCCAGGGCCCAGAGCATGGTAGAGCTTGCCCCCCACCCCCATATCCTCCTTCTCTCACTCCTTACCTTTCCTAACCCTGCGAGTGGCCCTAAGCAGTTGATCTTTGCAGCCAGTCCATCTGTGGTTCAGGCTTCACTCTCAGCCTTGTGGACCACTGGTCCCTTGGCTCCAGCAAACCAGCTCTTGTAAATGGCACTCAAACAAGGGCTTGAAAACGAGCCAGCTCCCATGTACTTCCTAATTTTACTCATGGGAGAGGGAGCAAGGAGAGGAATCCCAGCAAATCTGCCTTATTGATAAGTTACTGAAAAAACTTAACTAGAAACAACTCACAGCTCAGGAAGACAATGAAATTTGGAAATTGCCTTTGAATTATAGCAATTTAAACTAGTCCAGTTCCCCATTTCCATGGATCAGTAAGCATTAGGAATCAGAATGTATAGTCTTTATCTTATTTTGAAAATAACCGACTGTGTGATTGTATATACAACAATCTCTCCAAGTTGTGATTTCTAGGTCTGGGAAGGAAGATGACTAATTGCTCCTGCCCCCACCCTGCCCCAGCTCCTAGCTTCACAGGCCACTGAGGGTAAAATACAGCTGTGGGCACAAGCCTGCTTGACAATTAAAGCTGCCAGATAAAGAGCGGTTGTCCTGATTATCGGACACTGCAGCGAAAAGCACTGTGCTCCGTGCCTGGGGCTTCCAAATTCCATCTTCTGTTCAGCTTCAGAGCTCCGCTCTCCTCAGCCCTCTTTTGCTCTGATTAAAGTTCAGAGCTGTCCTTTCCTGATACCTTGTTCATTTGCTCCTCTTCTACACGTTCTCAGAAACCCTTCCTGGCACAGAGATGTTAAGGAAGAGGTGGGGGCATTCGGATGGGGAAAAAAAATCTCTGAATCCTGTTTTTGCGTGCAAACTCTTCTTAAATGTCAGTGCTGCAATACAGGCATTTTCCCTCATGCTCTTTTAATCAAATGCTTTTCTCCAGCAAAGCCATTTATTTATAAATCAGTAAGTCACAGTGGTGTCAGCTTTCCCTGCTGTGTGCCCTAGTCTCTAGGGTCAGCTTCCCTTTCATACCAGAGCCATGTAGGGCCTCTCTGTGGGGAGTGGGGCTGGTGGGAGAAGCCAGCTGATGAACTGAGTCACTGAGCCTGCCGGAGGACCAAAGAATAAGCCAGGGGGAGGAGAGTGGACAAGTGGAAATGCTGGCACAAGGAATGGGGGACATGGGTGTGTATGGGGTGTGTTGAAGATACTGGGGCCATGCATCTTTCTCTGGTCCTCAGGCTCTGGACCCTGTAAGGGACCAATTGCTCTACCCTGACTTGTTTGGTCCTTGAAGACTCCTGATAAGCCTGGGTTTTGCCTCCCAGTAATTCTGAAGAGTGCCCTGTTGCTTAGAGACAGGAGATGGTGCCTGGAGTGAAGATAAGGTTGTCAAGGAAACCAGGCCACAAATTCCCCTGTTTTTCTCCGGGTTGCTGGACAGAAGAGTGAAGGATTTTTGCTCTGAGAACTGGAAGAAAAGTCTCTTCTTTTCTGTGTGTGTTTTAAACAAATTGACGTGTTGTCTGAGACACAGCCATGTTAGTGCCCGAGTTGACAACAGGGTCTTGAGTGTCACGTTGTTGTCTTATATCAGAGAGCACTTTCTGATGCAGACAGAATTAAGCAACCATTTAATCTGGATTTATTTTCAGGTGTGGGGACCCCAGTGCTCAACCCCTTTCTGTTACAAAACAGGTTGCATCTTCTTAATAATTCCTTTGGTTTCCAGATGACCTTGTGGCTTTCATAAAATTCTCACTGTTACTTGGAAGACAGTTTCAAAGTCCAGAAGGGAAAATAGGCAAAAACTATTCCACAGAAGGCAGGTTCTCCTAAACTGACCTTTTCTAACAGGAACTGGTCCCAGTTTTTCTTCTTTTTTATTGAATTTATTAGGGTGATTGGTTAATAAAATTACATAGGTTTCAAGCATTTCAAAATTATGTAGGTTTCAATTTTATAACACATCATCTGTATATTGTATTGTGTGTACAATACAAGTCAAGTCTCCTTCCCATCTCCTTTATCCCCCTGTACCACAGGTGGCAAACACAAGGCCCTCGAGCGGAATCCGGCCCTCCACCTTGTTTGAATCCCGCCAGGCACCTTGTTTCTACTTGGCAGCAGCGCCGAGCTCCTAGCCCCTAGTTAAGGAGTAGTTACATTTATACAGTCCTAAATTACATTCAGCCCTTTGAAGGCAACCGTGAGGCTGATGTGGCCCCCGGTGAAAATGAGTTTGACACCCCTGCAGCCCATACCCTCTTCTACCTGCTCTGGGCCCACTTTTATTGTGATTCTCCATATATGTTCTCACCCACCTACACAGTCAGTCATCTTCCCTCTCAGTGTGACCCGAGGGACATCATGGAAGTTATTTATCCTCTGGCTTCAGCATACCTGTTGTTAATTGGAAGTGAGCCGGTGTGTCTGGGCTGTGGTGTCTCACCTGCCTTACCTGCATTCCTCCTACTTTAGCACATGTGGAAGCCCAGAGGGACCACAGGGCCTGGCACGAGTTTGGGGGTTGCACTGTGGGCAGCAGAGCTGGAGGAACAGGAGGGGTGTGCTCCTTGGGAAACTGAGGCAGAGCCGCCATCCCTAGGTTCCCATTCAGAACTGATCACTGTGTAGTTTCATTCCCTGGAGCCAGTTTTTTTTTTTTCTTTTCGTTTCATTTCTTCTTCTTCTTTTTTTTTTTTGACTTGGCTACGATTTCCCTTCTGCTAAATGGAAACAGTGACTTCCCAAGGTGGTTTGAAGGGTCCTGCCAAACAGAGGGAGCCTGCTGGGAAAGCCTCAAGTGCCATCAGCTTACTGTTCAGTTGCCCACTCAGTTGCTATCGTCACAGGCGGGTCTGCAGGTGTCTAGACTCTCAAAACTTTTCAGACGGTGGCTCACCCTTCATGATCTTAGGGTTGGTTTTGTCCCCTCCCCACTTCCTGGATGGAGAAAGGCTTTGTACAGTCCCTGGTGAGCAGGGAGGTGGGGTGGGGCCATCTGGTCCCTCTCCCTCTGTGTTAGTTTCCTATGGCTGCTGAACAAATGACCACAACCTGGGAGGCTTTGAAGAACAGAAATGTGTTGCCTCACAGTTCTGGAGGCTAGAAGTCCAAAATCAAGTTCAGCGGGGTTGGTTCTTTCCAAGGCCGGGAAGGAGAATGTGCCTCTGGCCTCTCTTCTTGGCCTGTGCATGGTCTCTTCACATCGCCTGCTCTCTGTGTCTGTTTGGTAAGGACACTGGTCACCTTGGATGAGGGACCCACCCACCTCCAGTATGACCTCATCTTAACCCTATTATATCTGCAGTGACCCTACTTCCAAATAAGCTTACATTCTGAGGTCCTGGGGTTAGGATGCCAACAGAGGAATTTTGAGAGGGATGCAGTTCAGCCCACAATACCCTCCTTCCAAAATGACCAAAGGATGTTTAACTTGTCTTTTAAAAACTTGTAATATGAATACAGGTGGAGCCAAAGTGGATTAACAGTTGTGTGTATGGAACATAATGCAATACTTAATAAATAACGATACAAGAATAAACTCTGTTTCCCATGTTCACAACTATAAACCCACTTTCCCCTGCCCTGTGTAAGACAAATATAACCTAATTAATCACTCAGATGGGGGTATTGATGGCATGCCAATTAATCTGTAGGTGACATGAGTCCTGGAAGGACAGGTAATTTGTGGAATGATGTCAACATGCTGGAATTCTGATGAGCTCTAACAAGGTGAAAATGAGCAGAAACGGACCAAGCAGAGTCCCCAAATTAAATCCGCCCCCCTACCCTGCCCCAAGCAAGTGATAAAAGCATATTCAGGAGCAAGAGGAAGAGTCTGGTTTTCAATAAGAAATGCAGTCATTTAGTCACTCACTGATCAAAATATTCACTGCATACCACCTCGGGGGCACGAGGTCAGCCTGTGTGTCTAAGAGCCTCCTGACACGGTGTCCCCCAGGGCTACTGGTCTATCTGCAGGGGCTTGCCCACTCCTGGAGCGGGGTGCCCTCCTCCCAGCCCCCGAGGATAGAAGAGAGCCCTATACCCTTGGACTTGCAGAAAGAACCCCTGGCATGCTGGGCTGGAAACTAGAATATGGAACAGTGGCTACAATGATGGGACCTTGTCGGTTGGGGCAAGTAGATATAGGTGGTACGAGCTACTTTATGTCCTGGAAGCGCTGCCTTGCCCTTGGGCTTGTAGAACCAAGGACAAGGTACAGGAGAATAGATGTCAGCACAATGTAAGAAACCAAGTTTTCACAGAATTGACTAAAAAATGAAACACTCTCGTTTGTCTTGGGAGGTAGTGGCATCCTCGTCGCTAACATAACCACCATGTATGGAATGCCCCTACTGTGTACCCAGCTGCTTTTAACACTTGCCAGAGAGACAGACCCCGGGGTCTGTGCTAGTTACCCACTCCTGCTTCTGGTAGAGTACAGCCGGCTCCTGCGGACTCTGAAGTCAGAAAACCCTCGTGATCCAGCTAATCACTGGCTTCCCCAGACCAGAGTTGGGAAGGAAGTAATTACTTGTTTTTTAGTTGATTAGAAGTAAATTAATTCTTTTGGAAAAAGGACTCTGTTCTTCACATCTCTCCCCTTACACTCGAGCTGGGCTGTGGGGTACGAATCTAATCTGTGCTGCCAGGAAAGGATTACTTCATTGTAAGCTTTCCTGAAATCCGTTAGGCACTCGGGAGCGTTAGTTTGGGATGGTAGATTTCATAGCTGCGCTGTGGCGTGTTCGTTATGTCTCACGAGCCCTTCTGCACGCAGAGCCAAGGAGGGGAGGGATTAGGACCCTCCAACCCCCAGCTGTAATTAACAGACCATCTGCGGATCTGGATCACCTCCCCTAGCCAGGAACGTGTTCCTCGACCCCCGTGGCTCTCCTTAATATGCTAGTTTTGCTCTCTTAGATAATTTGCAAGTGCTCTTCAAGCGAGTGTGCCCCTGCTTTCCAAATGTTTCGCTTCTAATTAAGAAAGGGAATTGGATGTACTCTTGCCTGGCTAATTTTCCTTTCCTTTCCTTTTTTTTTTTTTTTCCTCCCTGGCATGGGGACCGGGGTGGGAGGGAAGAGCAAAAGAAATTAGCTAAGAGATGTCTAAAAAGATAACTCTCTGCTGCCACCAATGATCAAAGCTGTGTCTGGGAGTTCACTCCTATTAGGGATAGAGGGATCCCCAAGTTCAAGTCCAGTCTGGGGAGTACAGTCATGGAAATATGACTGCACTCTACACCTGGGCAGCTGCCTTCAGGAAGTGCTCTCGGCCCGCAGAAATGCGGGCAGGTGATTTTTGAATGAAGCACGTGGGACTTTGAAGACCAATGTCTGAACCCTGTCATGGGCTTTCTGACATCCTGGTTAGGACCGCACACACAGAAAACCCAAGACAATGGCTTCTTCTCCTGTTTAAAGGAAGTCCAGAGACAGTCCAGCATGGGCCGGGCAGCTACAGAGCGCTACAGAACACAGTTAGGAGCACAGGCCCCTTTGCCAATGGCTTTTATCTTCAGAGTTAACCTCATAGTTCAGGATGGCCATTGGGACTTCAGTCAACACTCCTTCCTTCAAATAGTCCTGAGGAGGACAACTGCCAACTCTTCCCTTGCCTTTGGAAAGTTCTAGTGCACAGTGTCCTCTTACTAAGGAAGAGGGGAGGAAGGACACTGGAAGACAACACACTCACATGCAGTGGTTGGCCCAAGAGGCTCAGAAGCAGTGAGGCACAACCTCTTGGCAAGGGGCCCCCACTCAAGACCTGTCCTTGCAGAAGCGGCCGTGTGGTGGTGAAGAGCCCACCTGGGTTTGAATCCAGGCTCGGCCATGTGCTGGTTATTAAGCTGTGAGCCTTCATGTCCTCTGTGTGAAATGCAGATAATTGACCTCACGTGATGGCATTCCCATGGCCAGTGGTCTACATTCCAAAACCAGCAGGTCACCCATGTCGTGCTCAGGTTGTGCTGTTGCCATTGCCTCCTAGCCATTAGTAGGGCTAATTAGCAGGGCTAAGGCACCCTACTGTCCTTCGGAGGCTGTACCTTTCTCCTGTCTTCCTTCTGGCACCTCCTGAGTGCGTTGGATGAAATCATAGGGCAGCTTTATATTCTCCCATCACGATCTAACTCCTCTGTTCATTCTCGCTGATGTGCTCACTCTCCAGATCAAGAAACCGGATGACTTGTTCACGGTTCCAGGTAGTGGCAGAGACAGGACCAGAAGCAGCATCCGATGCAGTGTGATGTCCCTGCCCCGACACCACTTGGCCCCGCTCTTTGGGAAATGTTTATAAGACACTTGAAAGCAACTTCTCGTGTGGTTGAGCACTCCTCTTGTGATCTTACAGATGCAATTAAGTTGCTCAGGCATCTTTATGATAGACTGTGTCCAACCCTAGACTCTAGATTCTAAATCATTCATGTTCACATTAATTTTTATTGCTGCTCTGATTTTAAACAGCGACCAACATGTCTGGGATAGAGCGGTGATAATTCTTAAACTGGAGAAAGATCTGCAGGAAGATCTGCTGAAGGGAAAAGGCCGCCAGCCGTCAAACTGACTGCCATGATGTGTGTCTTCCCTCAGAAATGGTCTCCAGTTAAATTAAGATGACCTTGGGAAATAGCTTTCTCTCCAAACATATTATGTTTTGCTTTTTTTTTTTTTTTTTCCGGCCAAAGTTTGGACTGGGGGAAAAGGCAGGTTATCCAGTGGCCCATTACGTTGGCCAGTAGAAATATTAACTCTCTCCAAAGCCTCATATTGTTAGACAGCTTTTCTGATAGAGTTTTTATTGTGGATGCAATTTCATAGCTGTATAGATATAAAACTTTGCTTTAGATCCAATACATTTTATGGCAAAATAAGGCTCTTTCATCTAACAATGTCTGCTAAGTTCATCTCGCTGAGCTAGTCAAGTATAAAAGACATGGGTGATGTCTCCAGCTCCTGAGAGCTTGTCATCCAGTCAGTGGTTGGAGGCTAAGAGCAAAAAAATTGTGAGTCTGAGCAAAAAGGAAGAAAGAACTTTTGGTTTAAAAAAAATCTCAACTTTTCCCTAGTGGTCAAAGAATTCTGGAATTGGGATGGATCTCAAAGATAATGTAGGTCACCCCCTTGTATTAAGAGGAAATTGAAGCTCATAGGAAGTGTGACTTGCCAAAGACCCTACCTCTGGTAGCAGAGCTGGGGAAGAAGAAGTACTGAGCTTCGTATTTTAGTTTCAACATCTCAAATACCACAGCTCAGATAAAGAGGCTTGGCCCTGCCCCTGACTTCTAAGATCCAGGTAGGCTTCTAAAAAAAAAAATACAGTAGATCTATTTTTCCCCCCAGAAAATCTTTTTCAACAGAGCTTTAAAATTATAATCAGTGATATTTTATTTTTTTATTTTTAAATCAAATTATAATATATGTACAGTAAGACAAATCTTAAATCTCAAAGATTTTTTATGTATCTATACATCTCTGTGACCACTATTCAGATCAAAATACAAAACATTTTAACAATCCAGAAGCTTTCCTCATATCCTTTTCCAGGCAGTACTTCTGCTAAGAGAAGACTGCTATTCCGACTTAGTTTAGCAGAGACAGGTTTTGCCTGGTCTTGAATATCACTTAATGGAACCACACCAAACATCTTCATCCTTCTCTGGCTGCTTTTGCTCTTTAAGATTCATCCATGAGTGTGTTGCTTAGTTGGCTGTTTGTTATTATTACTTGCTATGAAGTATTTCATTGTATTTGTATGCTGCCATTTATCCATTCTGCTGTGGATGGATACTGGGGTGTTTCCAGTTTGGGGCTACCAGGAGAAAACCACAATGAATGGTTTTTACAAGTGTTTTGGTGGACATGTACACTGTGTGTGTGTGTGTGTGTACCTAGGGATGGAATTGCTGGGTAGTAGGGCAGATAGATGTTTGGCTTCAGTATACCAATCACCACTATTTTAGAGTTTGGAAAGACATTTTCTCACCATAGTATTCCATGATTTTTATTACTGGTGTTTTCTTCATTAAAAGAGAGAGCGAGAGAGAGAGAGAGAGAGAGAGAGAGAGAGAGAGACTTAGGATAGTTAAGCAGACTATTAAACATAGCAGATTTAGTACATGCATTTCTGCTTCTTCCCAAAATCCCACTAAAATAGCAGTATGGAGTTAAAAAATGGGTTCCTGTAAGGACAGAGACCTGGAGGGTGAGAGGTCAGCAGATGTTTGGAATAGGGAAGGCAGATGAAGGAGTGGTAATTGATTGACTCAGAGTGGAGAAAGCCCTAAGCTTTTTAAAACCTGCAAAAGGAAAGCCACTAAGGAGCCAGCCGAAACACGCTGCGTAACTCCTGGGAAACCTGGAGAGTCCAAGGCATCAGGCTGGTAGTAGAGCGGGGACAAGATGGGACAGCCAGCAGGGCAGTTGACTGTCCTTTGTATCCGGAGTGTTTAGGTCTGTATCCCATACCCAACAACTGGACAATCACCCCTCCTGCCCCATGTCAGGACAAACCTTTATTATCCAGGTAAACAAACCCAGAGAGGCATCTGGCTATGAATTCACAGGAGAGGGCTGCTGGGAGAGGCCAGGAAGATTAAAGATGATGGTCAGAGAGGATCCCGGGAATAGTGAAACCAGCAGTAGGTATATCCTGTCCCCCCCGGGGGGCGGGGGAAGGAAAGGACCCTTTGCTGGAGATACTGAAGGCTCTGAGACACATGATCTCCGGACACTGATGTTTGGAGTCCTCCTGCCAAAAAATGACTCAACGCTCCATCCCCCTGGGTTTTCATCCACTGCCCGATAAGCCACATCTACATGAGGCTTTGAATGCCTTGTGATTAAATATGACGGGGTGACCCAAATCCCTGAGACTTCTGAGGAATGCCTTCCCTGAGAAAGATAAAGACCCAAAACGAGTTTGGAGATAACAGAAACAAGGCAGCTATCACAAAACACCAAGAAAACAAAAAGATGAATTTTCTCAGAGGGAGAACAGGACACACTTAATAACAAAAAGGATGAGCTCCTGGGGATGAAAAACAAGGTAAGCAGATTTAAAAAGGAGGAGCTTAAAGATGAAGTTGAGTAAATCTTTAAGAAAATGGAGTAAAAAAACACAAGAATGCAAAACGTGAGAAAAGGAGGCAAGAAAATGAGCAGGTGGACCCACTGGGATCACCTCCTGACTTTTAGGCATTCCAGAAAGAGAGAAGAACGGCGTGTCAAAAACTGAAGAATGAAAATTTCCCCAAACTGAAGTAGGTGAATTTCCCAGACCAGAAGGCTCCGGAGTGCCAGCCCAATGACCAAAAAAGGGACCCTTGTCACGAAACCTTAGAATGCCATCATTAGAGTTTGCAGAAGTTAGGAAACGGTTTGGGACCCAAGCACATCAAACATGCAACAGCGGAGCTTCAAGGCAGAGGAGGACGGGAGGAGGCTTTCAGATTCCCTAGCTTCCAGCTTTCGAAGTTCTGAAGAAAAATTTTTTTAAACCTAGAATTTTCTAAATCTGGTCACCAGTGCCCTCAGCTGTGACTTGGTGAATTGAATTATTCTGTCCAGAAGGTATCGAGCCATGTAATATGAAAAATAGAGACATTTATTGAAGAAGATACAGGATACAAGGAACATCGTACATAGGACAATGACACCTCAATCCCCTTCAAAGTAGGCACCTTGGGACCTCACACAGTTCTCCCAATTGCCATCAGCTGCCCTGTCATATTTTTCTGAATATTATCAACAGTCTGAAATCCTTTCCTTTCAAAGGTGATTTTAGTTTTGGGAAAAGCCAGAAGTCTCAGGGTGCCAAATCTGGGCTGTAGCAGGGCTGAGTCACTGGGTGATTTAATATTTCGCCAAAAACCTCTGTATGAGATGTGATGAGTGGGCGTGTTGTCGTGATGAAGCTGCCAATCACCAGTTGCCCATAGCTGTGGCCTTTTCAGTTATCCCAGTAGTTTCTACAGAGGAATGTTCAAGCTTAATGCAAAATTTGATGCAGATTCATTGCTGTAATCACTCAGTCACTTTGAATGCGACACCCACGCAGTACACATGCTCCCTCAATGGCGTCTACCACTCCCACGGACTAGTGCAGCGAAGTTGTCATTGTTCACACATGTGCATTCCAGTCCACTCTCCTTGGCTGCCAGGTTACGTCGTTTTTGTTGTATTAATGATGGCTGGACTTTTTTCAATCAGGCCTGTGTCCTGCAATCAATGCAGCCTCCCCCAAACAGCCTTCCCCAAATCTTTGCCTGTTTCTCTCTTCTAGTATTCTCTGGAAGGAAGGAATGGGACCTCCCATTCCCAGAACCCATTCTCTAAAGCTCTCACCTATTGCTACCTTCTTTTCTCCTGACCAACTTGCTGGAATATGGGAGGAAAGATAATCAAGTGCCCTCTGCTGGCCAGGTGGCCTTATTCCTTATCTTATTCCGAGCCCATAACACCCCATTTTACAGATGTGGAAATCCAGCCTGCAGAGGCTCCAGATCTCCTCCAGCAGTAGAGCACACTCGGCATTCCTCAGGCGCATTGTTATTTATTATTATCCACAGTATCATAGTCTCAGGGGCTGCTTTAGATTGCAGATATTTGTGCAGGTATGAATTTTAGGTGCTCCGTCAGATCATAAGCTCCTGGTGGGCACATCCTTGGTTGGTGTCAGGCTGTCCCAGCGTCCTGCACAGGGAAGGCAGGTCAGTGTGAATGCACACCCTCCTCAGGCGCAGGCCCTTACAATCCAAAGCACTGAGCTCTGTTTGGGAGTCATGTCCCCTGGGGCTCCACAGGAGCCAGGAAGTTCCAGCCCCACTCCCTCGGGGACTCTCAGGGCCTTCCCCCTCCCTGGAGACAGCTCCTTTCCACCCACTCTTGGGTGAACGGCTTATTTGGCCTGCCACCTTGCATTATATTGTCATTTATGCTTTGTGTGCATGTGTGTGTGGTTTTCCCAAGTAACTCGGACAATCAGGGACTGGAGTGTTTTTCTTGTGTACCAAGCACGTACTAGACCTTGCAGGTGGCCAGTGCTAGGTCAGTATCAGGTAGGATGCTGTGATGCCATCGGATCTGAGTGTGTGTGTGGTTCGGGCTGGGCGCAGTGTGTCCTCTCCTGGGCCTGGGTTCTGTTTTCCTAGCCTCACATTGTTGAAATGGGCTCCCTGTCCTTCCCTCTGCCTCCCTGTCCCTTGTGATTCACCTCTTTCCCCTGGGGAGGATGGAAGGTTCTGTTGGCAGAGGCCACGTCTCAGGCTACTTTCTAATTGCTCATGACCACCTGACTCCAAGAATCTGGGGCAGGGGTGCTGGGAACATCAGAGTGACAAGCTCTCGTGCATATGGTATGACCCCAAGTGAAGGAGGCAGGGCAAGCCACTGGCTGGGTTTTCTTGGTAACGTTGGTAGAACCAAGTGAATTAGAACCTCGTCACCATCAGGAGGGTGAAAAGGGAGCCTCCTTTAGTAGACAAATTGTGACTTTCAGGCTCCTCTCTCTCTCTTATATTGGAAAATGGGTTTTGTGTTGTGACCTGAGGCCTGCAGAGCCAACCTAAGGAGTTTCCTGCTGCCTGAGGCTGAGCCCAGGGCTCCCTCCTCCTAAGTCAGTGTCTGAGCTGCTGCCCAAAGAAAGAGGAGGGGGGCACCTCCATGTTGCTCTGAATGCAATTTACATTTCATTACATTAACATTACACTGTATAAAGTTTGTCCCAATTTTGCACTGCTTCTTTCTTGTAGTCTCTTCTGTGTCCTGCTTATTTCCCTCCATTCTTCATTCCCCTTCCATTTGTTGCTTGTTCATTCATGCACTCGTTTATTCATTCATTCACCCAGCAAATATGTGCCCCTTGTATGTACCAAATGCTGTGTTCTTCACCAAGGATACAACACGTAACAGTCCTCGCCTTCATGGAACCTTGAATTTAGAAAGGGAGATGTTAGCTACTTGCCATTGTGCCATGTCGTCAGAAGTGGAAGCATGTCATGCTGTGACCGCTGAGCCACTCATTGGTTGTTGGATGAATGAGCGAATAAACAAGTGCATGCGTGAACAATTCACAAACAAAAGGGGAGTGAAGAATGGGGGGAAATAAGCAGGACACAGAAAACAGCCACAAGAAAGAAGTCAAAATCGGGCTGATCTTTATACAGTGTAATGTTGATGTGATAGAATGCAAATGCCATTCAGAGCATCAGGGAGTTCTGACCTCATATACTGAGAAGATGAGGTGGTTTTGAAAATATGTCCATAAGTTTTTTGCTCTCCCTTCCTTCAAGGGACGGAGCTTCATCCCTCTTCCCTTGGGTGTGCTGAAAGTAGCGCTTCCCTTCTAACACAGGGTGATGGAGTGCAATTCTGGAGATAGGTCCTCACGTCTGTGTGGCTTCCATCTGGTCACTCTGCTGCTCTCTTTCCCTCTTGAGTCACTTGCTCTGGGCAAAGCCAGGAGCTTTATCACGAGCAGTGCTCTGGAGACGCCCCGGTGGTGAGAAACTAGAGCCTTCAGCCCACAGGCACAGGAGTGAGCTCGGAAGTGGACCCTCCAGCCCCGTCCAGCTTTCAGATGACCGCAGCCTTGAGGGGCCCTGGGACCAGCCCACCCAGCAAAGCCGCTCCTGGACTCTTGACCCTCAGAGCTGTGAGCTAGTACATGCTGTAAGTTCTAGGGTAATTTCTTCCACAGCAGTAGATAAATACTGTGGAGTGTGATGGAGATAAGTTCTTCTATACCCGGCTTACCCTCACTTTAGACTGACACTTTGACCGTGTATAGAATTCTATCCTAGAGTCGGAAACCCTCTTCCCTGGGAATTTTGAAGGCATTCATTCTTCGAGTGCAGTGTGGTTCCCGATGTATTCCGTACATTTCTTTCCCACTCCCTGACCCACAGAAACTGTGTGGATAATAAATATTTATTGTTTTAAGCTGATAGGTTTGGGGGTAACTTGTCACACAGCGATAGACAACGCAGAGAGGCAGAGAGAAGAAAGGAGAGGTGATGGCGCCTTGCTCGAGGAAGTCAAAGTTACACTGGGGCCTGAAGAAAGAGAAGGAGTGAACCAGGTGAAGAGGTCATGGGTAGGGGGCAAGTGTGCCAGGCACGCACGGGAGCCCTGCCCCGGGGAGGAGCGTGATGAGACGGGGTGGGGGGGGGGGCCAGGCAGCTGGAGTGTAGAGGAGGATGCAGCAGTGGCTTGAGATGCAGCTGGGGGTGTAGGTGAGGATGGCCCCAGGCCTCAGGGACCACCTGAAGTGTTGCGTTTCATCTCAGAACAGTAGGAAGTAAAAAAGGCTTTAGTCATGTTTCATTTAGAAGCATGAGCTTCTGAATTTCCTCTTTCCAGGTGCAAAGAGACGCTGAGACACACTGTGAGCAGTATGTGGTGACTGTTCCCTGGTGTCGCCATTAGCTCCAAGGTGCAATCTCATTTCCCCAGGATGGGTGAGGCGCTCCTGGGGGAACGCTGCAAACCTCAGGCACAGCTGGGTGCTAACTGTGACCTAGATTTTGAAGGCTGCTGTTACCTGCTGGAGGCAAGACTCTGGGCCCTTAGGCTTTCTTCCCAATTGAAGACTCTGTCTTGTTCCCTCTGTGCTGATGTGTGCAGCCCATCTGGGGACAGGGTTTTCAGTTTGCAAACACAGAGGTCTGGTTCACGTTCTCGCCGCAAGCCAATGTTGCCTCTAGCCCTGCTGTTAAAGATTTAGCACGGATATAGGATTCCAACTCTGAAAATGCTGAGGTCTACTTTAAACCTTCGCTGCAGAAAGGCACAGCTCGTTCACCATGGTTGCTTATGCCCTTTCTGTACACCTTATTCCATTAATTCACATGGAGAGGCAGTTCCCCCTTCAAAGACAGAAATCGATTACCCCTTAATCCTTTTCCTCCCTCATCTGTTTACACGGTTCATTCTGTCTTCTAATCCTTTGTACTATATTAAAGAAAAAGGTTCGTAGGTCCAGAGGTTACAAACATAAATGCCTCAATGGACCAGGTGGTTCATGTAAATAAGGCAAGCCAGCTAGTAAGAGACAATAGGGGTAGGGGGTGCCCGCAGCTAACTGGAGCGCTTGCCCAGATACAGGACTTCGTGAAGTGTGCCTTTGGTGGCCTGTCTGCGGCCCCTGTTTGGCTGGCACCCTGGGAGTCTGTGACCCTGTCTGATCGATGACCTTCCCACCTCTCTCTTCTGGGCTGTACAAGAGCTGTTTGTCTGGAAGCCTTGCTATAAGTACGTCCTCATTCTAGCTTTCCCCACATTTTGTCTCCAGAATTATCTTCCTAAAATAGCAAATATGCTCATCCGTCTCCCACTAAGGGCTTCTGCCGTCTCATGAGAGCCTATAGGATGCAGTCTAAACATCTTGGAGATGAATAGAAGGCTCTTCGTAACTTTTCCCCAACTTTCCTTTTGAGCCTCGTTGTTTTGGTGATGGCTTTGCCTGCCTGGCGCCTCACGTGGCCCCGGTAGGAAGAATCAGCGCTGTACGCTGAGCGGATGAGCGTGTTCGTGCTCGCACTGCACTGGGCAGGGTTTCTGCTCTCGCTGATCTGCAGCAGGGTGTGTGACATGGTCTGGAAGGGGATGCAGCCACTGTGTGGTGGAGCATTGAGCAGTGGAGGGACACCTTCAGCCTTGACATGCACAGCCTCCCTGCCCAGCCTGCCTCTTGACCAGGTACGTGTCAGCCCAAGAGGGATTATAGGAATTCTAACAGCGGTGCACAGTGTGTGTTGATGAATGGCAATGGGAGACAGGGTAGAAGGGTAATTAGGACTGGAGCATGCGCTCTGGAACAGGCAGGCCTGGGTTCAGATCCTGACTCTGTCACCGCCCACCTGGGACCTTGTGTATTTGAAAGCCTGAGATTCTGTGTGCTGCCCTGATGTCTTTGAGCCCCAAAGTCCTGGCTGAGTTCCCTCTTCTCATCAGATGTGCTCTCCACACAGTGGGACAGGGTTCGCTATCAGCCAGACAGGTGCCCCCACTTGGTCCTCAGCTAATGGTTTTACCTCCCTACGGCCAGCAGAACTGTTCAAAGAAGCCGCTCCCGCCCTCCCTCGGGAAGCAAGAGCTACCTCACCCTGTTACCACTGTGCAGTCTGTTCCCGCAGCCCCTCTGGTTCACTCCCAAGTGGCCTTGCATGGCGTGTGGTGTCCCCTCCCCCGGCTGTGTGTATGTGACTAACACACTGCTGCAACATCTGTCCAGTGTCAGATGTCCTGTGTTTGGTCACCTCATACTATTAGGGTGGGGGATCCCTCTTTCACTTCCAGGGGGAGCGGGAGGTGGTCAGAACACCTTGTGAAAGTGACCTAACCTCTGTGCCCCAGTTTCCTTCCCTGTAAAATGAGAGGTTATCATAGTGCCTACAGTACCTTTGAAATTGGGTTGTTTATAGTAAGACAGGAGGATAAATGTAAACATGTCACTGGCACAGGCTGTAGGTTAATTGTCTCGAAAAGCCAGGATCAGAGGTGTCTGTCGTTACAGTATTAACTAAGAATGGAGCTTCCATAGCTGTTCTGGCAGACTCGGAGTCTTCACCGAAGCTCCCCACATGTTTGTACGTGAAGTAGGGTGATGTTTCCAGGCCCTGACGCTGGTTTCCCATCCAGTAGCCTGGTACAACCCATGGCATACCACGAGCTCACTGCCCTTTGAGGGTGTTCCCGACCCTCCTGTAGGTTTCTGATCATTTGTTCTATTGAGATCCATGGATGAGGGAGAGGGGTCTCATTTGATGAGATAAAGAAAATGAATGAATATTCAGTAGTCTGAAGAATGGGCTTTGACCAATCCAATGAAGCATTTTTTGGAGAATGAAAGTTCATTTCTAGACAAGCGAGTGTGTTTTCCTGGCCCAAGGTATTTCTGCACACCTATATGGGAAGTGCATTTAGCATCTCTGTGTGACCAGACTAGGAAGATTCAGATTCATACGTATTTTACTCTTGAAGCCCTTTGGATTCAACTGGGAGTGCAGGAAATGCACGTGAGAAAAAAGAAAGCTGTTTTTTGCCCAGCGTTTCTGTACTTGTTTGTTCTCAGCTGTTTTCCTCCCTCCCAGGAGCAGGGAATAAAGTCTCCAG